>NC_083223.1:278383965-278737948 GCF_032191835.1 Heteronotia binoei
GGCGAAAGCCGGCCCTGCCGCTCTCGCCCGCTCCGGCCGCGGCTGGAGAGAAAGGGGTGCGCGCCACGCCAGCCAGACAAGGTGGGACAGGCCTAGAGATGTGAAGGCCCGGGGGGAAAAAAAAACCCAGAAAAATTCTGGAAAAGAACGTTTTTTCTCCATTTTTTTCCCTGAAGAAGAAGATAGAAGAAGATATTGGATTTATATCCCGCCCTCCACTCCGAAGAGTCTCAGAGCCCCTCACAATCTCCTTTCCCTTCCCGCCCACAACAGACACCCTGTGAGGTGGGTGGGGCTGGAGAGGGCTCTCACAGCAGCTGCCCTTTCAAGGACAACCTCTGCCAGAGCTCTGGCTGACCCAAGGCCATTCCAGCAGCTGCAAGTGGAGGAGTGGGGAATCAAACCCGGTTCTCCCAGATAAGAGAGCTCTGGCTGACCCAAGGCCATTCCAGCAGCTGCACATGGAGGAGTGGAGAATCAAACCCGGTTCTCCCAGATAAGAGAGCTCTGGCTGACCCAAGGCCATTCCAGCAGGTGCAAGTGGAGGAGTGGGGAATCAAACCCGGTTCTCCCAGATAAGAGAGCTCTGGCTGACTCAAGACCATTCCAGCAGGTGCAAGTGGAGGAGTGGGGAATCAAACCCGGTTCTCCCAGATAAGAGAGCTCTGGCTGACCCAAGGCCATTCCAGCAGGTGCAAGTGGAGGAGTGGGGAATCAAACCCGGTTCTCCCAGATAAGAGAGCTCTGGCTGACCCAAGGCCATTCCAGCAGGTGCAAGTGGAGGAGTGGGGAATCAAACCCGGTTCTCCCAGATAAGAGAGCTCTGGCTGACCCAAGGCCATTCCAGCAGGTGCAAGTGGAGGAGTGGGGAATCAAACCCGGTTCTCCCAGATAAGAGAGCTCTGGCTGACCCAAGGCCATTCCAGCAGCTGCACGTGGAGGAGTGGAGAATCAAACCCGGTTCTCCCAGATAAGAGTCCACACACTTAACCACTACACCAAACTGGCTCTCCTTTTTTTCCCCCCCGGAAACATGGAAATTACAGAAAAGAAAGAAAAATTGATTTCGGAACGTTTGATTTGAAGGTGACGAATAAAATAATTTAAGACAAAGCGTTCAAATATTTTCCCAAATCATTTCTAAAACATGGGGAGGGATGGTGGCTCAGCGGTAGAGCGTCTGCTTGGGAAGCTGAAGATCCCAGGTTCAAACCCCGGCATCTCCAACTAAAAAAAGGGGTGCAGGCAAAATAGGTGTGAACAAACCTTCGCTTGAGACCCTGGAGAGCTGCTGCCAGTCTGAGCAGGAGAACCATTCGTGCAAGCTGCAAAGTAACATTGTATTGTAATGTGTGAGCCATTGCCTTTAGCGCGGGTTCCAAAGCTAAAAGAAAGCGGCCAGTGGAAGGTGAACGAAACATAGAACTGAACCTACACAGAACTGTGTAGCCGCCGCTGCACCAGTCAGACTTCGGTCTGCTACCCGTAGGAGGAATCCTATACAAGTGCGGTACTGTCTACGTCTTTCAAGCAAAGGAGAACTGAGGCAGTGGGCTGTAAGGTACTACCTTACAAGAGTGGTGTGAGACAACATTCTAATTTTGAAAGTACTACCTTACAAGAGTGGTGTGAAATAACATTCTGATTTTGAAAGTACTACCTTACAAGAGTGATGTGAAATAACATTCTAATTTTGAAAGTACTACCTTACAAGAGTGGTGTGAAATAACTTTTTGATTTTTCTGTGGACATTTAATGAATGTTGGTTTGTGATGATAATAATATAATTGCATCATTATGAAAGAAATTGAAGAAGAAGAAGAAGAAGATATTGGATTTATATCCCGCCCTCCACTCCGAAGAGTCTCAGAGCGGCTTACAATCTCCTTTACCTTCCTCCCCCACAACAGACACCCTGTGAGGTGGGTGGGGCTGGAGAGGGCTCTCCCAGCAGCTGCCCTTTCAAGGACAACCTCTGCCAGAGCTATGGCTGACCCAAGGGCATTCCAGCAGGTGCAAGTGGAGGAGTGTTCTCCCAGATAAGAGTCCGCACACTTAACCACTACACCAAACTGGCTCTCCAGTTTGCTTACGCATTATTTGCAACGTAAGAACGCAGTGGTTTATTTCTAGTGTTTGCCAGTCTGAGTAGACAATACTGCTTTTGATGGACTGAGGGTCTGATTCCGTATAAGGAAGCTTCATATGTTCATATGTTCAAATATGTTTGGAATCAGATTATTCTAATTCCTGTACACTAAGGACAAGCAAGTCCTAGGTCATGCCCATTCATTGAAACTTAGTCCTACACTCCCTTCTATACAATTCCCCCCTCTTCAATTCTTTTTATGATAGGCTTAAAATCATAGACTCATAGAATCATAGAGTTGGAAGGGACCTCTGGGGTCATCTAGTCCAAACCCCCGCACAAGGCAGGAAACTCACAAACACCTCCCCCTAAATTCACAGGATCTTCATCGCTGTCAGATGGCCCTCTAGCCTCTGTTGAAAAACCTCCAAGGAAGGAGAGCCCACCACCTCCGGAGGAAGCCTGTTTCACTGAGGAACCTCTAACGGTCAGGAAGTTCTTCCTAATGTTGAGCCAGAAACTCTTTTGATTTAATTTCAGCTGGTTGGTGCTGGTCCTACCTTCCAGGGCCACGGAAAACAATTCCACATCATCCTCTATATGGCAGTCCTTCAAGTACTTGAAGATGGTGACCATATCACTTCTCAGCTGCATCCTCTCCATGTTAAAAATCTCCAGCTCCTTCAGCCTTTCCTCATAGGACTCGGTCTCCAGACCCCTCACCGTCTTCGTCACCCTCCTCTGGACCCCTTTCAGCTTGTCTAGATCCTTCTTAAAATGTGGTGCCCAAAACTGAACACAAGACTCCAGGGGAGGTCTTCCCAGAGCAGAGTCAAGCGATACCATCACATTACGTGATCTGGACACTCTACTTCTGTTGATACAGCCCAAAATCGCATTTGCCTTTTTAGCCACCACATCACACTGGTGACTCATGTTCAGCGTATGGTCCGTAAAGACCCCTAGATCCTTTTTGCACAGACTACTGCTAAGACAAGTCTCCCCCATCCTATAACCATGCATTGGATTTTTCCTACCTAAATGCAGAACTTTACATTTATCCAATCCCCAGGCCCCAGCAGGCATTCTCCCACTTTCCCAGGCTCCTTCCCGCCCCCAGTTAGCTGGCCAGCGAGGGGGGGGGAGCCCCACCTCCACAGCCACCATGTGACTTTCCACCTCCAGAGGCTTCAGTCTCGACTTGAGAAAGCCTTCCTCTTGGGATGGGGTGTCTGTGTTACTTGGAAGAAGTTGGCAGCTACTCATGAGTAGAGAGGCCAATCCCTCGCTTCAGAGTCGCCAGAAAGGGGGGGGGGAATGGCTGCTGGGCATTTCATTATTCCCTATGTGGAGATGGATTATCATAGGGTATAATGGGGAATTGATCTGGAGGTATCGAGGGCTCTGTGCAGGCTGTTTTTTTAGGTAGAGGCACCAAATTTTCAGTATAGCATCTAGTGCCTCTCCTCAAAATACCCCCCAAGTTTCAAAACGATTGGACCAGGGGGTCCAATTCTATGAGCCCCAAAAGAAGGTGCCCCTATCCATTATTTCCTAAGGGAGGGAGGCATTTAAAAAGGTGTGCTGTCCCTTTAAATGTGATGGCCAGAACTCCCTTTGGAGTTCAATGATGCTTGTCACACCCTTGCTCCTGGCTCCGCCCCCAATGTCTCCTGGCTCCACCCCCATAGTCTCCAGAAATTTCTTAAACTGGACTTGGCAACCCTATTTTATGAGAACGTGTTTTTTATTTTTATTTAAGACTGCGGAGAGGAAATATGCATCACGGTTACTTCTGGATTTTTAAACATTGTTTTGGTGAGACAGAGACAGAGAGCCAGTTTGGTGTAGTGGTTAAGTGTGCGGAGTGCGGACTCTTATCTTATCTGGGAGAACCGGGTTTGATTCCCCACTCCTCCACTTGCACCTGCTGGAATGGCCTTGGGTCAGCCAGAGCTCTCTTATCTGGGAGAACCGGGTTGGATTCCCCACTCCTCCACTTGCACCTGTTGGAAGGGCCTTGGGTCAGCCATAGCTCTCTTACCTGGGACAACCGGGTTTGATTCCCCACGCCTCCACTTGCACCTGCTAGCAAGGCCTTGGGTCAGCCATAGCTCTGGCAGTGGTTGTCCTTGAAAGGGCAGCTTCTGGGAGAGCCAGTTTGGTGTCGTGGTTAAGTGTGTGGACTCTTATCTGGAAGAACCGGGTTTGATTCCCCACTCCTCCACTTGCACCTGCTGGAATAGCCTTGGGTCAGCCATAGCTCTCTTCTCTGGGAGAACCGGGCTTGATTCCCCACTCCTCCACTTGTAGCTGCTGGAATGGCCTAGGGTCAGCCAGAGCTCTCTTATCTGGGAGAACCGGGGTGGATTCCCCACTCCTCTACTTGCAGCTGCTGGATTGGTTTTGGGTCAGCCATAGCTCTCTTATCTGGGAGAACTGGGTTTGATTCCCCACTCCTTCACTTGCACCTGCTGGAATGGCCTTGGGTCAGCCATAGCTCTGGCAGAGGTTGTCCTTGAAAGGGCAGCTGCTGTGAAAGCCCTCTCCAGCCCCACCCACCTCACAGGGTGTCTGTTGTGGGGGAGGAAGGTAAAGGAGATTATGAGCCGCTCTGAGACTCTTCGGAGTGGAGGGCGGGATATAAATCCAATATCTTCATCTACCTCACAGGGTGTCTGTGGTGGGGGAGGAAGGGAAAGGAGATTGTGAGCCGATCTGAGACTCTTCGGAGTGGAGGGCGGGATATAAATCCAATATCTTCATCTACCTCACAGGGTGTCTGTGGTGGGGGAGGAAGGGAAAGGAGATTGTGAGCCACTCTGAGACTCTTCGGAGTGGAGGGCGGGATATAAATCCATTTACCTCACAGGGTGTCTGTTGTGGTGGAGGAAGGGAAAGGAGATTGTGAGCCACTCTGAGACTCTTCGGAGTGGAGGGCGGGATATAAATCCAATATCTTCATCTACCTCACAGGGTGTCTGTGGTGGGGGAGGAAGGCAAAGGAGATTGTGAGCTGCTCTGAGACTCTTCGGAGTGGAGGGCGGGATATAAATCCATTTACCTCACAGGGTGTCTGTTGTGTGGAGGAAGGGAAAGGAGATTGTGAGCCACTCTGAGACTCTTCGGAGTGGAGGGCGGGATATAAATCCAATATCTTCATCTACCTCACAGGGTGTCTGTGGTGGGGGAGGAAGGGAAAGGAGATTGTGAGCTGCTCTGAGACTCTTCGGAGTGGAGGGCGGGATATAAATCCAATATCTTCATCTACCTCACAGGGTGTCTGTTGTGGGGGAGGAAGGGAAAGGAGATTGTGAGTCGCTCTGAGACTCTTCGGAGTGGAGGGCGGGATATAAATCCAATATCTTCATCTACCTCACAGGGTGTCTGTTGTGGGGGAGGAAGGGAAAGGAGATTGTGAGCCACTCTGAGACTCTTCGGAGTGGAGGGCGGGATATAAATCCATTTACCTCACAGGGTGTCTGTTGTGGTGGAGGAAGGGAAAGGAGATTGTGAGCCCCTCTGAGACTCTTTGGAGTGGAGGACGGGATATAAATCCAATATCTTCAATTACCTCACAGGGTGTCTGTTGTGGTGGAGGAAGGGAAAGGAGATTGTGAGCCGCTCTGAGACTCTTCGGAGTGGAGGGCAGAATATAAATCCAATATCTTCAATTACCTCACAGGGTGTCTGTTGTGGTGGAGGAAGGGAAAGGAGATTGTGAGCCCCTCTGAGACTCTTTGGAGTGGAGGGTGGGATATAAATCCAATATCTTCATCTACCTCACAGGGTGTCTGTTGTGGGGGAGGAAGGGAAAGGAGATTGTGAGCCGCTCTGAGACTCTTCGGAGTGGAGGGCGGGATATAAATCCATTTACCTCACAGGGTGTCTGTTGTGGTGGAGGAAGGGAAAGGAGATTGTGAGCCCCTCTGAGACTCTTTGGAGTGGAGGGCGGGATATAAATCCAATATCTTCATCTACCTCACAGGGTGTCTGTTGTGGGGGAGGAAGGGAAAGGAGATTGTGAGCCGCTCTGAGACTCTTCGGAGTGGAGGTCGGGATATAAATCCAATATCTTCATCTACCTCACAGGGTGTCTGTGGTGGGGGAGGAAGGGAAAGGAGATTGTGAGCCACTCTGAGACTCTTCGGAGTGGAGGGCGGGATATAAATCCATTTACCTCACAGGGTGTCTGTTGTGGTGGAGGAAGGGAAAGGAGATTGTGAGCCACTCTGAGACTCTTCGGAGTGGAGGGCGGGATATAAATCCAATATCTTCATCTACCTCACAGGGTGTCTGTGGTGGGGGAGGAAGGGAAAGGAGATTGTGAGCCGCTCTGAGACTCTTCGGAGTGGAGGGCGGGATATAAATCCAATATCTTCATCTACCTCACAGGGTGTCTGTTGTGGGGGAGGAAGGGAAAGGAGATTGTGAGCCACTCTGAGACTCTTCGGAGTGGAGGGCGGGATATAAATCCATTTACCTCACAGGGTGTCTGTTGTGGTGGAGGAAGGGAAAGGAGATTGTGAGCCCCTCTGAGACTCTTTGGAGTGGAGGACGGGATATAAATCCAATATCTTCAATTACCTCACAGGGTGTCTGTTGTGGTGGAAGAAGGGAAAGGAGATTGTGAGCCGCTCTGAGACTCTTCGGAGTGGAGGGCGGGATATAAATCCAATATCTTCAATTACCTCACAGGGTGTCTGTTGTGGTGGAGGAAGGGAAAGGTGATTGTGAGCCCCTCTGAGACTCTTTGGAGTGGAGGGTGGGATATAAATCCAATATCTTCATCTACCTCACAGGGTGTCTGTGGTGGGGGAGGAAGGGAAAGGAGATTGTGAGCCGCTCTGAGACTCTTTGGAGTGGAGGGCGGGAAATAAATCCAATATCTTCATCTACCTCACAGGGTGTCTGTTGTGGGGGAGGAAGGGAAAGGAGATTGTGAGCCGCTCTGAGACTCTTCGGAGTGGAGGGCGGGATATAAATCCAATATCTTCTTCTTCTTTTGTGGAGGGTTTTTTGCCTGTTGCACAGAAACTAGGAAACAGTTCAGATCATTGCTCCATTTGTTACAATTGCAAATAAATATTATTTAGAAAGTAAATTCTGTTTGTAACCATTGTTTGGATACACTGTATTTTTAATATGCTAGTTGTCATAATTTCATGCCAAGTAAAATTGTCCATAGTCATATCTTATCTTTCCTAAAGTAACAGAATGACGTTCAATCTGAAAAAGAAAAAAGAAGTGCTAATGTAGATTCCGCCCCCCACAAGATTTTTTCCGAAAATCTCTTTTTTTTTCCAGAAATTTTTTGTGATGCTCGCATAAGAACATAAAAGAAGCCATGTTGGATCAAGCCAATGGCCCATCCAGTCAACACTCTGTGTCACACAGTGGCCAATATACATACATGCTGGCTATTCTTGTAGCTGCCACCACCTCCTGTGGCAGTGAATTCCACATGTTAATCACCCTTTGGGTGAAGAAGTACTTCCTTTTATCCATTCTAACCTGACTGCTCAGCAATTTCATTGAATGTTCCCGAGTTCTTGTATTGTGAGAAAGGGAGGAAAGGACTTCTTTCTCTACTTTCTCCATCCCATGCATAATCTTGTAAACCTCTCTCATGTCACCCCGCAGTCGACGTTTCTCCAAGCTAAAGAGCCCCAAGCGTTTTAACCTTTCTTCATAGGGAAAGTGTTCCAAACCTTTAATCCTTCTAGTTGCCCTTTTCTCCACTTTTTCTGTCTTGGCGGGGAGGGCGGGGTATAAATAAAAATAAATGAAAAATTATTATTATTATTTTCCAATGCTATAATATCCTTTCTGAGGTGCGGTGACCAGAATTGTATACAATACTCCAAATGAGACCGCACCATCGATTTATACAGGGGCATTATGATATTGGCTGATTTGTTTTCAATTCCCTTCCTAATAATTCCCAGCATGGCGTTGGCCTTTTTTATTGCAAACGCACACTGTCTTGACATTTTCAGTGAGTTATCTACCACAACCCCAAGATCTCTCTCTTGGTCAGTCTCTGCCAGTTCACACCCCATCAACTTGTATTTGTAGCTGGGATTTTTGACCCCAATGTGCATTACTTTGCACTTGGCCACATTGAACCTCATCTGCCACGTTGACGCCCACTCACCCAGCCTCAACAGATCCCTTTGGAGTGCCTCACAATCCTCTCTGGTTCTCACCACCCTGAACAATGCAAGCATATATCTGAAGAGGTATGCATGAGCACAAAATCTTATACCTAGAATCAGGGCATTTTTTTGGAAGAAAAAGCCCAGCACGAACTCATCTGCACATTAGGCCGCACACCGCCACGACAAGCCAGCTGGAACTGTGTCCCTGTGCGTTCCTGCTAAAAAAAAAACCTTGCCTAGAATTAAACTTTGTTGATCTTAAAAGGTACCACTTAGGGCTTGTTTGGTAAAAAAAATTCCAGCAGGAACTCATTTGCAGCGCCTCAGTGTCCGTGGCAGAGAAGCCTGGCGTGCCCGAAGGGAACAACAGACGGGGCCCTGGAGTATGTACAGAGTGCCTCCCCCTCGCTTGTACCAACGGGAGAGAGTTAATACAGCTTGCTGGGCGACTTCGGTCACAGCCCTTCTTCCATCTAGGAATTCAGGTCCAGAAGAAAAGAGATTTTGGGGGGGCTTCCTCATGGAGGTTCCTAAATGGGGGCCTGACTGACTTTTGTCCTCTTCGTCCTCTAATAGCCGTCCACCCACCCAGACCCAGTGGCAGTGAATTCCCCCAGCTAATAATGAGATTACCAGCTCTGGGTTGGGAAATACCTGGAGATTTTGGGGGTGGAGCCAGGAAAAGCGGGGTTTGGGGAGTGTCAGCTTGTGTTCCATTGACACTAACCAGGTTGCCTACTTTGTTTATTTGCTTGTGACCAACCCCAATGATCCCCAATAGAATTCTAGGCATGCCTGAGGGGTGAAGAGAAGGGAGGAGGGAGCTGGGCGCCAGAGGCCATAAACGGTTTTGAAGTGCAGAAATACACGGCTGCTTCCCAGGTGCCGGCAAGGACACCAGCTAGGAGGGGGAGTGGAGATGGCCCAGCTTGGAAGAGAACAGGCGTGTGAATCCAACACCTCTGAAAGGCAGAATGCAACTTTATTATGAGAATGATTTAAACCCCCTAGGCTTTGGTGTATCCCCATAAATGCTAGTGCTTGTTCCATATACGTTATCACTCTCAAAGACCTTCTGCAAGAGTAACACTGTTGTGATCAATAAACGAAACTTATTTTCCAAAGAAAAGAGTCATCTCATTGTTGAACCTCAATGAACCCTGCGCTGACAGGGAGGGGAGGCTCAGTGGGGCTAACGTAGGGTTGCCCGGTCCAACTCAGGAAAAGGGGGGGGGGCTTTGGGGGTGGAGCCAGAAGCAACTTTCGGATAAGCACAATTGGACTCCAAAGGGAGTTCTGCTCACCACACTGAAAGGGACCGCGCACCTTTTTTAAATGCCTTCCTTCTACTGGAAATCATGAAAGGATCGGGGCACCTTCTTTGGGGGCTCATAGAGTTGGACCCCAATTTTTTTTTTCCTGAGGAAAATTTCTTTGTGAGGAAATCATCGACGAAATGAGCTTATATCTGGGCGCTCATGGGCTGGGCCCTTCTTGTATTGTCGTGAAGTTGTACTTCGTTATAATGCATACAATAGTTTGCAGGACTCTTAAAAAGGTTTACTAAACAGCAGAATCATAGAGTCGAAAGGGACCTCCAGGGTCATCTAGTCCAACCCCCTGCACAATGCAGGAAACTCACAAACACCTCCCCCTAAATTCACAGGATCTTCATTGCTGGCAGAGGGCCATCTAGCCTCTGTTGAAAAACCTCCAAGGAAGGAGAGCCCACCACCTCCCGAGGAAGCCTGTTCCACTGAGGAATCTCTCTAATGGTCAGGAAGTTCTTCCTAATGTTGAGCCGGAAATGCTTCTGATTTAATTTCAACCCACTGGTTCTGGTCCTACCTTCTGGGGCCACAGAAAGCAATTCTACACCATCCTCTATATGACAGCCCTTTAAGTACCTGAAGATGGTGATCTTATCACCTCTCACCTGCCTCCTCTCCAGGCTAAACATGCCCAGCTCCTTCAATCTTTCTTCACAGGACTTGGTCTCCAGACCCCTCACCATCTTCGTCGCCCTCCTCTGGACCCGTTCCAGCTTGTCTAGATCCTTCTTAAAATGTGGTGCCCAAAACGGAATACAATACTCGAGGTGAGGTCTTCCCAGAGCAGAGTCAAGCGATACCATCACTTCACGTGATCTGGACACTAGACTTCTGTTGAGACAGCCCAAAATGGCATTTGCCTTTTTAGCCACCGCATCACACTGTTGGCTCATGTTCAGCGTATGGTCCACTAAGACCCCAAGATCCTTTTCACACAGACTACAGCGTTAGCCTTTGGTATCTTTTGTCTTGCCAGTAACATGAACGGTGATCCCATTTCGTCGGTTGGCCCAACTGGGGATTGGCAACCCTACAGCCTGCTTTCTAAAGCCCTTTCTCCTCCAGCAAAGCTGAGCTGCGTAATCTGGTAGACTATTGGAACAGGGGGAGATCTCGGGCCCAACCTGGAGGCTAGGAACCGGAGCTAACGTTGACCTCCTGGGTGTTTTTGCCAGTCTTGCAGCTGCTGTCTGTTCCTGTTAGGGAAGGCAACGCTGGAAAAGGGAGACAACATTTGTCATGTAGTCGCTGGCGTGCCCCTGAGCTTTCCATCCTCTCTGCTGTACAGTGGCTTAGCTTCAGGGGGGCAACTGCCCACCTCCCGCATTATATAAGCAGACTCAGCATGCATCCTGCCGTATCCGACTCCAGCCACCTCACTACTGTGTGAGACAGGAGGCAGAAGAAGAAGACCGCAGATTTATATCCCGCCCTTCTCTCTGAATCAGAGAATCAGAGCGGCTTACAATCCCTTATATCTTCCCCCCTCCACAACAGACACCCTGTGAGGTGGGTGGGGCTGAGAGGGCTCTCCCAGCAGCTGCCCTTTCAAGGACAACCTCTGCCAGAGCTATGGCTGACCCAAGGCCATTGCAGCAGTTGCAAGTGGAGGAGTGGGGCATCAAACCCGGTTCTCCCAGAGAAGAGTCTGCATACTTAACCACTAAACCAAACTGACTCTCGAAGTGGATGAATCCTCACTGGGGTGGACCCGGAGGGGTTTTGTCTAGACGGCAAGCAACTCGTTATCATCTGCTTCTTTCTCTCTCACTTCCTTCTGCATCACATCTTGCTTTGCCAGGCTTGCTCAATCGCACAGCAGAGCTACAGAGCAAAGCCTCTGTTTTCTCCACTGGCTAACCAGCACATGAAGCAGCTTATGTTCAAAAGCTCACAATGCCCAGCCGTTTCATGTTATCCTCTGAGTCTTAGGCGCAAAGCATTGACTGTGAGATTTCTGTAATCAATGTCAAAAAAAATCAAAAGCATGTTTGCAACTTAAAGATATGCACCTGAACAGCATACTCAAGATTGCTACAGCACAGACACTGTCTCCAGATTTTGATGCAATAATTCAGAGCAAGGTGGGTCAGTTATCAGAGCCTGTTAAATAAAAGATTAAGATCCCCGTGGCACAGATTGGGAAAGCTGCAGTACTGCAGTCCAAGTTCTCTGCTCACAACCTGAGTTTGATCCCAGCAGAAGCTGGGTTCAGGTAGCCGGCTCCAGGTTGACTCAGCCTTCCATCCGAGGTCGGTAAAACGAGTAACCGGCTTGCTGGAGGGAAAGAGCAGATGACTGGGGAAGGCAATGGCAAACCACCCCGTCAAAAGTCTGCTATGAAAATGTGATGCAACGTCACCCCGGAGTCAGAAACGACTGGTGCTTGCACAGGGGACTACCTTTATCTTTTCTTTAAAAAAAATAATAAAATATTGCAAGAATGCTAATCATTTAATCGTATTTTATTTTAAGGTTGTTGTTTTTTTAAAATCTTTGTGTTTGTGAAGTTTATACCTCTGCTACTTGGCATTGCATTTAATGACACATATACCTGGCCTGACAAGATCTCAGGCCCCCATAACAAATGAGTCAGATCCGTCCCCCATAACAAATGAGTTTGACACCCCTATCCAGGGCCATTACAGTATTGGCTATTTTATTTCTTGATTACATTTATATACTTTATTATCCAAACTAAAGTCAAAAGACGTTTGCTCCTTGGGAGGACAGCTATGGCAAACCTAGGCAGTATAATAAAAAGTAGAGACATCACCCTGCCAACAAAAGTCCATATAGTCAAAGCGATGGAATTCCCAGTAGTCTTGTATGGCTGTGAGAGCTGGACCATAAGGAAGGCCGAGCGCAGAAGAATAGATGCTTTTGAGCTGTGGTGCTGGAGAAGACTCTTGGGAGCCCCTTGGACAAGAAGATCCAATCAGTCAGTCCTAAGGGAAATCAACCCTGACTGTTCCCTGGAAGGTCAGATGCTGAAGCTCAAATCCTTTGGCCAACCAATGAGAAGGGAGCACTCGCTGGAGAAGACCCTGATGCTGGGAAAGACGGAAGGCAAAAGAAGACGGGGACGGCAAAAGAGGAGATGGCTGGACAGCGTTCCTGATGTCACTAACACGAATTCGAGCAGACTTCGGAGGATGGCGGAAGACAGGAGGGCCTGGCGTGACTTGGTCCAGGGGGTCGCAAAGAGCCGGACTTGAATGTGCGACTGAACAACAACATTATCCAAACGACAGAGATCAGTTCCTCTGGACAGACTGGCCGCTTTGGAGGGTGGGTTTTGTACCCCAGTGAGGCTTCCCCTCTACTTACCGCATTCTTCCATAGCTCTGCCTCCAAATCTCCCAGAATTTCCCCCAAAGTGGAGTCGGCAGCCCTACAAGGCCCCTCTTCTCCACAAACCCTGCTTTTCTCAGGCTTCACACACAAATCTCCAGGAAATCTCCTCAAAAAGATATCATAGCATTGGGAAAAGTGCAGAAAAGGGCAACTAGAATGATTCAAAAGGTTGGAACACTTTCCCTAGGAAGAAAGGTTAAAGAAGAAGACTACAGATTTATACACCGCCCTTCTCTCTGAATCAAAGACTCACAGCGGCTTACAATCTCCTCTATCTTCTCCCCCCGCAGCAGACACCCTGTGAGGTGGGTGGGGCTGAGAGAGCTCTCCCAGCAGCTGCCCTTTCAAGGACAACTCCTGCAAGAGCTATGGCTGACCCAAGGCCATCCTAGCAGCTTCAAGTGGAGGAGTGGGGAATCAAACCCGGTTCTCCCAGATAAAAATCCACGCACTTAACCACTACACCAAAGGCTTGGGGCTCTTTAGCTTGGAGAAACGTCAACTGAGGGGTGACAGGAGAGAGGTTTACAAGATTATGCATGGGATAGAGAAGGTAGAGAAAGAAGTCCTTTTCTCCCTTTCTCACAATATGGGAACTCGTGGACACTCAATGAAATTGCTGAGCAGTCAGGTTAGAACGGATAAAAGGAAGTCCTTCTTCACCCAAAGGGTGATTAACATGTGGAATTCACTGCCACAGGAGGTGGTGGCGGCTACCATCATAGACAGCTTCAAGAGGGGACTGGATAAACATCTGGAGCAGAGGTCCATCAGTGGCTATTAGCCACAAGGTATAGATGGAATTCTGTCTGGGGCAGTGATGTTCTGTCTTCTTGGTGCTTGGGGGGCCACAGTGGGAGGGCTTCTGGAATTCTGGCCCCACTGGTGGAGCTCCTGGTGGCACCTGGCTTTTTTGGCCACTGTGTGACACAGAGTGTTGGACTAGATGGGCCATTGGCCTGATCCAACATGGTGTCTCTTATATTCTTATATGTTTATGTTCTGTATTCTTGGTGCTTGGGGGAGGTAACAGTGGGAGGGCTTCTAGTGTCCTGGCCCCACTGGTGGACCTCCTGATGGCACCTGGCTTTTTGGCCACTGTGTGACCCAGAGTGTAGGACTGGATGGGCCATTGGCCTGATCCAACATGGCCTCTCTTATGTTCTTATGTGACACAGAGTGTTGGACTGGATGGGCCACTGGCCTGATCCAACATGGCCTCTCTTATGTTCTTATGTGACACAGAATGTTGGACTGGATGGGCCACTGGCCTTATCCAACATGGCTTCTCTTCTGTTCTTAGGTGACACAGAGTGTTGGACTGGATGGGCCATTGGCCTGATCCAACATGGCTTCTCTTATGTTCTTATGTGACACAGAGTGTTGGACTGGATGGGCCACTGGCCTGATCCAACATGGCTTGTTATGTTCTTATGTGACACAGAATGTTGGACTGGATGGGCCACTGGCCTGATCCAACGTGGCCTCTCTTATGTTCTTATGTGACACAGAGTGTTGGACTGGAGGGGCCACTGGCCTGATCCAACAGGGCTTCTCTTATGCTCTTATGTGATACAGAGTGTTGGACTGGAGGGGCCACTGGCCTGATCCAACATGGCTTCTCTTATGTTCTTATGTGACACAGAGTGTTGGACTGGATGGGCCATTGGCCTGATCCAACATGGCTTCTCTTATGTTCTTATGTGACACAGAGTGTTGGACTGGATGGGCCACTGGCCTGATCCAACATGGCTTCTCTTATGTTCTTATGTGACACAGAGTGTTGGACTGGAGGGGCCATTGGCCTGATCCAACATGGCTTCTCTTATGTTCTTATGTGACACAGAGTGTTGGACTGGAGGGGCCACTGGCCTGATCCAACATGGCTTCTCTTATGTTCTTATGTGACACAGAGTGTTGGACTGGAGGGGCCATTGGCCTGATCCAACGTGGCTTCTCTTATGTTCTTATGTGACTCAGAGTGTTGGACTGGAGGGGCCACTGGCCTGATCCAACATGGCTTCTCTTATGTTCTTATGTGACACAGAGTGTTGGACTGGAGGGGCCATTGGCCTGATCCAACATGGCTTCTGTTATATTCTTATGTGACACAGAGTGTTGGACTGGAGGGGCCATTGGCCTGATCCAACATGGCTTCTCTTATGTTCTTATGTGACTCAGAGTGTTGGACTGGAGGGGCCATTGGCCTGATCCAACATGGCTTCTGTTATATTCTTATGTGACACAGAGTGTTGGACTGGAGGGGCCATTGGCCTGATCCAACATGGCTTCTCTTATGTTCTTATGTGACTCAGAGTGTTGGACTGGAGGGGCCATTGGCCTGATCCAACATGGCTTCTCTTATGTTCTTATGTGACACAGAGTGTTGGACTGGAGGGGCCACTGGCCTGATCCAACGTGGCTTCTCTTATGTTCTTATGTGACTCAGAGTGTTGGACTGGAGGGGCCACTGGCCTGATCCAACGTGGCTTCTCTTATATTCTTATGTGACTCAGAGTGTTGGACTGGAGGGGCCACTGGCCTGATCCAACATGGCTTCTCTTATGTTCTTATGTGACTCAGAGTGTTGGACTGGAGGGGCCACTGGCCTGATCCAACGTGGCTTCTCTTATGTTCTTATGTGACTCAGAGTGTTGGACTGGAGGGGCCATTGGCCTGATCCAACATGGCTTCTGTTATATTCTTATGTGACTCAGAGTGTTGGACTGGAGGGGCCACTGGCCTGATCCAACATGGCTTCTCTTATGTTCTTATGTGACTCAGAGTGTTGGACTGGATGGGCCATTGGCCTGATCCAACATGGCTTCTCTTATGTTCTTATGTGACCCAGAGTGTTGGACTGGAGGGGCCACTGGCCTGATCCAACATGGCTTCTCTTATGTTCTTATGTGACACAGAGTGTTGGACTGGAGGGGCCATTGGCCTGATCCAACATGGCTTCTCTTCTGTTGGACTGGAGGGGACACTGGCCTGATCCAACAGGGCTTCTCTTATGTTCTTATGTGACACAGAGTATTGGAGTGGAGGGGCCACTGGCCTGATCCAACATGGCTTCTCTTATGTTCTTATGTGACACAGAGTGTTGGACTGGATGGGCCATTGGCCTGATCCAACATGGCTTCTCTTATGTTCTTATGTGACTCAGAGTGTTGGACTGGATGGGCCATTGGCCTGATCCAACATGGCTTCTCTTATGTTCTTATGTGACACAGAGTGTTGGACTGGAGGGGCCATTGGCCTGATCCAACATGGCTTCTCTTATGTTCTTATGTGACTCAGAGTGTTGGACTGGAGGGGCCATTGGCCTGATCCAACATGGCTTCTCTTATGTTCTTATGTGACACAGAGTGTTGGACTGGAGGGGCCACTGGCCTGATCCAACGTGGCTTCTCTTATGTTCTTATGTGACTCAGAGTGTTGGACTGGAGGGGCCACTGGCCTGATCCAACGTGGCTTCTCTTATATTCTTATGTGACTCAGAGTGTTGGACTGGAGGGGCCACTGGCCTGATCCAACATGGCTTCTCTTATGTTCTTATGTGACTCAGAGTGTTGGACTGGAGGGGCCACTGGCCTGATCCAACGTGGCTTCTCTTATGTTCTTATGTGACTCAGAGTGTTGGACTGGAGGGGCCATTGGCCTGATCCAACATGGCTTCTGTTATATTCTTATGTGACTCAGAGTGTTGGACTGGAGGGGCCACTGGCCTGATCCAACATGGCTTCTCTTATGTTCTTATGTGACTCAGAGTGTTGGACTGGAGGGGCCACTGGCCTGATCCAACGTGGCTTCTCTTATGTTCTTATGTGACACAGAGTGTTGGACTGGAGGGGCCACTGGCCTGATCCAACAGGGCTTCTGTTATGTTCTTATGTGACACAGAGTGTTGGACTGGATGGGCCATTGGCCTGATCCAACATGGCTTCTCTTATGTTCTTATGTGACCCAGAGTGTTGGACTGGAGGGGCCACTGGCCTGATCCAACATGGCTTCTCTTATGTTCTTATGTGACACAGAGTGTTGGACTGGAGGGGCCATTGGCCTGATCCAACATGGCTTCTCTTCTGTTGGACTGGAGGGGCCACTGGCCTGATCCAACAGGGCTTCTCTTATGTTCTTCTGTGACACAGAGTGTTGGACTGGATGGGTCGTTGGCCTGATCCAACATGGCTTCTCTTATGTTCTTATGTGACTCAGAGTGTTGGACTGGATGGGCCATTGGCCTGATCCAACATGGCCTCTCTTATGTTCTTACGAATTCCCTCACCCAGAGTGGCAACTGCACCCTCCCCCTGTGGGGAACTCTCTGGACTCCACCCCCACCCCACTTGCCTCCCGCAACCACTGCAGTGAATATTTCCTCCCGGCCCCCCTTCTTTCCCTCTTTGTTCCGCAGCAGCTGCTCGGGTGATGCAGGCAAAGCCATAAATCTGTACCTGCTGCACAAACCACGGGGGACTTCCCGCAGGGCCTGCGGCTCTAATTGAAATAACATTCTTGGCGCAGGAGGAAGCCATCCATTCCAGAAGGGCAAAGCCTCTCCCCCTCGCTGGGAATTAAAGAGGGAAGGGAGAGGTTTATTCCTCCATCAAAAACGGATTACGCCGCAGCAGCCCGAGAGCGGAAGCGTCTGCAGAGCAGAGGCTGGCGTTCTCCAGCCTGAAGATCAAGTGGCAGGAGGTTCCGCCGACAGGTTGAAGGCTAGGATCTTATCTCGTGGGATGGGGGGAAAGACAAGTTTGAGATTCGAGCCTTGCGGGATACACCCGGAGGTCTGCCTTGTCCAGCACCTTGCTAGCAACAGTGGCCAGCCAGACCTCCCCCCGCGGCCCATAAAGAGTGGCTTGTTCTCCTGTTTGCACCCAGGATTGACTGGGCCTGATCCATCACATGAAGCTGCCTCATATACAGACCCCTTTAGGGCTGCTAAGCCCCCGGGCCGGGCAGGGATTCTCCCACCCTGGAGGTTCCCTAGGGTTGCCAATCCCCAGGTGGGGGCAGGGGATCCCCTGGTTTGGAGGCCCTCCCCCCGCTTCAGGGTCGTCAGAAAGCGGGGGGAGGGGAGGGAAATGTCTGCTGGGAACTCTGTTATTCCCTATGGAGATTTATTCCCATAGAAAATCATGGAGAATTGATCCGCGGGTATCTGGGGCTCTGGAGGGGCTGGTTTTTGAGGTAGAGGCACCAAATTTTCAGTATAGCATCTAGTGCCTCTCCCCAAAATATCCCCCAAGTTTCAAAAAGATTGGACCAGGGGGTCCAATTCTATGAGCCCCAAAAGAAGGTGCCCCTATCCATTATTTCCTATGGAAGGAAGGCGTTGAAAAGGTTAAATGCGATGGCCAGAACTCCCTTGGAGTTCAATTATGCTTGTCACAGCCTTGATCTTGGCTCCACCCCTAATGTCTCTTGGCTCCACCCCCAAAGTCCCCAGATATTTCTTAAATTTGACTTGGCAACCCTAAGGTTCCCAGCCTGCCGGCCCACATTGTCATGCTCCGGCCACTCTAGGCGTCTCTTGGAAAACTCTATGGTTTTCCCGGATGCTCTAGCAATTTGGGAAAGGAAACTCTATGGCAGGGGTGGCCAACAGTTGCTCTCCAGATGATTTTTGCCTACAACTCCCATCAGCCCCAGCCAGCATGGCCAATGGCTGGGGCTGATGGGAGTTGTAGGCAAAAAACATCTGGAGAGCTACCGTTGGCCCACCCCTGCTCTATGGTACAATAGGTACCATAGAGTTTTCCCCTCCCAAATCACTAGAGCACCCGGGAAAACCATAGAGTTTTCCCAGAAACGCCAAGTGAGGCCGCTGCACGACGTCGCCGGCGCGATGAAGTCATGTGCAGGTGATATCATCGCTTTGTACACACAAAAAAAGTCCCCTGCCGGAGGATGCGGGGGACTTGGCAACCGTAAGTCCCTTCCTTGGTGATTCTAACTCAGGGCCGGTCCTAGACTGTCTGGCGCCCTAGGCAAGACTAACTTCCGGCACCCCCCCTTCACTGTTAACGTCACCAAGTAACATGGAGTGCCCAATTTGGTGCCCCCAAAAGGCCAGCACCCTAGGCAGAAACCTAGTTTGCCTAGTGGCAGGGCCACTCAATATTCCTCCCATCTAGTGCAATAGTCCAAGGGTGGCCAACGGCAGCTCTCCAGATGTTTTTTGCCTACAACTCCCATCAGCCCCAGCCATTGGCCACGTTGGCTGGGGCTGATGGGAGTTGTAGGCAAAAAAAAGCATCTGGAGAGCTACCGTTGGCCACCCCTGCGAATAGTCCCACAATCTAACTCAATATTCCAGCCATCTAACTCAGTATTTGTTCCATCTAACTCAATATTCCGCCCATCTAACTCAATGTTCCATGTAACTCGATATTCCTGCCATGATTGGCAGGAAATCTTTTGGATCTCAAACCTGGCCCACATGTGGATGTGGAGGAGGCAGAATGAATGGCAGCTTTTCAGGGACAATTCTCTCATGCTAAGAACTCCTTGCAGAGAGGAGGAGGAGGAGGAGGAGAAGGAGAAGAAGGAGAAGGAGAAGAAGGAGAAGGAGAAGGAGAAGAAGGAGAAGGAGAAGTAGAAGAAGAAGAAGAAGTAGAAGAAGAAGAAGAAGAAGAAGAAGAAGAAGAAGAAGAAGAAGAAGAAGAAGAAGAAGAAGAAGAAGAAGAAGAAGAAGAAGAAGAAGAAGAAGAAGAAGAAGAAGGATGATATTGGATTTATATCCCGCCCTATACTCTGAATCTCAGAGTGGTCACAATCTCCTTTACCTCCCCCCCCCCCGACAACAGACACCCTGTGAGGTAGGTGGGGCTGAGAGAGCTCTCCTAGAAGCTGCCCTTTCAAGGACAACTCTGCAAGAACGATGACTGACCCAAGGCCATTCCAGCAGCTGCAAGTGGAGGAGTGGGGAATCAAGCCCGGTTCTCCCAGTTAAGAGTCTGTGCACTTAACCACTACCCCAAACTGAAGGGCGGGGTATAAAACAGACTCTTCTTCATCGCAAGGGATTTCTGCATCGGCCGCTGTAGACCGTGAGGCCAAACTGACAGCTCTTCTGGCCTTAGCTGAACTCCGGAGCTGCGTGTTTGCATCCACTTCTCACATTCAAACACCTTTGCTAAGCTGTGGCGTGTCAGGAATTTAGGCGATTTCCTTGGGGGAATCCCTGCAGTTTTTTAGAATGCAAAACCCCACATTTTTTCTGCAGCTCTGAGCCGCCTCTCCATGGGGGGTGGGGAGTGGAGCTCATCGCTTCTCCTCTTTTCTTTGTGCTTAAACAGCTTTCCCATTCTAGGCTAAATAGATTCCTCCTCTCTCCACCGCCTGCCTGGCCCCCTCCCCACATCCAGATGGATTTGACCCACATAGTAAGAGTCTGCAGCTCTCTGAGCGGTGAGCCACGGCCGAGCTAGAGAGATGAAATCTATTTCTGGGCAGCAGTGAGCACGCACCCCCCCTCCCCGTTTTTTCATTCCTAGATCCTCTTTCATCTCCTCTTCCTCTCTACCTTACGAGTCGAGTCATAGCATCACGATTTCCAAGGCTCTGAGGAGCTTCAGGCAAGTTTAAAGCTTATGTGTCTCTCCCCCCCCCCCCACACACACACTGCCCAATGTTTATTGTAACTGCCTCCTTAGGTTTGGGTTTCATCTTTTTTCCCCCCTTGGCAGAACGGCTGACGTTATGCAGGCCGACTGGCATTTTACAATTCCCTGGAAGCACCGAAGACGATGCCGAAAACAGAATTCGGCTGCCCGAGACTTGTTTTTTGCTTTTGGGGGGGGGGGCAAGTTTCTAGCTCCGTTTTTTTATATACTTTTTATTCTTTTAATAACAACTTCAACATAAAAAACCAATACACAAAAGCACAGCGCAATATGAAGAAAGGTTCAAACGCTTGGGGCTCTTTAGCTTGAAGAAACGTTGACTGCGGGGTGACATGAGAGAGGTTGACAAGATTATGCACGGGATGGAGAAGGTAGAGAAAGAAGTACTCTTCTCCCTTTCTCACAATGCAAGAACTCATGGGCATTCAATGAAATTGCTGAGCAGTCAGGTTAGAATGGATATATATATATATATATATATATATATATATATATATATATATATATATATATATATATATATATATATATATATATCCAACATGGCTTCTCTTATGTTCTTATGTGACACAGAGTGTTGGACTGGATGGGCCATTGGCCTGATCCAACATGGCTTCTCTTATGTTCTTATGTGACACAGAGTGTTGGACTGGATGGGCCATTGGCCTGATCCAACATGGCTTCTCTTATGTTCTTATGTGACGCAGAGTGTTGGACTGGATGGGCCATTGGCCTGATCCAACATGGCTTCTCTTATGTTCTTATGTGACGCAGAGTGTTGGACTGGATGGGCCATTGGCCTGATCCAACATGGCTTCTCTTATGTTCTTATGTGACGCAGAGTGTTGGACTGGATGGGCCATTGGCCTGATCCAACATGGCTTCTCTTATGTTCTTATGTGACGCAGAGTGTTGGACTGGATGGGCCATTGGCCTGATCCAACATGGCTTCTCTTATGTTCTTATGTGACGCAGAGTGTTGGACTGGATGGGCCATTGGCCTGATCCAACATGGCTTCTCTTATGTTCTTATGTGACGCAGAGTGTTGGACTGGATGGGCCAGTCCAACACTTTGTGTCACATAAGAGCATAAGAGAAGCCATGTTGGATCAGGCTAAGGGCCCATCCAGTCCAACACTCTGTGTCACATAAGAGCATAAGAAAAGCCATGTTGGATCAGGCTAAGGGCCCATCCAGTCC
Organism: Heteronotia binoei; assembly: GCF_032191835.1. Classification (NCBI taxonomy): domain Eukaryota; kingdom Metazoa; phylum Chordata; class Lepidosauria; order Squamata; family Gekkonidae; genus Heteronotia; species Heteronotia binoei. The sequence continues at coordinate 278,405,739 of NC_083223.1, forward strand.
AACACTCTGTGTCACACAGTGGCCAAAAAACCCCCAAACAAACAGGTGCCATCAGGAGGTCCACCAGTGGGGCCAAAACTCTAGAAGCCCTCCCACTGTTGGCCCCCCCAAGCATCGCTGCCCTAGGTAGAGTGCTCCATGTATATCTATAGCCACTGCTGTTTGCTGTTAAGAACATAAGAAAAGCCATGTTGGATCAGGCCAAGGGCCCATCCAGTCCAGCACCCTGTGGCCAAAAACCAGGTGCCTTCAGGAGGTCCACCAGCAGGGCCAGAACTCCAGAAGCCCTCCTACTCTTGCCAGCCACCAACCCCAGCACCAAGAAGACAGAGCATCTTTTTTGTCTTGGCTCAGAATTCCATTTCTCTAGCACTTAGTATGCCCCAGCCAGCATTTCTTGCTTTTCTGCCGTGAGATGCTCCTAATTCTTACACCGTGGAGGATTGCAGGAGAGACCTCCACCCTCTCTTTAGGCTCTTTGTTGGTCTCTTCTTGGCTTCTGCTTCGCTGGTTTTATGCTGTAAACTCCTCTTTCAAAAGCTATCACGCTGCTTTTAACTCTTCACAGCCTATAAACATTTTATGCTGTTTTTACAGCGGCCTTTTGTCATTAATCAGTTGTAAAAATTTTATGCGGCCAGTCGATTAGATGTCTGCCCCCAAATTTGCGGTTTTGTCCACAAAGACAGAGAGATTCTCCTTCCCTCCTCCCATGCAACAAACTGCATTTCCTGCAAGGGTTCTTGTGCCCGGTTGGACAGGGGCCAATGCTCAGTGGCAGAGCACCTGCTCAGCATGCAGAAGGTCCCAGGTTCAATCCCCGGCATCTCCAGTTAAAAGGACCAGGCAGGAGGTGATATAAAACAGGGCACAGAGACTAAGGCCTTCCCCTGATGTTGCCTCCTAGCACTTGAATTCAGAGGCTAGCCGCCTCTGAATATGGAGGTGAGAGAGGATGCTGGACTAGATGGACCCTCACTTGTCTGACCCAGCAGGGCTCTTCTGAGGTTCTTCTCAGAGGAAGGCCTCGGCCTCTCTGCCCTGTTGTTGGCCCTCCAGAGGAACTGGCTGGCCACTGTGTGAGACAGGAGGCTGGACTAGATGGACCCTCCCTGGTCTGACCCAGCAGGGCTCTTCTGAGGTTCTTCTCAGGGGAAGGCCTCGGCCTCTCTGCCCTGTTGTTGGCCCTCCAGAGGAACTGGCTGGCCACTGTGTGAGACAAGAGGCTGGACTAGATGGACCCTCCCTGGTCTAACCCAGAAGGGCTCTTCTGAGCTTCTTCTCAGGGGAAGGCCTCGGCCTCTCTGCCCTGTTGTTGGCCCTCCAGAGGAACTGGTTGGCCTCTGTGTGAGACAGGAGGCTGGACTGGATGGACCCTCCCTGGTTTCACCCAGCCGGGCTCTTCCAATGTTCTTCTCAGGGGACGGCCTTGGCCTCTCTGCCCTGTTGTTTGCCCTCCAGAGGAACTGGGTGGCCACTCTGTGAGACAGGAGACTGAACTGGATGGACCTTCACTGGTCAGACCCAGCAGGGTTCTGATGTTCTGCTCAGGGGAAGGCCTCGGCCTCTCTGCCCTGTTGTTGGCCCTCCAGAGGAACTGGCTGGCCACTGTGTGAGATAGGAGGCTGGACTAGATGGACCCTCCCTGGTCTGACCCAGCAGGGCTCTTCTGATGCTCTTCTCAGGGGAAGGCCTCGGCCTCTCTGCCCCGTTGTTGGCCCTCCGGAGGAACTGGCTGGCCACTGTGTGAGACAGGAGGCTGGACTAGATGGACCCTCCCTGGTCTGACCCAGCAGGGCTCTTCGTATCTTCATGTTGATCTGTTTTGACTGTGTTCAGAAGGTTGTTACATGAGCTTGGATCTGAATCATGGGTGCACTCGTGGTGGCTTCCTCAGGGCTTAGTGTTATCATCTACGCTTTTTAAAATCTACGTCGGGCCTTTCACAGGGATTGCCTGAAGCCCTAGCATGGCTACATGTCTCTTTGAATAAGCCTCCGGATGCCGCCATCTCTACCTTGCGGCAAGTTATGGGAGCTGGAGTCAAGGGGATGAAGGAATACCAGATGAAACTGAACCCAGCGAAGAAAGAGGCCCGGTGGTACAAAGTGGTAAAGCTGCAGTGCTGCAGTCCGAGCTCTCTGCTCATGACCAGAGTTCGATCCCGGCGGAAGCTGGGTTCAGGTAGCCGGCTCAAGGCTGACTCAGCCATCCATCCTTCCGAGGTGGGTCAAATGAGTCCCCAGCTTGCTGGGGGGGGCGGGAAGTGTCGAGGACTGGGGAAGGCAATGGCAAACCACCCCGTAAAAAGTCTGCAGGGAAAACGCCATGATGTGACGTCACCCCAGAGTTGGAAATGACTGGTGCTTGCACAGGGGACGACCTTTACCTTTTTAAGTAGCTCCATGGTGCAGAGTGGTAAAGCTGCAGTACTGCAGTCCAAGATCTCTGCTCATGACCAGAGTTCAATCCTGGCAGAAGCTGGGTTCAGGTAGTCAGCTCGAGGTCGACTCAGCCTTCCATCCTTCTGAGGTCGGTCAAATGAGTCCCCAGCTTGCTGGGGGGGGGGGGAAGTGTCGACGACTGGGGAAGGCAATGACAAACCACCCTGTCAAAAGTCTGCTGTGAAAAAGTCATGATGCGATGTCACCCCGGAGTCGGAAACGACTTGCCGCTTGCACAGGGGACGACCTTTACCTTTTAAAGAAGAAGACTGCAGATTTATACCCCGCCCTTCTCTCTGAATCTGAGGCTGATTTTACATTGGGCAAAAGAGCCACTAATGCTGCGCTTTCAAAACTGACCATCTACGTTACAATCCGCCTTCACTTCTTTCGCTCCAGTGTTTTGCCTGTCATTTTCACTGAAAATCCTGGATCGGCTGTAAAAACGGTTCTGGCACGGTGTTGCTCCTGACTTTCCAAGACCACTTTTTTGTGTGGTCCACTCCGAATCTCAGAGTCTCAGAGCGGCTCACAATCTCCTTTACCTTCCCCCTGTCAGAGCTGAGAGAGCTCTGACAGAAGCTGCCCTTTCAAGGACAACTCCTAAGAGAGCTATGGCTGACCCAAGGCCATTCCAGCAGCTGCAAGTGGGGAATCCAACCCGGTTCTCCCAGATAAGAGTCCGCATGCTTAACCACTACACCAAATTGGCTCTCCTAAGGGAGAGGCAATGCTCACAGGGGTGACATTTTAGGCACAGTGCCTCAGGCCCACAATACTAGGGCACCACAAAAATGTTTCAGCTTCTTTTAAAACCAGAAGAGGAAAAAAGAACATTTAGGATCAAGGTTTTAAATTTTTATCATTTCAGGAAATACAATTTTAGGGCCTTAGAAAACCTATTAAATTTTGCCCCAAACCCAGGTGGGAGGGATGCTGTATCAAAATAATTTTTAATATTGATATTGTTCTAGAAGGAGGGACCCACAAAGGCTAATGTTGGGCCTTTGTTCCATATTTTTATCTAAACCCCTCTTGAAGGTGGCTATGCTTGTAGCCACCACCACCTTATGAGGCAGTGAATTCCACATGTAAATCACCCTTTGGGTGAAGAAGGACTTCCTTTTATCCGTTTTAACCTGTCTGCTCAGTAATTTCATTGAATGCCCACGAGTTCTTGTATCATGAGAAAGGGAGAAAAGGACTTTTCTCTACTTTCTCCATCCCGTGCATAATCTCGTAAACCTCTATCATGTCACCCCACAGTCGACGTTTCTCCAAGCTAAAGAGCCCCAAGCGTTTTAACCTTTCTTCATAGGGAAAGTGCTCCAGCCCTTTAATCATTCTAGTTGCTCTTTTCTGCACTTTTTCCAATGCTATAATATCCTTTTTGAGGTGTGGTGACCAGAACTGCACACAGTACTCCAAATGAGACCGCACCATCGATTTATACAGGGGCATTATGATACTGGCTGATTTGTTTTCAGTTCCTTCCTAATAATTCCCAGCATGGCGTTGGCCTTTTTTATAGCTACACCACACTGTCTTGACATTTTCAGCGTGTTATCTACCACGACCCCAAGATTTCTCTCTTGGTCAGTCTCTGCCAGTTCACACCCCATCAACTTGTATTTGTAGCTGGGATTTTTGGCCCCAATGTGCATTACTTTGCACTTGGCCACATTGAACCGCATCTGCCACGTTGACGCCCGCTCACCCAGCCTCAACAGATCCCTTTGGAGTGCCTCACAATCCTCTCTGGTTCTCACCACCCTGAACAATTTAGTGTCATCTGCAAACTTGGCCAGGAATAGGCTTCCTCGGGAGGTGGTGGGCTCTCCTTCCTTGGAGGTTTTTAAACAGAGGCTAGATGGCCACCTGACAGCAATGAGGATCCTGTGAATTTAGGAGGAAGTGTTTGTGAGTTTCCTGCATTGGGAAGGGGGTTGGACTAGATGACCCTGGAGGTCCCTTCCAACTCTAGGATACTAAGTTTCCACAGGCTTCCTTGGGAGGTGGTGGCTCTCCTTCCTTGGAGGTTTTTCAACAGAGGCTAGATGGCCATCTGACAGCAACGAGGATCCTGTGAATTTAGGGGGAGGTGTTTGTGGGTTTCCTGCATTGTGCAGGGGGTTGGACTAGATGACTCTGGAGGTCCCTTCCAACTCTAGGATTCTGATTCAAGAGCAATTTCAAGAGCAGGGTCTCGGGTTGCCTGTTTCTTCAAGGCAAGGTGATGGTGCTTTAGGACCTGAGACTGGGATTGCCAATCCCCAGGTGGGGACAGGGGATTCTCTGGTTTGGAGGCCTTCCCCCCGCTTCAAGGTCATCAGAAAGCGGGGGGAGGGGAGGGGAGGGAAATGTCTGCCGGGCACTCCATTATTCCCTATAGAGACTGGTTCCCATAGAGGATAATGGGGAATGATCTGTGGGTATCTGGGGCTCGGGGTGTGTGTGTGTTTTGAGCTAGAGACACCAAATTTTCAGCATAGCATCCAGTGCCTCTCTCCAAAATACTCTCCAAGTTTCGAAAGGATTGGACCCCGAGCCCCCGAAGAAGGTGCACTGATCCTTATTTCCAATGGAAAGGCGTTTAAAAGGAGAGCGGTCTTTTGAAATGTACAGCCAGAACTCCCTTTAGAGTTCAATCCTGCTTGTCACAATCTCACTCCTGGCACCCTCCCCAATGTCTCCTAACTCCACTCCCAACGTCTCCTGGCTCCACCCCAATGTCTCCTGACTCCACCCCCAAAATCTCCTGACTCCACCCCAAAGTCTCTTGACTCCACCCCAATGTCTCCTGGCACCACCCCCAAAGTCTCCTGGCTCCACCCCAATGTCTCCTGACTCCACCCCCAAAATCTCCTGGCTCCACCCCCAAAGTCCATCAGTGGCTAATAGCCACTGAAGGACCTCTGCTCCATATTTTTATCTAAACCCCTCTTGAAGGTGGCTATGCTTGTGGCCGCCACCACCTCCTGTGGCAGTGAATTCCCCATGTTAATCACCCTTTGGGTGAAGAAGTACTTCCTTTTATCCGTTTTAACCTGTCTGCTCAGTGTTGGCCTGCATGGACCATTGGCCTGATCCAATATGGCTTCTCTTATGTTCTTATGTGTGACACAGAGTGTTGGACGGGATGGGCCACTGGCCTGACCCAACATGACTTCTGTTATGTTCTTATGTGACACAGAGTGTTGGACTGGATGGGCCATTGGCCTGATCCAACATGGCTTCTCTTATGTTCTTATGTGACACAGAGTGTTGGACTGGATGGGCCATTGGCCTGATCCAACATGGCTTCTCTTATGTTCTTATGTGACACAGAGTGTTGGACTGGATGGGCCATTGGCCTGATCCAACATGGCTTCTCTTATGTTCTTATGTGTGACACAGAGTGTTGGACGGGATGGGCCACTGGCCTGACCCAACATGACTTCTGTTATGTTCTTATGTGACACAGAGTGTTGGACTGGATGGGCCATTGGCCTGATCCAACATGGCTTCTCTTATGTTCTTATGTGACACAGAGTGTTGGACTGGATGGGCCATTGGCCTGATCCAACATGGCTTCTCTTATGTTCTTATGTGACACAGAGTGTTGGACTGGATGGGCCATTGGCCTGACCCAACATGGCTTCTCTTACGTTCTTATGTGACACAGAGTGTTGGACTGGATGGGCCATTGGCCTGATCCAACATGGCTTCTCTTATGTTCTTATGTGTGACACAGAGTGTTGGACTGGATGGGCCATTGGTCTGATCCAAAATGGCTTCTCATGTTCTTATGTACTCCTTGGATCAACTAGATTTGAGGAGCACAGAGCAGCACAAAGGCTCAAACCCTAAAAGTCTTGCTGGTCTCTGAATTGCTACTGGATTCGAATCTAGCTGTTCTGCAGACGAAACGCAGCTACTCTCTCTGAAACTTCCTCTGGGCCAAGCATTCTCTTCCTGCCCAGACAAAAAGCAGCAAAAACACTGAGTAATTTCATCAATAAATCAATTTATTTAAAAGAATATGTTACAATTAGTTACACTAATTGACTTTTACCAAACAAATTTTAGAGTTGTTAGCTCTAGAGGAAAAAAAAAAATGAAGAATGTAACACTGTCGGATACTGTCTTTTTAAACTCTCCCTTTAATCCCCCATTTTTGTTTTTCTTCTTCTTCACATTTCTCAAAAATCGCAAATAAAAAATACAAGATACTGCAATGAAAATGAACGAGAGTTCTCTCAAATAAATTAAAAAGAGACGCAACGCTGCGTTGAGTGAAGCGGGAACTAGGAGGGGTGGAGGGTGGGGATTTATCAAAATTACAAGCCCGAGCCAATAAAAATACCTGTTTTAAAGAAAAATAACAAAGGGGGGGGGGAAGTATTCGTCATTTGTTATGACGGACCGTCGCTGAAAGCCGTTTTTGTCTTTTTCCTCCCCCAAAGGGGACAAAAAAACCACAAAGTGAAGCCACATTTCTCCCGTACACGGTTGTTACTTCTGTTCCTTTTTAATGGCAAAACCCCCTTTCGTTTTAATACGCTTCAACACTTGTGTGTTCGGTAGGGGGTGTGTGTGTGTGTGGGGGGGTGCGTGTGTGTGTGAAGGTTGGCATTCGCTCAAAGGGGGTAGCAGCCGCAGCCTCCGTCGTGCTAGTTGTTTGGAACACGCGACCGAGCGCGTGGGCGGCTCGCGGATCAAGAGGAGGCTCTTAAAGCAGCGTGGGCTTTTGCAGTTTCCGTTGGGTAGCCTTGTCGCCTCAAACGAAGTTTGAGTCCAGCGGTGCCTTTTAAGACCAAACGGAGTTTAATTCTGGATATAAACTTCCATGTACCCGCAGAAGGCAGCTGAAGAAGGCGTGCGCACTGAAGCTTCTACCCAGAATGAAACTCTGCCGGTCTTAAAAGGCGCCACGGGACTCGAACTCGGCTCTTCGGCAGACAGGGATAGGAGAAGAGAACGTTCTTAGCATCCTCCGCAGCTGCTTAGGCGAAGCTTAGTTGAAGCGGCGCAGAGCCAGGCTCCGGGATGAAACTATCAAAAGCGTCTTGAGTTAGTACGCATTTCCACGAGTCCGTATTCTGCGTGAATTCCGGCTTAAGGGAAGGGGGGAGGCGGTAGAGGGCTAACGAAACACAACTGGATTTGGCATTTGCAGCAGAATTCAGAATCCCGGCCATCTCAGCTTTTCTTCTCCGGGAAGCAAGTTTCTAGTCCTCGGGGCTAAGAATGGAAGTACGAGACAGCTGAAGAGAAGTATGGGCGGGACATCTCCTTGCAGGTGGAAGAAATGGGGGGGGGGAGGTGAGCAGAGCGGAACAGCCAGTGGGGCTTGGAACCTTCCCAGGAGGGGGGTCTTTGAGGCCTTTCGGGCAGTTATGTCTTGAGTCTGGAACGGGGCTGGCAGGGGAAAAAAGAAAAAGACGACTGCAGATTTATACCCCACCCCTTCTCTCTGAATCAGAGACTCTGAGCAGCTTATAATCTCCTTTACGTTCTCCCCCCACAACAGACACCCTGTGAGGTGGGTGGGGCTGAGAGAGCTCTCCCAGAAGCTGCCCTTTCAAGGACAACTTCTGCGAAAGCTATGGCTGACCCAAGGCCATTCCGGCAGCTGCAGGTGGAGGAGTGGGGAATCAAACCCGGTTCTCCCAGATAAGAGTCTGCACACTTAACCACTACACCAAACCCTCCCTTAGGGGACTTTAAACCAGGTTACCTGCCACTGCTGGGGGCAAAGCCACGACGTGGAACCCGGGGGCCGCCCATTTGACGGGAGCCGCCAGGCGAGAGAGCACAGGCCCGCGGGCTGAGTTTTTCTTCTGCCTCGCCAGAGTCCTCTCTGCTTTGCGGAAAACAGGACTGCCCCAGAGACAGCAGTGCCGTTTTCGCAAACTTCTTCTGCTTCTACTGGGGTACCACGTGACGGCCCCTACTTTTGAGGTTGGAAGGAGGCCCTTGGGCTTCCGGTTGCTGATCCTCACACGGTAGGGCTTGCCAAGATCAGGCGTCCCCGACTTTTTCGTGCCCGGGGGGCCTTTGGGATTCAGAAACTGTGGCGGAGCGGGGGGGGGGAACGCAGCCACAAAATGGTCGCCACGGCTTGCCTTCAGTCATGCTGTGAAGAAACTTGTGCTGTGGTGGCAACTGCTGCCAAAGCAATGTTTAAAAAAAATTGTACAGCCCATTGAATCTCCGATGACCGGTCAGAATCCCTGCTGGGCAAAAGATCCCCCAGGCAAGGAGTGGCCAAACTTCCTTAACGTAAGAGCCGCATAGAATAAATGTCAGATATTTGAAAGGAAGGAAGGAAGGAAGGAAGGAAGGAAGGAAGGAAGGAAGGAAGGAAGGAAGGAAGGAAGGAAGGAAGGAAGGAAGGAAGGAATTGGATTTATATCCTGCCCTCCACTCCGAATCTCAGCGTGGCTCACAATCTCCTTTATCTTCTTTCCCCACAACAGTCACCCTGTGAGGTGGGTGAGGCTGAGAGGGCTCTCACAGCAGCTGCCCTTTCAAGGACAACCCTGCCAGAGCTATGGCTGACCCAAGGTCATGCCAGCAGGTGCAAGTGGAGGAGTGGGGAATCCAACCCCGGTTCTTGCAGATTTATACCCCGCCCTTCTCTCTGAATCAGAGTCTCAGACACCCTGTGAGGTAGGTGGGGCTGAGAGAGCTCTGACAGCAGCTGCCCTTTCAAGGACAACTCTGAGAGCCATGGCTGACCCAAGGCCATCCCAGCAGCTATGAGGGGAGGAGTGGGGAATCAAACCCGGTTCTCCCAGCTAAGAGTCCACGCACTTAACCGCTACGCCAAACTGGCCCCTTCTGGAAGGAAGGAAGGAAAACAGATGGAGGGAGGGAAAGGTGGAAAGAAAGCAACTTTAACTTTAAATGCCTTCTGCAAGCTGGCTGATGGGGCAGCAGGGGCTTTGGGAGCCACACAGCGTGTGTGAAAGAGCCACAGTTTGGCCACCCCTGTCTGCCTTCTAAAAACCCGGCGGGAGCAGGAAAGGTGTCTGTGGGTGCCACGGATGGTGCCCACGAACACTCTGTGGGAGACCCCTAGCTAAAACAGAGGCTTCCTCTGTTTGGGCTGCTAAGTGTGGCTTCCTCGTCGACAGCAGCGACTGAATAACCAGACCTGGAGCTCCAACCAGGCTGGCGGTCACAGGACGGCACTCTGACCCACTTAGAGCGGGCTTCTGCTTACACTGCAGGTTGTGGAGCTGGCAGCGGGGGCTTCATGAGCGGCAGTGTTTAACACAAGGCGACTCAGGATTGTTCCGCGCCAGCCGGAAGGGAGACTTCTTGCCCTCCGGTCACGCCTGCCTTCAAAGCGTGGCAGAGGAGAAGGGGAAATATAGGCAGGCATTCGAGCGAAGGGCGACAAATGTAAAAGACATCCGTGTTCCCAAAGAGCGGGCAGCTTTTGTCTGAGCCAGGGGAGAGAGGACGCTCTCCCCACCCCGTGGCCATCCGAGGAAGCGTGCTGCACGAGAAAGTTTGTGCCTTCAATAAAAGGTTGCGGGTCTTAAAAGGTGCCACTGGACTCACTTTCTGAGTTTGGTGTGGTGGTGAAGTGTGCGGGCTCTTATCTGGGGGAACCGGGTTTGATTCCCCCCCCCTCCTCCACTTGCAGCTGCTGGGATGGCCTTGGGTCAGCCACAGATCTAGCAGTTGTCCTTAAAGGGGCAGCTTCTGTCACAGCTCTCTCAGCCCCACCCAGTTTGGTGTAGCGGTTAAGTGCGCGGACTCTTATCTGGGAGAACCGGGTTGGATCCCCCACTCCTCCACTTGCAGCTGCTGGGATGGCCTTGGGTCAGGCATCGCTCTCGCAAGAGTTGTCCTTGAAAGGGCAGCTTCTGGGAGAGCCCTCTCGGCCCCACCCACCGCACAGAGCGTCTGTTGTGGTGGGGGGAAGGTATAGGAGATTGTAAGCTGCTCTGAGTCTCTGATTCAGGGAGAAGGGCAGGGTACAAATCTGCAGTCGTCGTCTTCTATTTTGGGGAGGAACTGTGGCTCAGTGGTAGAGCATCCGCTTGGGAAGCAGAAGGTCCCAGGTTCAATCCCCGGCATCTCCAAAAAAGGGTCCAGGCAAATAGGTGTGAAAAACCTCAGCTTGAGACCCTGGAGAGCCGCTGCCAGTCTGAGAAGACAATACTGACTTTGATGGACCCAGGGTCTGATTCAGTATAAGGCAGCTTCATATGTTCATATATGTTTGTTCCAGGGCGCGGTGGCGATGGGGAGAGCACAAAAAAGGACACGATTTCTGGTCTACACAAAGTCACTGCCTGCCTCTTTCTATGCCTGGCTCGGGAGCCACGTACGGCTCTTTCACATACATCGTGAGGCTTCTGAAGCTCCCAACACCCTGCAGGCCAGCTTGGAGAAGGCATTTGTCTCCTAAAAGCGTTTCTGAAAGCCAAGCCAGCCAGCAGCGTGGAGAACACATTTAAAGTTGCTTTCTTTCCATCTCCCCCCCCCCCGTGGCTCTCCGACATCTGACGTTCCCGTCTTGCGGCTCTCCGACGCCTGACGTTTATCCTATGCGGCCCTTACGTTAAATAAGTTGGGCCGCCCCTGTCCCTGCGCTCCGGCATCACTAACGCTCCAAACGTGGGGGGTTAAAAAGCAACACAGAAAAGAGAGAAGATGCCAACCTCTCCCCGCCCCCAGACACGTGCTGGATGTTTTGCTAGCATATCTACACGGAGAACAGCACAGGACCAGATGGCCTTCCAGCTCCAGCCCCAGAGAGAAAGAAACGCGTGAGCCCTTGACGCTGACGATTACCTACAGGCCTCCGGGGGGGGGGGGTGTCCATCTGGAGCGGCACAGGGCCGCCCCCACATCCTGCCTCCCCACCCCCACCCCCCTCGGCCGAGCTCAGTCAGGTTTATGAAGCGGAAGCTCTGCCGCTTGAACAAACACACCTAGACGTGCACGGAGCAGAGGGAGGAGGAAGAGAGGCAGAATTGTGCAAAAAGGGGGGGGGAGTTTCTCCCTCTCCCCCAACGGCCAAGATTCTTGCAAGGCTTGCAGGACGGCAGCGCTGATGCTACGCCCCAAGCCTCCCAGGTCTCTACGGGGGAGGAAGAGAACCCGGCAGAGATCCTGCCGGAAGCTTTGCAGAGAAAAGGAAGCGTGACCGGACACGCTAAGGGTCGAGCCAGAAGTCTGAGACAGCGCCTCTTTGGAGCCTGGGATGGTTTGACTTTTGTGACGAGTAGTGGATGCTGCCGCGCCGACGTGCGTGCAAGGACGCAGGCCTGAGCTGACTCCATCGCTAGGCCTTCCTGCACTATTGCACAGTGCTGTTGCCCATGCAACAGCCTGTTGGTATTGCCTATGCAACGGTCTGGTGGTATTGCCCGTAAAACAGCCTGGTGGTATTGTCTGTACAACAGCCTGGTGGTATTGCCCATGCAAGAGCCTGGTGGTATTGCCCGTGCAAGAGCCTGGTGGTATTGCATGTGCAACAGTCTGGTGGTATTGCATTTGCAACGGCCTGATGGTATTGCCTGTGCAACGGCCAGGTGGTATTGCCTGTGCAACGGCCAGGTGGTATTGCCTGTGCAACGGCCTGGTGGTATTGCCTGTGCAACGGCCTGGTGGTATTGCCCGTGCAACGGCCTGATGGTATTGTCTGTACAACGGCCTGGTGGTATTGCCTGTGCAACGGCCTGGTGGTATTGCCCGTGCAACGGCCTGGTGGTATTGCCTGTGCAACGGCCTGGTGGTATTGCCTGTGCAACGGCCTGGTGGTATTGCCCGTGCAATAGCCTGGTGGTATTGCCCATGCAATAGTCAGGAGCTACTGCAAAAGCGCAACATTGCTGCCCATCCCTACCGCCTGTGCTATTTCTAACATCTGTGTCACCTTAGCTGGCTACCCAGACTTCCCACAGATCTGGCCCACTAACGGCGGCAGTTCCCCTACCTCCCCCGCCCCCCACATGCAAAGAGTCGCCCCCTGGACACAATTAGCATAGAGCCCTCTGTATCAGGATCCAAACTCCCATTCCTTCTTAAAAAATACCGAGCGGCTGAGATGCGGTGGCCGGAAACGCGGGTCTCTTATCACCCCCCACAGCTGTGCTAAAAATGGCAATTGCGCAACCACCCAATCCATCCTTTTCCAGAGGGAGCGGGGCTCTCTGGCTCTCCGTGTCAAGAAAGGAGACAGAATGGAGAAAATGAGGGGGCCAGGGACACCGGGGGGGGGGGTGTGGAGGCAAGCGGGACAACGGCACGACCCCCAACGCCAAAACATAATCTTCCGGGAAATGCCTCCTACAGTTCTTCTCCCGCTGGTTCACCACTGGGGAGTGGGGGCAGGACTGCCGACCTCCCGGTGGTACCCGGAGACCCCCCTCCCCAGAGGTGCAACTGATCTCCAGACCACGACTAGTTCCTGGGAGACTATGACGGCTTGGGGGGGCCCGCTCTGGTGTCCCCTACTGTGGCCCCCCTTTCCCCAAATAGGACTGTCGGATCCAATTCAAGAAACACCAAGGGACTTTGGGGGTGGAGCCAGGAGGAAGCACAAAGGAACTCCAAAGGGAGTTCTGGCCATCACTTTTAAAGGGACCGCACGCCTTTTACACGACTTTCCTGCGCTGGAAACAATGAAGGATGGGGGTACCTTCTTTGGGGGCTCATAACATCGGACCACCCGGTCCAATCTTTTTTGAAACTCAGAGGGAGTTTTGAGGCGAGACGCCTCAATTTGGTGCCTCTACTTCAAAAAAACAGCCCCCCCCCCAGAGCCCCACATACCCACAAATCAATTCTCTGTTGCACCCTCTGGGAATCGGTCTCCATAGGGAATAATGGAGAGCCCAGCAGACATTTCTCTCCCCCCCCTTTCTGAAGCGGGGAGAAGGGCTTCCAAACTGGGGGTTCCCCTGACCCCCGTCTGGGGATTGGCAACCCTATTCCCAAGCTCTGCCTTCCTCGGGCTCCGCCCCCCCATATCATCTGGAATTCTCCAAGCAGGAGCCGGCGACCTTGGAACAAGCCGCGGGGAGACCTCCCCCCCTCCCGACGGCTCACACCTCCTCCGCCACCGTCAAAACGCATCCATCCGCAAACCCTGCCTCGGGGCACGGTCACCTCTGGACCCGTAGAGTGCGAAATCGGAAAGGTTTTTCTAGGAAGCCAGAAGCTTTGGCGACGTCGTAGCAAGTTATATCTAGAAGACTGGCTCTCGGGCTCTCAAAACACGGCGGGCCAATTCCTCCCGCACCTTGGCCTGGCTCTCTGCATCTGTTCCTCCGGATTCTTCTCCGGCTTGTAGGTCACACCCTCCCCCCCTCCAGCAAGGGCTCTCCATACACAGCCACAGATTCCTTTAATCCCTCCCGGGAGAGCCAGTTTGGCGTGGTGGTGAAGTGTGCGGACTCTTAACTGGGAGAACCGGGTTTGATTCCCCCGCCCCTCCACTTGCAGCTGCTGGGATGGCCTTGGGTCAGCCACAGCTCTCTTATCTGGGAGAACCGGGTTTGATTCCCCACTCCTCCACTTGCAGCTGCTGGGATGGCCTTGGGTTAGCCAGAGCTCTCTTATCTGGGAGATCCGGGGTTGATTCCCCCCTCCTCCACTTGCACCTGCTGGAATGGCCTTGGGTCAGCCAAAACTCTCTTATCTGGGAGAACTGGGTTTGATTCCCCACTCTGCCACTTGCAGCTGCTAGAATGGCCTTTGGTCAGCCATAGCTCTCTTATCTGGAAGAACTGGGTTTGATTCCCCACTCCTCCACTTGCACCTGCTGGGATGGCCTTGGGTCAGCCATAGCTCTGGCAGAGGTTGTCCTTGAAAGGGCAGCTGCTGTGAGAGCTCTCTCAGCCCCACCCACCTCACAGGGTGCCTGTTGTGGGGGGAAAAGTTCTAGGAGCCGCTCTGAGTCTCCCATTCAGAGAGAAGGGCGGGGAATAAATCTACAGTCTTCTTCTTCTTCTTAATCTCCAGACCCAGCCTGACATAATCCACTCAGCCCAACCTCTGGGGGAACCGCTCTGCAGATCCTCTGACCAGAAAGCAGTCTTAAATCAGCTAAGCTGGCTCTCCGTAGCTCCCCTGGGCTGTACAAAACCCGCTGTGGCCGGCTACTGAAAGCTTTTGGTGAACAAATTCCAAAGAAGCGCCAAACTGAGATGGGGGGGGCTCTCTGGCAGGGCTGTAGCCCGGGTTTTAAAAGTCGGGCGGCTTCCCCCCCCCATTCACTGTAGGGCTTGCCTCTTCTCAGAAGCTCTGCAAAAGCTGGAAGTTCTGAACGTGGCCGAGCGGAGGCAGCCGACGCTAAAACTCTGGAGCGAAGAAGGGGCTGCGCCCCCGGAGAGTCACAAGGCCGTGCCTGGAAGTCAAAGGGCGGTGTGCCCCTCTGTGGCTACAGGCCTGCTCTCTGCTGTTATCTGGGAGAACCAGGTTTGATTCCCCACTCCTCCGCTTGCACCTGCTGAAATGGCCTTGGGTCAGCCATAGCTCTGGCAGAGGTTGTCCTTGAAAGGGCAGCTGCTGTGAGAGCCCTCTCCAGCCCCACCCACCTCACAGGGTGTCTGTTGTGGGGGGGGAAGGGAAAGGAGATTGTGAGCCGCTCTGAGACTCTTCGGAGTGGAGGGCGGGATATAAATCCAATATCTTCTTCTTCTTCTTCTGTTGTGATAAGGAGGGATCTTGGAGGAGGAAAGCCCTTCCATGCTAACTGTTGGCTAACCCATAAACCTGCCCGGAAGCTGGCTACAGAAAGCGAAGGCGACCTGCGGATTCGCCGCCGCCCGATTATGATCGGAGCTGCTAGCTAAACTGGACTGAAGTGGGACGGGACAAATCGGGGAGACCGGTGGTTGTGGCCCTCTGTGAAGGAAGATGCTCGATCCGAGTACCAGAACAACAACAACAATTTTTATTTGTATCCCGCCCTCCCCGCCGGAGCAGGCTCAGGGCGGCTAACAAGCGAGGAGAAGGGGATGATAGCGAGGAGAAGGGGATGATATTGGGCCAGGCTGTTAACGGGACTCCCTAAGTGGGAACACGTACAGCCTCGGCTGCGGGAACTGCACTGGCTGCCAATTGTGTTCCGGGTTCGTTACAAGGTGCTGGTTATTTCCTTTAAAGCCCTATATGGCCGAGGACCTGCCCTATATGGCCGAGGACCTGCCTACCTTAGAGACCGTCTCTCCCCATATGTCCCCCAGAGAGTACTAAGATCTAGCTCGCAAAATCTGCTGACCATCCCTGGGCCGAAGGAGGCCAAATTGGAAGTTACGAGGGAGAGGGCCTTCTCGATTACAGCTCCCCACCGGTGGAACCAGTTAGCAGAGGAGATACGGCCCTTGTGGAACCTCGACCAGTTCCGCCGGGCTTGCAAGACCATCCTCTTCCAGCTGGCTTTTTTAATGTGGAATTACTGTATCATCGTAATGAATAACTGTGTTATATTAAGATCGTAGCACACAAGCAATTGTGGTTTAAACTGTGGTTTTAAATTGTTATTCTAATTTGATGATTTTTAATGTAATTGTATATTTAATTGAGGAACACAACTGTTTGTAATTTGGGGTTTTTATTATTGTACTATTGTAATGTTGTATTTTATGCTATGTAAGCCGCCCTGAGCCTGCTTAGGCGGGGAGGGCGGGATATAAATTAAAAATTATTATTATTAATTATTATATTGGATTTATATCCCGCCCTCCACTCCGAAGAGTCTCAGAGCGGCTCACAATCTCCTTCCCCTTCCTCCCCCACAACAGACGCCCTGTGAGGTGGGTGGGGCTGAGAGAGCTCTCCCAGAAGTTGCCCTTTCAAGGACAACCTCTGCCACAGCTATGGCTGACCCAACGGCTTTTGTTTTTAAAGCCATCGCAGAGAGAAGGGATTCGGGATAGATGTGGTCGCCGCTGTGCTGTCCAGAAGTAGAATGCCATGGGCTGGGGGAGGGGGGGGCTGCAGGAAATGGCCCTCTGGCCTGACCCGTCGAGAAGGAGAAGAGCAGGCTTTTAGACCCAGCTTTTCTCTGCCTTAAGAGCCCCGTGGCGCAGAGTCCTAAGCTCTGCTCACGACCTGAGTTTGATCACCGGCAGAAGCTGGGTTTTCAGGTAGCCGGCTCGAGGCTGACTCAGCCTTCCATCCTTCGGAAAAATGAGTCCCCAGCTTGCTGGGGAGGAAAGCGTAGATGACCGGGGAAGGCAATGGCAAACCACCTCATCAAAAGTCTGCCGTGAAAACCTTGTGAAAGCAACATCACCCCAGAATGGGAAACGACCGGTGCTTGCGCGGGGGACCTTTCCTTTCTCTACCTTAAAGAGTCTTAAAGGCACTTGCAATCGCTTTCCCTTCCTTTCTCCGAAACGGGCACCCGTGTGCGGTAGGCGGGGCTGAGAGAGCTCTGACAGAAGCCGCACTTTCGAGGACAACAGCTCCGATGGAGCTGCGACTGGCCCAAGGTAACCCAGCTGGCTTCAGGTGGAGGAGGGGAGGGAGGGAGGGGGGAAATCCAACCCAGTTCTCCAGATTAGAGTCCACCGCTCTTAACCACGACACTCGAGGAGGGTCCTACGGCGGCGGATCGATCAGGCAAAGCATGAACCTTCAGAAGCCTTGTGCTGTTTCGGAGGCGTGGCTTGGAGGGAGAGCTGGAGGGGGGTGGGGGAGAGCTGTTTCCTTCCCTGCCTGGAAGGAGCTGGGCTGTTCTGCAGCAAGCAGGGGGCAGAACAGAGCCGGCTCTGGACTCTTCCGTCTGGAGGGAGGAGGGCTGCCAAGGAGTCGCAGGGTCTCCGTTTCAGCCAGGGAGCCTCAGCCTTGGCTTCTAGCCCAGCCCAGCCAATCACTGAGAGCCAGTATGGTATAGACGTGGCCAAACTATGGCTCTTTCACACATACTGGGCAGCTCTCGAAAGCCCATCATCCCGTCGGCCGGCTTGGAAGAAGGCGTTTCTCTCTCTGCGTCACTTCTCCGACCCAAGCCAGCCAGCGGCTTGGAGAACGCATTTACAGTCAAAGTTGCTTTCTTTCCACCTCTCCCTCCCTTCCTCCCTACATCTATTTGCTTTTCTTCTCTTCCTCCCAGCTCTCAAAACGTCTAATGTTCATGTCTTGCGGCTCTCAAACACCCGGCGTTTATTCTGTGCCGCTCTTACATAAAGCACGTTTGTCTACCCCTTGGTGTAGCGGTTAAATGCGCGGGCTCTAATCCGGGAGAACCGGGTTTGATTTCCCACTCCTCCACGGGCAACTGCTGCAGTGACCTTGGGTCAGTCACCAATTCTTGCCGAGCCGTTCCTGAAAGAGCTCTCTCCAGCCCCACCCATCTCACAGGGTGCCTCTTGTGGGGAGGGGAAGGAGATTGTGAGCCGCTCTGAGACTCCCGAGTGAAGGGCGGGGTATCAATCCAACCTCCTCTTCACTTAATTCTCTTTCAGAATGTGCAGGGGAGGACAAAGCCATTACCCAAGATTTGCACATCCGAGGGGAAGCCCAAAGCAGGAAACACAGACTGGGCACACGTTGGAAATCGGGCGGGAAACCGGTGCTGGTGCCAACACTCCACAGGCCCTGCTACCCCAAGTACAGGAGCCAAGACAGCGGAGAGGTAGCTAACAATTGTTAATTAAAACGTTTGGGCTTGTAAGCCGCGTTTGGTTGACGCGAACGCATCTCTCTAGACCAGGGGTGTCAAACATGCGGCCCGGGGGCTAAATCAGGCCCCCGGAGGGCTCCTATCAGACCCCCGAGCAACTGTCTCTTGTCTGCTTCCGTCTCCCTCTCTCTTGCTTCCTTCTGCATCTCAACTTGCTTTACACGGCTTGCTCAATCGCACAGGAGCTACAGAGCAAAACCTCAGTTTTCTCCATTGGCTGAGGCTCCTCCCCCTCCTGGTCGCCTGGGGAGGGAGGGAAAGAGCCAGAGCTTTTTGGCCCAGTTCCCTGGATCCCATGGGAGAAACACAAAGAAAGATCAACAGGTGCTAATTTTAAGCATGTTTTAAGCTTTTTAAAAAAATCTTTTAGTCATGTTTGCGTTCTATAAATTTTTTTTTTTTAAATCTCTGCTACCTAATCTTAAATAGGTACACACAAGGCCCAGCCCAACGCAGCCCGGACCAGCCCAACAAGGTCTCATTGATGTCAGATCCAGCTCTCACGACAAAGGAGTTTGACACCCCCGCTCTAGACGTTTTCCCAGACTTTGCTGCTGGCTTACGAGCCCAAACGTTTTAATCGAAGATTGCTATGACACCGGCTCTGAGAGATTCGATGTTAGAGGCTGTGAATGTCTCCGGGGAGGAAATCCACCGGAGAGGGTGTTCTTTCACACCCCGTCACCTCTTCTCGCTGCTCTACCTGCAAATCCCAGCAGCAGCTGAAATTCAATCCTCATTTTAAAAACAAACAAAAACAAAACACTGTTATAATTCAAGACTTCACAAGAGTTCAGATTCTGGGCTCAAATTTTTATGGCGTTCAAAAAGAAGAAGATGATGATGATGATGATACTGGATTTATATCCCGCCCTCCACTCCGAAGAGTCTCAGAGCGGCTCACAATCTCCGTTCCCTTCCTCCCCCACAACAGACACCTTGTGAGGTAGATGAAGATATTGGATTTATATCCCGCCCTCCACTCCGAAGAGTCTCGGAGTGGCTCACAATCTCCTTTACCTTCCTCCCCCACAACAGACACCCTGTGAGGTGGGTGGGGTTGAGACGACTCTCACAGCAGCTGCCCTTTCAAGGACAACCTCTGCCAGAAGTATGGCTGACCCCAGGCCATTCCAGCAGCTGCAAGTGAAGAGGAAGATGATATTGGATTTATATCCCACTCTCCACTCCGAATAGTCTCAGAGCGGATGACAATCCCCTTTACCTTCCTCCCCCACAACAGGCACCCTGTGTGGTGTGTGGGGCTGGAGAGGACTCTCACAGCAGCTGCCCTTTCAAGGACAACCTCTGCCAAAGGTATGGCTGACCCCAGGCCATTCCAGCAGGTGCAAGTGGAGGGCTGGGGAATCAAACCCAGTTCTCCCAGATAAGGGTCCGCACACTTAACCACTACACCACTTAACCACTACACCAAACTGACTCGACATTTCAGCCGTAAACTGATTTTGAAAAGCAATGTGCTCTGGAAACCGCAACCTTCTCATGCACCCGCCTCCCCCCCGCTTTAAAAAAACCAGCACGACAAATCCAGAAAGGGAAGGACAACTCGGATGTAGAAACGCAAGTGATCGAAAGAGGTTAACGCCCGTCGATATGAAAATTATATATATGTATATACGTGCATGGTAAGTTTTTGTATATATAAGCTTTTTGTTTTGCTTTTTTACATACATACATATATATGTCCAAACAGTGCAAAATGGATGTAAGTTTCTATATCCAGTTGTGTTTAAAAAAGAAAAGAAAAAAAGAATCCGGAAAGAAAAAAAATATCCTCAGAAGAGTCCATCTTCGAACGACAGGATTCCAAAGCGGGGTGGGGAGACAAGTGAGATTAAACCACGAATTTTTGCTGGCGAGAATCTGACCCTCTTCTTCGACACCCCCCCCCTTCCGTTTCTGATGGCTCTTGCGGATTCCCCAAGTCCCCCCCCCCCCATTGCTTAAACATGAAATTCACGAATGGTATTAACATTCAGCTTAAGGGCTTAATAATAGGAAAGGTGGTCTCTGGCAGAACGTCTCTGCTAACAAACGGCCTCTCCTGTTGGCGAGGGGGGGGGGGGGAAGAAAGCTCTTTGCTCCGGGGGAAGCGCCGCCGTTAGCGGAACGGATCCGTGGGATCCAACCCGGGAATCCACTTTCCCCCCCTTCTTTTCTTTATTTTTCCCTGGTTGTTTTTTTTCTTACATTTTTAATTTTTTTAAAGTGTTAATTTTCAGGAGGGGGCGGGGGGGGGGAAAGGGATAATACGTATTTCTTCTTCTGTCTGCGGCGACGCGAGGCTAAGTCGTGATGTCTCTGTGGTGTGTCCGCATCATCTGAAAGATGTTCTGGAAAGAGACAAAGAAAGAGAAGGAAGCTGAAGCGCGTGGGGAGGACTACCCGACTCCAGGTGGGGAGTTAAAAGGGTATTCGAAAGATTCGTGTCGAATAAGGCTGTCAATAGCCGCTAGCTAGGGTGACTGAGGGGAACCTCCACTCTCAGAACCACTATAGCGCTGAATCCCAGAGCCAGGAGGCAACATCAGGGGAAGGCCTCGGCTTCTCGGCCCTGTTGTTGGCCCTCCAGAGGAACTGGCTGGCCCCTGTGTGAGATGGGAAGCTGGACTAGATGGACCCTCCCTGGTCTGACCCAGCAGGGCTCTTCTGATGTTCTTCTCAGGGGAAGGCCTCAGCCTCTCTGCCCTGTTGTTGGCCCTCCAGGGGAACTGGCTGGCCACTGTGTGAGACAGGAGGCTGGACTAGATGGACCCTCCCTGGTCTGACCCAGCAGGGCTCTTCTGACGTTCTTCTCAGGGGAAGGCCTCAGCCTCTCTGCCCTGTTGTTGGCCCTCCAGGGGAACTGGCTGGCCACTGTGTGAGACAGGTGGCTGGACTAGATGGACCCTCCCTGGTCTGACCCAGCAGGGCTCTTCTGAGGTTCTTCCCAGGGGAAGGCCTTGGCCTCTCTGCCCTGCTGTTGACCCTCCAAAGGAACTGGCTGGCCCCTGTGTGAGACAGGAGGCTGGACTGGATGGACCCTCCCTGGTGTGACCCAGCAGGGCTCTTCTGAGGTTCTTCTCAGGGGAAGGCCTCGGCCTCTCTGCCCTGTTGTTGGCGCTTCAGAGGAACTGGTTGGCCACTGTGTAAGACAGGAGGCTGGACTAGATGGACCCTCCCTGGTCTGACCCAGCAGGGCTCTTCTGAGGTTCTTCTCAGGGGAAGGCCTCGGCCTCTCTGCCCTGTTGTTGGCCCTCCAGAGGAACTGGCTGGCCACTGTGTGAGACTGGAGGTTGGACCCAGCAGGGCTCTTCTGATGTCCTTTTGAGATCTCCCATTATTACAACTGATCTCCAAACGATCGCCATCAGCTCCCCTGGAGAAAAGGACTCCGTGGCATTTTACCCTGTGGAGGCCCCTCCCCTCCTCAAAGCCCGCCCTCCCGAGGCTCCGCCCCCCCACATCTCCAGCTGACTACCCCACTCTCGGGAGGTGGCAGGACGCAGGGCTCCCAGTGGGCCAATCTCCCCCCTCCCTCCATCTTACCTTGCTGCACATATTGTCTTTACTGCAGTTCTTGTTGTCCTTGTCTGTGGCTTCCTCTTCCACCTGCAAAAGGGACAGAAGCACCGCTGGCTCATCCGGGACAGAAAAGAGGGCGACCGGGAGAAGTCTTAGAGGGCTGGAGCATCCTCTCCATGAAGAAAGGCTGAAGAATCATAGAGCTGGAAGGGACCTCCGGCACAAGGCAGGAAACTCACAAACGCCTCCCCCTAAATTCACAGGATCCTCATTGCTGTCAGACGGCCATCTAGCCTCTGTCTAAAAACCTCCAAGGAAGGAGAGCCCACCACCTCCCGAGGAGGAAGCCTGTTCCACTGAGGAACCGCTCTAAACTCACAAATGCCTCCCCCCTAAATTCACAGGATCCTCATTGCTGTCAGGTGGCCATCTAGCCTCTGTTTAAAACCCTCCAAGGAAGGAGAGCCCACCACCTCCCGAGGAAGTCTGTGGAAACTTAGAATCCTAGAGATGGAAGGGACCTCCAGGGTCATCTAGTCCAACCCCCTGCGCAATGCAGAAAACTCATAAACGCCTCCCCCTAAATTCACAGGATCCTCATTGCTGTCAGATGGCCATCTAGCCTCTGATTAAAAACCTCCAAGGAAGGAGAGCCCACCACCTCCTAAGGAGGAAGCCTGTTCCACTGAGGAACCGCTCTTAACAGTCATAGAATCATAGAGTTGGAAGGGACCTCCAGGGTCATCCAGTCCAACCCCCTGCAAAAGGCAGGAAACTCACAAATACCTCCTCATAAATTCACAGGATCCTCATTGCTGTCAGGTGGCCCTCTAGCCTCTGTCTAAAAAGCTCCAAGGAAGGAGAGCCCACCACCTCCCAAGCAAGCCGGTGGAAACTTAGAATCATAGAATCATAGAGTTGGAAGGGACCCCCAGGGTCATCTAGTCCAACCCCCTGCACATTGCAGGAAACTCACAAACCCCTCCCCCTAAATCCACAGGATCCTCTTTGCTGTCAGATGGCCATCTAGCCTCTGCTGGAAAACCTCCAAGGAAGGAGAGCCCACCACCTCCCGAGGAGGAAGCCTGTTCCACTGAGGAACCGCTCTAAACTCACAAACGCCTCCCCCTAAATTCACAGGATCCTCATTGCTGTCAGGTGGCCACCTAGCCTCTGTTGAAAAACCTCCAAGGAAGGAGAGCCCACCACCTCCCGAGGAAGCCTGTGGAACCTTAGAATGATAAGAATCCTAGAGTTGGAAGGGACCTCCAGGGTCTTCTAGTCCAACCCCCTGCACAATGCAGGAAACTCACAAACACCTCCCCCTAAATTCACAGGATCCTCATTGCTGTCAGGTGGCCATCTAGCCTCTGTCTAAAACCCTCCAAGGAAGGAGAGCCCACCACCTCCCGAGGAAGCCTGTGGAAACTTAGAATCATAGATTTGGAAGGGACCTCCAGGGTCATCCAGTCCAACCCCCTGCAAAAGGCAGGAAACTCACAAATACCTCCTCCTGAATTCACAGGATCTTCATTGCTGTCAGATGGCCCTCTAGCCTCTGTCTAAAAAGCTCCAAGGAAGGAGAGCCCACCACCTCCCAAGCAAGCCGGTTGAAACTTAGAATCATAGAATCCTAGAGTTGGAAGGGACCTCCAGGGTCATCTAGTCCAGCCCCCTGCACAATGCAGGAAACTCACAAACACCTCCCCCTAAATTCACAGGATCCTCATTGCTGTCAGGTGGCCATCTAGCCTCTGTCTAAAACCCTCCAAGGAAGGAGAGCCCACCACCTCCCGAGGAAGTCTGTGGAAACTTAGAATCATAGATTTGGAAGGGACATCCAGTCCAACCCCCTGCAAAAGGCAGGAAACTCACAAATACCTCCTCCTGAATTCACAGGATCTTCATTGCTGTCAGATGGCCCTCTAGCCTCTGTCTAAAAAGCTCCAAGGAAGGAGAGCCCACCACCTCCCAAGCAAGCCGGTGGAAACTTAGAATCATAGAATCCTAGAGTTGGAAGGGATCTTCAGGGTCATGTAGTCCATCCCGCTGCACAATGCAGGAAACTCACAAGCACTCCTCCCTAAATTCACAGGATCCTCATTGCTGTCAGATGGCCATCTAGCCTCTGTTGAAAAACTTCCAAGAAAGGAGAGCCCACCACCTTCCAAGGAGGAAGCCTCTTCTACTGAGGAACCTCTAACTGTCAGGAAGTTCTTCCTAATGCTGAGTGTGGGAACTTCCGGTTGAGAAAACAGAAGACTAAAGAAGAAAGACACGAGAGGGGTTTCTAAAATGCATGAGGCGAAGAGAGCTGAGAAAGGAATGTATTCTTTCATAGGAGAACTGCTTGCCTGTTTGTACTAATGCTGCATCTAGTTTATCTGAGTGATGGTTCTGGAAAAATAACTGCGGCAAGAGCAAGGTCAGGATCGAAACACGCTTCAGCAACCTAGGGAGCGTGTTGGCACGGGACGTTATCACAGAGCAACTGTCGAGTCTGTGCAACTCTCATCTACATCCTCTCCAGAAATTCTTTGGAATTTGTACATCTATGAAAGAAGACATTTCTGTGTTCGGCACGGCTAGGGGCTTGTAGTTTGTTTCTTTGTGAACTGCAATTACTCATCCTGGAAGTGTAGTGGTGTGACTCACACCAGTGGAACTGAAAACTTACAAGAGATCTATGGAATCGTAATCCTCACTTGTGTAATTGTTGTCTTGATTATACAGCTGTACGGTTGTTATTCAGAGTTGATAATTACTGCATTTAAGCATTCTATTGTTGAAATATCACCTTTGCGCACGGCTTGTTCTATGTCAGAGGTGGCCAATTTGGCTTAACGTAAGAGCCATAAAGAATAAACATTAGATGTTTGAAAGCCGCAAGACATGAACGTCAGATGCTTAAGAGAAGGAAGGAGGGAGGGAGAGAGGAAGGAGGGAAGGAAGGAGGGGGGGAGGGAGGAAGGAAAGGAGGGAGGGAGGAGGGAAGGAAGGGAGGAAGAAAGGAGGGAGGAAGGAAAGAAGGGAGGGGGAGGGAGGAAATAAGGAAGGAAGGAGGGAGGGAGGAAGGAAGGAAGGAAGGAAGGAAGGAAGGAAGGAAGGAAGGAAGGAAGGAAGGAAGGAAAGGAGGACGGAAGGTGGGAGGGAGAGAGGAGGGAAGGAAGGACGGAGGGAGGGAGGAAGGGAAGAAGGAGGGAGGAAGGAAGGAAGGAAGGAAGGAAGGAAGGAAGGAAGGAAGGAAGGAAGGAAGGAAGGAAGGAAGGAGGAGGGAGGGGGAGGGAAGGAGAGAGGGAGAAAGGAAAGGAGGAGGAAGGAGGGAGGGAGAAAGGAAGGAGGGAGGGACGAACGAAGGAAGGAGGGAGGGAGGAAGTCAAATGGATGGAGGGGAGAGAGGTGGAAAGAAAGCAACTTAAACTTTAAATGCATTTTCCAAGCCACCAATAAATGCCTTCCCCAAGCTAGCTGATGGGGAAGCGAGGGCTTTGAGAGCCACACAGTATCTGTAAAAGAGCCACGTGCAGCTCCCAAGCCGCAGTCCGGGCCCCCCTGCTCTCTGTTGATTAACCTTGGCCGTGTTCCCTCTTGTTTTTCTCAAGCCTCTTGGTGGGCCCTGGGGATCTCCCGGAATTACAACAGCTCCCCCCAGCATCAGAGAGCAGCCCCCTTGGAGGAAACGGCTGCTTGGAATGGTGGGCGCTGGGGCCATCCTGCCCCGCTGAGCTCCCTCCCCCAGGCTCCACCCCCAAATCTCCGGGCATTTCCCAACCTGCACCTGGCAGCCCTGCCCCCAAGGAGCCCTCTCACCTCTTTCCGCCACTTGAGCTCGCAGAACACCCGCTCGAAACACTCGTGCATGTAGTTGAACTGTGCAAGAGAGAAGAACAAGCTGGCTCTCAGGACCGAGGCCCCAATCCCCAGCTGCAACCCCGGTCCCTCCCCCAAGCAGTCACCCTCTCCCCAACCGCTCCTCTGCAGGAGCTCCTCTGCATATTAGGCCACACACCCCCTGATGCAGCCAATCCTCCAGGAGCTTACAAAAAAGTCTGCCTTTTTCCATCAGCGGCAGGTACAGCAGTCGGCCCCTTTCTTGGAGCACCACGACTTAGCAGTGGTGATCCATGCTACAGTCACCTCGAGGATAGACTACTGTAATGCCCTCTACATGGGGCTGCCCTTGACAAACAGATAAAAGGAAGTCCTTCTTCACCCAAAGGGTGATTAACATGTGGAATTCACTGCCACAGGAGGTGGTGGCAGCCACAAGTATAGCCACCTTCAAGAGGGGTTTAGATAAAAATATGGAGCACAGGTCCATCAGTGGCTATTAGCCACAGTGTGTGTGTCTATATAAAAATTTTTGCCGCTGGGTGACACAGAGTGTTGGACTGGATGGGCCACTGGCCTGATCCAACATGGCTTCTCTTATGTTCTTATATGACACAGAGTGTTGGACTGGATGGGCCACTGGCCTGATCCAACATGGCTTCTCTTATGTTCTTATATGACACAGAGTGTTGGACTGGATGGGACATTGGCCTGATCCAACAGGGCTTCTCTTATGTTCCTATGTGACACAGAGTGTTGGACTGGATGGGCCATTGGCCTGATCCAACAGGGCTTCTCTTATGTTCCTATGTGACACAGAGTGTTGGACTGGATGGGCCATTGGCCTGATCCAACATGGCTTCTCTTATGTTCTTATGTGACACAGAGTGTTGGACTGGATGGGCCATTGGCCTGATCCAACAGGGCTTCTCTTATGTTCTTATGTGACACAAAGTGTTGGACTGGATGGGCCATTGGCCTGATCCAACATGGCTTCTCTTGTGTTCTTATGTGACACAGAGTGTTGGACTGGATGGGCCACTGGCCTGATCCAACATGGCTTCTCTTGTGTTCTTATGTGACACAGAGTGTTGGACTGGATGGGCCACTGGCCTGATCCAACATGGCTTCTCTTGTGTTCTTATGTGACACAGAGTGTTGGACTGGAGGGGCCATTGGCCTGATCCAACATGGCTTCTCTTATGTTCTTATGACACTGACTCGGAAACTGCAGCTAGTGCAGAAAGCTGCAGCGCGGTTGCAAATGGGGCTCCCCTGATGGGAGCACATTCAACCGGTGCTAAGAAAGCTGCAATGGACTGCCTATTGTGTACTGAATCCATTTCAAAGGGTTGGTACTGACCTTCTATGGCCAAGGACCTGCCTATCTAAGGGACCGCCTTTCCCCATATATACCCCAGAGAATACTGCGTTCAGGCGGGCGAAATCTGTGATCCATCACCAGACCAAGGGAGGCCAGACTCTATAAGGGCCAGGGCCTTCTCAGTGGCAGCACCGATATAATGGAATGCTCTCCTAGAGGTCACGAGAGCCCTGCGGGACCTCTTCCAATTCCGCAGGGCCTGTAAAACCGAACTTTTCCGACAGGCCTACGACAACTAACGCGGGAGGAGGCTGCCACTGCTATGTCGATGAACGATATCATTTGTAAGACAGCGAATAAGAGTAACAAAGGGACAGAGAACTGAGATACTGCAAAACCACCTATATTATAAAATCGTTCCTATAGCACCTAAAATTTAGTTTTTAAATTGTTTGTATGTGTTTTTATTTCTTTTATATTGTAATTTAAATTGTTTTTATTGTGACTGTTAGCCGCCCAGAGCCCGCTCGCGGAGTGGGTGGCATATAAATAAATTAAAAAATTAAGAATTCCACCCCGTGGCGCAGAGTGGTAAAGCAGCAGTACTGCAGTCTGAACACTCTGCTCACGACCTGAGTTCGATTCCGGCTGAAGCTGGATTCAGGTAGCCGGCCCAAGGTTGACTCAGCCTTCCATCCTTTCGAGGTCTGTATAATGGGTACCCAGCTTGCTGGGGGGGAAGCGTAAAAGGCTGGGGAAGGCGACGGCAAACCACCCCGTAAAAAGTCTGCCGTGAAAACGCTGTGAAAGCAACGTCACCCCAGAGTCGAACGACTGGTGTTTGCACAGGGGACCTTTCCTTTCCTCCTCTGACTCCCTCAAAGGTCAAGACCAGAGATGACCCATGAACCCGAATCACATTGTCTTTGCTGCCTCCCGGTGGCCGGTCAAAGCTACTGCGCCGAAATTGGATCCTGACCCCCCCAGTGTGGATTTTTCTCTTTTCTCCGCAGACAGGCAGCACACTCACGTAAGGGGTGAAGATTTTAACCCATCGCGGCTTCTTCTCCCCTCGGGCGTATTCGAAGCAGAAAGCCATGCCTTCCTCGTCCGTGTCCCACCGCTGCATTTCGTCCCATTCGAAGGCTATTACCTGGTTCTGGGAGGACAAGGGCGTGGAGGTGAGGGGGACAAAAGAAGAAGCGAGCGTGCATTATCAAAAACGGCCTCCTTGTACATCCCAGGGGCTTCACAGAGGTGCCAGCCAGTGTCCCCTCTAAGGCAGGGTGTCAAACTCATTTGTCACGAGGGCCGGATCTGACCTAAATGAGACCTCGTTGGGCCGGGCCACGTCGGGTTGGGTCATGTGTGTATATCTAAACAAGATTAGGTAGCAAAGATTTAAAATTTATCAAGGATACAGCCAAACACAATTAAATGTATTTTTAAAGAAACTTAAAACGTTAGCACTCGTTAAGTCTTAAAGGTGCTTTCTTTGTATTTCTCCCATGGGATCCAGGGAACTGGGCAAAGGAAGCTCTGGCTCTTTCCTTCTTCCCCAGGGGAGCCTCAGCCAGTAGAAGGAAGAGAGGATTGGCTCAGTAGCTCTGCTGTGCGACTGAGAAAGCCTGGAAAACCAAGCTCGGCCCCCCCTTCCTCCCCAAGGGAGGAGCCTCAGCCAATGGAGAAGATAGTGGTTATGCTCAGTAGCTCCCGTGCAACTGAGCAAGCTTTGCAAAGGAAACTGTCATGCAAGATATCGGGAGAAGGAAGCAGATGACAGCCAGTTGCTCGGGGGCCTGATAGGAGCCCTCCAGGGGCTTGATCCGGCCCCCGGATCACACGTTTGACAGCCCTCCTCTAAGGCGAGTTAGCTTGAGCTAGGCTGACAGATTTTTAGCCTCCAGCTTATACCTTTTTCTTATAGCTCAGGAAGGATGACCCCAGAGCACACTAATCTATGCAGGAGCTCACAACTTTAATGCCAGTAACGCAGAATTTTTGCTCACAAGACTCTGCAACATTGCTGCCAGCTTAGCTACTATGTGAGACTGGATGCTGGAATACATGGGAGTATTGGGAAGGGGTAGGAGGAGGAAGAGGAGGTGGTAAAGGAGAAGAAGAGGACGAAGAAGAGGAGGCAGGGGAGACTGGGTTTATATCACGCTCTTCACTCAGAGCAGTTTACAGTCTCCGTTCCCTTCCCCTCCTCGCAATAGGCAGCCCGTGAGGCAGTTTACAGTCTCCGTTCCCTTCCCCTCCTTGCAACAGGCACCCCGTGAGGCAGTTTACAGTCTCCGTTCCCTTCCCCTCCTTGCAACAGGCACCCCGTGAGGCAGTTTACAGTCTCCGTTCCCTTCCCCTCCTCGCAACAGGCACCCCGTGAGGCAGGTGGGGATGAGAGAGCTCTGACAGAACTGTGACTGACCCAAGGTCACCCAGCTAGCGGTGTGTGGAGGAAGAGTGGGGAATCAAACTTGGTTCTCCCAGATAAGAGTGCGCACGCTTAACCGCTACGCCAAACCGGCTCTCCCACTCAAACCACGTGTGCATGCAGGAAGACGCAGGTGGTCTGAGGCACACTTCAACAGACAGCAGGATGGAATCCAAAGCAGTCCTACATACAGAGAGAGCGGGCAGCGAATTAGTACGCAAAAGAGTGGAAAGGTTTTCAGCAGGGGTGGAATTACAGCAGGAGCTCCTTTGCATATTCGGCCACACACCCCTGATGTAGCCAATCTTCCGTGAGCTTACAAAAAAAAGAGCCTTGTAAGCTCTTGGGAGGATTGGCTACATCAGGGGGTGTGTGGCCTAATATGTGAAGGAGCTCTTGGTAGAATTCCATCCCTGGTTTTTAGCAGATTAAAAGAATCACAAGTTGGGGCTCTGGTGATTGCGAGTTTTTGTGTGTGAGATAGCTGAAGAAGCCGGCTCCCAGGACAGAAACCCCTCCCCCTCCTCCCCAAACTGCTCCTCTGACACGTAAAACGTCAAGACAAGACATGGCCCAGGAACATGAATCACATTGTCTCTGCTGCCGCCCAGTGGCTGGTTGCAGCTATCGCACCCAGATTGGACACACTGCCAACCCCACCTCAATGGCCTCTCTGCTCTGTTGTTGGCCCTCCAGAGGAACTGGCTGGCCACTGTGTGAGACAGGAGGCTGGACTAGATGGATCCTCCCTGGTCTGACCCAGCAGGGCTCTTCTGAGGTTCTTTCAGTGGAAGGCCTTGGCCTCCCTGCCCTGTTGTTGGCCCTCCAGAGGAACTGGCTGGCCACTGTGTGAGACAGGAGGCTGGATTAGATGGACCCTCCCTGGTCTGACCCAGCAGGGCTCTTCTGAGGTTCTCAGGGGAATGCCTCGGCCTCTCTGCCCTGTTGCTGGCCCTCCAAAGGAACAGGCTGGCCGCTGTGTGAGACAGGAGGCTGGACTAGATGGACCCTCCCTGGTCTGACCCAGCAGGGCTCTTCTGAGGTTCTTTCAGTGGAAGGCCTTGGCCTCCCTGCCCTGTTGTTGGCCCTCCAGAGGAACTGGCTGGCCACTGTGTGAGACAGGAGGCTGGATTAGATGGACCCTCCCTGGTCTGACCCAGCAGGGCTCTTCTGAGGTTCTCAGGGGAATGCCTCGGCCTCTCTGCCCTGTTGCTGGCCCTCCAAAGGAACAGGCTGGCCGCTGTGTGAGACAGGAGGCTGGACTAGATGGACCCTCCCTGGTCTGACCCAGCAGGGCTCTTCTGAGGTTCTTCTCAGTGGAAGGCCTTGGCCTCCCTGCCCTGTTGTTGGCCCTCCAGAGGAACTGGTTGGCCACTGTGTGAGACAGGAGGCTGGACTAGATGGACCCTCCCTGGTCTGACCCAGCAGGGCTCTTCTGAGGTTCTTCTCAGTGGAAGGCCTTGGCCTCCCTGCCCTGTTGTTGGCCCTCCAGAGGAACTGGCTGGCCACTGTGTGAGACAGGAGGCTGGACTAGATGGACCCTCCCTGGTCTGACCCAGCAGGGCTCTTCTGAGGTTCTTCTCAGTGGAAGGCCTTGGCCTCCCTGCCCTGTTGTTGGCCCTCCAGAGGAACTGGCTGGCCACTGTGTGAGACAGGAGGCTGGACTAGATGGACCCTCCCTGGTCTGACCCAGCAGGGCTCTTCTGAGGTTCTTTCAGTGGAAGGCCTTGGCCTCCCTGCCCTGTTGTTGGCCCTCCAGAGGAACTGGCTGGCCACTGTGTGAGACAGGAGGCTGGATTAGATGGACCCTCCCTGGTCTGACCCAGCAGGGCTCTTCTGAGGTTCTCAGGGGAATGCCTCGGCCTCTCTGCCCTGTTGCTGGCCCTCCAAAGGAACAGGCTGGCCGCTGTGTGAGACAGGAGGCTGGACTAGATGGACCCTCCCTGGTCTGACCCAGCAGGGCTCTTCTGAGGTTCTTTCAGTGGAAGGCCTTGGCCTCCCTGCCCTGTTGTTGGCCCTCCAGAGGAACTGGCTGGCCACTGTGTGAGACAGGAGGCTGGATTAGATGGACCCTCCCTGGTCTGACCCAGCAGGGCTCTTCTGAGGTTCTCAGGGGAATGCCTCGGCCTCTCTGCCCTGTTGCTGGCCCTCCAAAGGAACAGGCTGGCCGCTGTGTGAGACAGGAGGCTGGACTAGATGGACCCTCCCTGGTCTGACCCAGCAGGGCTCTTCTGAGGTTCTTTCAGTGGAAGGCCTTGGCCTCCCTGCCCTGTTGTTGGCCCTCCAGAGGAACTGGCTGGCCACTGTGTGAGACAGGAGGCTGGATTAGATGGACCCTCCCTGGTCTGACCCAGCAGGGCTCTTCTGAGGTTCTCAGGGGAATGCCTCGGCCTCTCTGCCCTGTTGCTGGCCCTCCAAAGGAACAGGCTGGCCGCTGTGTGAGACAGGAGGCTGGACTAGATGGACCCTCCCTGGTCTGACCCAGCAGGGCTCTTCTGAGGTTCTTCTCAGTGGAAGGCCTTGGCCTCCCTGCCCTGTTGTTGGCCCTCCAGAGGAACTGGTTGGCCACTGTGTGAGACAGGAGGCTGGACTAGATGGACCCTCCCTGGTCTGACCCAGCAGGGCTCTTCTGAGGTTCTTCTCAGTGGAAGGCCTTGGCCTCCATGCCCTGTTGTTGGCCCTCCAGAGGAACTGGCTGGCCACTGTGTGAGACAGGAGGCTGGACTAGATGGACCCTCCCTGGTCTGACCCAGCAGGGCTCTTCTGAGGTTCTTCTCAGTGGAAGGCCTTGGCCTCCCTGCCCTGTTGTTGGCCCTCCAGAGGAACTGGCTGGCCACTGTGTGAGACAGGAGGCTGGACTAGATGGACCCTCCCTGGTCTGACCCAGCAGGGCTCTTCTGAGGTTCTTTCAGTGGAAGGCCTTGGCCTCCCTGCCCTGTTGTTGGCCCTCCAGAGGAACTGGCTGGCCACTGTGTGAGACAGGAGGCTGGATTAGATGGACCCTCCCTGGTCTGACCCAGCAGGGCTCTTCTGAGGTTCTCAGGGGAATGCCTCGGCCTCTCTGCCCTGTTGCTGGCCCTCCAAAGGAACAGGCTGGCCGCTGTGTGAGACAGGAGGCTGGACTAGATGGACCCTCCCTGGTCTGACCCAGCAGGGCTCTTCTGAGGTTCTTTCAGTGGAAGGCCTTGGCCTCCCTGCCCTGTTGTTGGCCCTCCAGAGGAACTGGCTGGCCACTGTGTGAGACAGGAGGCTGGATTAGATGGACCCTCCCTGGTCTGACCCAGCAGGGCTCTTCTGAGGTTCTCAGGGGAATGCCTCGGCCTCTCTGCCCTGTTGCTGGCCCTCCAAAGGAACAGGCTGGCCGCTGTGTGAGACAGGAGGCTGGACTAGATGGACCCTCCCTGGTCTGACCCAGCAGGGCTCTTCTGAGGTTCTTCTCAGTGGAAGGCCTTGGCCTCCCTGCCCTGTTGTTGGCCCTCCAGAGGAACTGGTTGGCCACTGTGTGAGACAGGAGGCTGGACTAGATGGACCCTCCCTGGTCTGACCCAGCAGGGCTCTTCTGAGGTTCTTCTCAGTGGAAGGCCTTGGCCTCCCTGCCCTGTTGTTGGCCCTCCAGAGGAACTGGCTGGCCACTGTGTGAGACAGGAGGCTGGACTAGATGGACCCTCCCTGGTCTGACCCAGCAGGGCTCTTCTGAGGTTCTTCTCAGTGGAAGGCCTTGGCCTCCCTGCCCTGTTGTTGGCCCTCCAGAGGAACTGGCTGGCCACTGTGTGAGACAGGAGGCTGGACTAGATGGACCCTCCCTGGTCTGACCCAGCAGGGCTCTTCTGAGGTTCTTCTTAGGGGAAGGCCTCAGCCTCTCTGCCCTGTTGCTGGCCCTCCAGAGGAACTTGTTGGCCACTGTGTGATCAGGAGGCTGGACTAGGTGGACCCTCCCTGGTCTGACCCAGCAGGGCTCTTCTGAGGTTCTCAGGGGAATGCCTCGGCCTCTCTGCCCTGTTGCTGGCCCTCCAAAGGAACTGGCTGGCCCCTGTGTGAGACAGAAGGCTGGACTAGATGGACCCTCCCTGGTCTGACCCAGCAGGGCTCTTCTGATGCTCTTCTCAGGGGAAGGCCTCAGCCTCTCTGCCCTGTTGTTGGTCCTCCAGAGGAACTGGCTGGCCACTGTGTGAGACAGGAAACTGGACTAGATGGACCTTCCCTGCTCTGACCCAGCAGGGCTCTTCTGAGGTTCTTCTCAGGGGAAGGCCTCAGCCTGTCTGCCCTGTTGCTGACCCTCCAGAGGAACTGGCTGGCCACTGTGTGAGACAGGAGGCTGGACTAGATGGACCCTCCCTGGTCTGACCCAGCAGGGCTCTATTGAGGTTCTTCTCAGGGGAAGGCCTCAGCCTCTCTGCCCTGTTGTTGGTTCTCCAGAGGAACTGGTTGGCCACTGTGTGACACAGGAGGCTGGACTGGATGGACCCTCCCTGGTCTGACCCAGCATGGCTCTTCTGAGGTTCTTCTCAGGGGAAGGCCTTGGCCTCCCTGCCCTGTTGTTGGCCCTCCAGAGGAACTGGTTGGCCACTGTGTGAGACAGGAGGCTGGACTAGAAGGACTTTCACTGGTCTGACCCAGCAGGGCTCTTCTGAGGTTCTCAGGGGAATGCTTCGGCCTCTCTGCCCTGTTGTTGGCCCTCCAGAGGAACTGGCTGGCCGCTGTGTGAGACAGGAGGCTGGACTAGATGGACCCTCCCTGGTCTGACCCAGCAGGGCTCTTCTGAAGTTCTTCTCAGGGGAAGGCCTCGGCCTCTCTGCCCTTTTGTTGGGCCTCCAGAGGAACTGGCTGGCCACTGTGTGAGACAGGAGGCTGGACTAGATGGACCCTCCCTGGTATGACCCAGCAGGGCTCTTCTGAAGTTCTTCTTAGGGGAAGGCCTCGGCCTCTCTGCCCTGTTGTTGGCCCTCCAGAGGAACTGGCTGGCCACTGTGTGAGACAGGAGGCTGGACTAGATGGACCCTCCCTGGTATGACCCAGCAGGGCTCTTCTGAAGTTCTTCTCAGGGGAAGGCCTCGGCCTCTCTGCCCTTTTGTTGGCCCTCCAGAGGAACTGGCTGGCTACTGTGTGAGACAGGAGGCTGGACTAGATGGACCCTCCCTGGTATGACCCAGCAGGGCTCTTCTGAAGTTCTTCTCAGGGGAAGGCCTCGGCCTCTCTGCCCTGTGGTTGGCCCTCCAGAGGAACTGGTTGGCCACTGTGTGAGACAGGAGGCTGGACTGGATGGATCTCTGGTCTTATCCAGCAGGGCTCCTCTTGTATCTCAACTGAGGAAGTCGTTTTGGAGGCCTTTAATTGTAGGGTCACCGTGAGTTGGAAGTAGCTTGAGGGCACTCAACAGACCCCTCATCTTGGCAACTGAACCCTTTGGCCATTCTCCTCGAAAACCTCGTTCTCCTCCACTGATGTACAGCCCTTTTTCCCTCGCGGGGGGCGCCTCTCCGACCAGCCCAGCTGAGGGACGAGGTAACCTGCCCCCCCTGCCCCCCGCACTCACCTCTAGCTGGCCCTCCTCCGTGCAGGCGTGGAGTTTAAAGTGCTTGATGCTGATGGCTGTGATTACGTGGCCCTTCCGGCGGGAGTCGCAGGAGCAGTGCGGGAAGATGATCTCGTTGTAACCCTCGCAGGTCCTCAACATGTTCAGATACTGTGACGGGAGAGATAAGAAGAAGATGATGATGATGATGATGATATTGGATTTATATCCCGCCCTCCACTCCGGAGAGTCTCAGAGCGGCTTACAATCTCCTTCCCCTTCCTCCCCCACAACAGACACCCTGTGAGGTAGATGAAGATATTGGATTTATATCCCGCCCTCCACGCCGAAGAGTCTCAGAGCGGCTCACAATCTCCTTTATCTTCCTCCCCCACAACAGACACCCTGTGAGGTAGATGAAGATATTGGATTTATATCCCGCCCTCCACTCCGAAGAGTCTCAGAGCGGCTCACAATCTCCTTTCCCTTCCTCCCCCACGACAGACACCCTGTGAAGTGGGAGGGGCTGAGAGAGCTCTGACAGAAGCTGCCCTTTCAAGGACAACTCCTGCCAGAGCTATGGCTGGCCCAAGGCCATTACAGCAGGTGCAAGTGGAGGAGTGGGGAATCCAACCCGGTTCTCCCAGATAAGAGTCCGCACACTTAACCACTATACCAAACTGGCTCTCCAGATTTATAAGAAGACGACTGCAGATTAATACCCTGCCCTTCTCTCTGAATCAGAGACTCAGAGCGGCTCACAATCTCCTTTCCCTTCCCCCCCGCAACAGACGCCCTGTGAGGTGGGTGGGGCTGGAGAGGACTCTCACAGCAGCTGCCCTTTCAAGGACAACCTCTGCCAGAACCATGGCTGACCCAAGGCCATGCTAGCAGGTGCAAGGGGAGGAGTGGGGAATCAAACCTGGTTCTCCTAGATAAGAGTCTGCACACTTAACCACTACACCAAACTGGCTTCTCAAGCGAGGTCATGTGTTTCATAAAATGCGATGCCAGGT
This sequence comes from Heteronotia binoei, assembly GCF_032191835.1. Classification (NCBI taxonomy): domain Eukaryota; kingdom Metazoa; phylum Chordata; class Lepidosauria; order Squamata; family Gekkonidae; genus Heteronotia; species Heteronotia binoei. Next base: position 278,441,468 of record NC_083223.1, read on the forward strand.
AACAGATATAGACTTTATAAAGGACACAGACAAACACAAAAGATTTTTTTTTAAAAAAAACTTTAAATAAAGCATAATTAAAGAAGAATACGAAGATGAAGAAGATATTGGATTTACATCCCGCCCTCCACTCCGAAGAGTCTCAGAGTGGCTCACAATCTCCTTTACCTTCCTCCCCCACAAGAGACACCCTCTGAGGTGGGTGGGGCTAGAGAGGGCTCTCACAGCAGCTGCCCTTTCAAGGACAACCTCTGCCAGAGCTACGGCTGACCCAAGGCCATGCTAGCAGGTGCAAGTGGAGGAGTGGGGAATCAAACCCGGTTCTCCCAGATAAGGGTCTGCACACTTAACCACTACACCAAACCGGCTCTCTGGTTTGGCACTCTTGCAATATTCTGTTTACTTAACAGACTCTTGCTCTGAATTACTGTGTCTGTTCTGGGGGAGAAGATATAGGAGATTGTAAGACGTTCTCTCTGATTCAGAAAGAAGGGTGGAGTATAAATCTGCATTCTTATCTGGGAGAACCGGGTTTGATTCCCCACTCCTCCACTTGCACCTGCTTGAATGGCCTTGGGTCAGCCATAGCTCTGGCAGGAGTTGTCCTTGAACGGGCAACTGCTGTGAGAGCCCTCTCAGCCCCACCCACCTCACAGGGTGTCTGTTGTGGGGGGAGAAGATATAGGAGATTGTTGCAGGAGTTGTCCTTGAAAGGGCAGCTGCTGTCAGAGCTCTCTCAGCCCCACCCACCTCACAGGGTGTCTGTTGAGGGGGGAGAAGATATAGGAGATTGTAAGCCGCTCTGAGTCTCTGATTCAGAGAGAAGCGCGGGGTATAAATCTGCAGCCGCCTTCCGCTTCCTGTTTTGTGGCTCTCAAACATCTGACGTTTATTCTACGTGGCTCTTACGTTAACCAAGTTTGGCCACTACTGTTCCAACGTTTCTCTCTGCTGTTAGGGGGACTAAAAGCTTGCTTAGTATCAAAGGAGAGTGGAAATCTCCGGATGTCGGTTTTCTGGGACCCAAACCCTCCCCTATCAAGCAGGACCCCAAAACCCAAAATCGGAAACGACGCCTGGGCCTTACCATGACCATCTTCCTCTGTTCGCACAGCTTCTGCAACTGGTAGGACTTCTCCTCGGCTTTGATGTACCCTTTCTTCACGTCATCGACGGCCTGAAACGACAACGGCATTGTTCGGAGACCGGCCCGATGCGAGTGGCAGGGATAGAGGCTTCTGAACACTGAAGGGGCTGCCCTTTCCCTGAACTCTGGAATCCCCTGAAAGAGCATCTTGGGTTATGTTAGGCCCAGCTACCCCTTGGCAATGACTTACGGTTCTAACTTCAAGCCTCTAGCCCCTTTCTCTCCCAGCCCGTCGATGCGCTCTCCGAAGTTGTTTTAACATCGACATGTGCCTCCTTGCTCAGATTGCCCGGAGGTATGGGCTGGGTTGCCACCAGTAGGCGGATGACGCCCAGCTCTATCTACTGTGCCTCAAAGAATCTGGACCTGGCACTGCAAGCCGTGGTAGGTTGGCTCGGGATGAGCCGGCTGAAGCTGAATCTGATGAAGACAGAGGTCCTCCGCCTGAGTCGCAGCGGTCCAGGTAGGGAAATCCCCTTACCAGCTTTAGATGGTGCGCCACTTACATCGGCACCCAGGCTCTGAAGCTTGGGGGTGCTACGGGAACCTTCTTTAACAGTGGAGGCCAAGAGAGAGGGGATGTTGGCCTGATCCAACATGGCTTCTCTTATGTGTGACACAGAGTGTTGGACTGGAGGGGCCAATGGCCTGATCCAAAATGGCTTCTCTTCTGTTCTTATGTGTGACACAGAGTGTTGCACAGGATGGGCCACTGGCCTGATCCAACATGCTTCTCTTATGTGTGACACAGAGTGTTGGACTGGATGGGCCACTGGCCTGATCCAACATGGCTTCTCTTATGTTCTTATGTGTGACCCAGAGTGTTGGACTGGATGGGCCACTGGCCTGATCCAACACGGCTTCTCTTATGTTCTTATGTGTGACCCAGAGTGTTGGACTGGATGGGCCACTGGCCTGATCCAACATGGCTTCTCTTATGTTCTTATGTGTGACCCAGAGTGTTGGACTGGATAGGCCACTGGCCTGATCCAACATGACTTCTCTTATGTTCTTATGTGACACAGAGTATTGGACTGGATGGGCCACTGGCCTGATCCAATATGGCTTCTCTTATGTTCTTATGTGACACAGAGTGTTGGATTGGGTGGGCCATTGGCCTGATCCAACATGACTTCTCTTATGTTCTTCTGTGACACAGAGTATTGGACTGGATGGGCCACTGGCCTGATCCAATATGGCTTCTCTTATGTGACACAGAGTGTTGGACTGGATGGGCCATTGGCCTGATCCAACATGACTTCTCTTATGTTCTTATGTGTGACCCAGAGTGTTGGACTGGATAGGCCACTGGCCTGATCCAACATGACTTCTCTTATGTTCTTCTGTGACACAGAGTATTGGACTGGATGGGCCACTGGCCTGATCCAATATGGCTTCTCTTATGTTCTTATGTGACACAGAGTGTTGGACTGGATGGGCCATTGGCCTGATCCAACATGGCTTCTCTTATGTTCTTATGTGACACAGAGTGTTGGACTGGAGGGGCCATTGGCCTGATCCAACATGGCTTCTCTTATGTTATTATGTGACACAGAGTGTTGGACTGGATAGGCCACTGGCCTGATCCAACATGGCTTCTCTTATGTTCTTATGTGACACAGAGTGTTGGACTGGAGGGGCCACTGGCCTGATCCAACATGGCTTCTCTTATGTTCTTATGTGACACAGAGTATTGGATTGGATGGGCCACTGGCCTGATCCAACATGGCTTCTCTTATGTTCTTCTGTGACACAGAGTATTGGACTGGATGGGCCACTGGCCTGATTCAACGCGGCTTCTCTTGTGTCTGCGGCAGAGATGCTCTGTATTCTTCATGCTTGTGGGGCAAAAGAGGGAAGGCTTCTGGAGTTCTGGCCCCACTGATGGACCTCCTGATGGCCCCTGGGTTTTGGCCACTGTGTAACACACAGGGCTGGACTGGATGGGCCACTGGCCTGATCCAACATGGCTTCTCTTCTGTTCTTATGTGTGACACAGAGTGTTGGACTGGATGGGCCACTGGCCTGATCCAACATGGCTTCTCTTATGTTCTCAGGTGGGGAGACCCACAATTCAGAAGGGTAATCTCAAGAGCGGTCCACCGACAAACCCAGAGGCCGCCTGCCCCGAAGATCCCATAACATCCACCAGCAGTGAGCAGAACCCCTCTTGAGGCCCCCACCTGGTGGAAGAAATAGGTCACCGCCAGGTCGTTGTCGTTCAGGAGGACTTCCTCTTCGGTGGTGAAGAGCCACTTCCGGATGGTCAGGCAGGTCCCCGGCACGGCCGAGGTGTAGTTCTGGACGTAGAGCTTGTGGGGGAATTCGTTGGGCGCCAATTTCCGCACTACAAGGGGCCAGAAAGGATAGGGCAGAGAACGGTTACCATATGCGGAGCACCCTGGGCATTTTCTGTATCTCTACACAGGCTCTGCTTTACCTCCCCCAGACCAAAGAAGTCAAATTACAGAATCACAGATTCATAGAGTTGGAAGAGAGCTCCAGGGTCACCTAGTCCAACCCCCTGCACGAGACAGAAAATTGACAAGTACCCCCCCCTAAGATACCCCCTCCCTGAGAGCCAGTTTGGTGCGGTGGTTAAGTGCACGGACTCTTATCTGGGAGAACCGGGTTGAATTCCCCACTCTTCCGCTTGCAGCTGCTGGAATGGCCTTGGGTCAGCCATAGCTCTGGCAGAGGTCGTCCTTGAAAGGGCAGCTGCTGAGAGAGCCCTCTCAGCCCCACCCACCTCACAGGGTGTTCTCAGTGGAACAGGCTTCCTCAGGAGGTGATGGGCTCTCCTGAAAGCCAGTTTGGAGTCGTGGTTAAGTGCGCGCTTATCTGGGAGAACCGGGTTTGATTCCCCACTCCTCTGCTTGCAACTGTTGGAATGGCCTGGGGTTAGCCATAGCTCTGGCAGAGGTTGTCCTTGAAAGGGCTGCTTCAGTCAGAGCTCCCTCAGCCCCCCCTCCCTCACACGGTGTCTGTTGTGGGGGAGATAGGTAAAAGAGATTGTAAGTCACTCTGAGACTCTGAGATTCAGAGTGAAAGGTGGGGTATAAATCCGATATCAACATCTTCCTCCTCCTCCTCTACAGGATCAGGATTGCTGTCAGATGGCCCTCTAGCCTCTGTTTAAAAACCTCCAAGGAAGGAGAGAGTCTTGAAGGAGCATTCCTTGAAGGAAGAAGAGGATTCGCACAACTGTCCTGCTCGTAGCCTTTCCCTGTCAGATACCAAACGTATGTTTAACACATGCCACATTAAATCTCTTTTCAAGGTCTGACAAGAAGAAGAAGATATTGGATTTATATCCCGCCCTCCACTCTGAAGAGTCTCAGAGCAGCTCTCAATCTCCTTTCCCTTCCTCCCCCACAACAGACACCCTGTGAGGTAGATGAAGATATTGGTTTTATATCCCGCCCTCCACTCCGAAGAGTCTCAGAGCGGCTCACAATCTCCTTTCCCTTCCTCCCCCACAACAGACACCCTGTGAGGTAGATGACGATATTGGTTTTATATCCCGCCCTCCACTCCGAAGAGTCTCAGAGCGGCTCACAATCTCCTTTCCCTTCCTCCCCCACAACAGACACCCTGTGAGGTAGATGAAGATATTGGATTTATATCCCGCCCTCCACTCTGAAGAGTCTCAGAGTGGCTCTCAATCTCCTTTCCCTTCCTCCCCCACAACAGACACCCTGTGAGGTAGATGAAGATATTGGATTTATATCCCGCCCTCCACTCCGAAGAGTCTCAGAGCAGCTCACAATCTCCTTTCCCTTCCTCCCCCGCAGCAGACACCCTGTGAGGTAGATGAAGATATTGGATTTATATCCCGCCCTCCACTCTGAAGAGTCTCAGAGCAGCTCACAATCTCCTTTCCCTTCCTCCCCCGCAGCAGACACCCTGTGAGGTAGATGAAGATATTGGATTTATATCCCGCCCTCCACTCTGAAGAGTCTCAGAGTGGCTCACAATCTCCTTTACCTTCCTCCCCCACAACAGACACCCCGCGAGGTGGGTGGGGCTGAGAGAGCTCTGACAGAAGCTGCCCTTTCAAGGACAACCTCTGCCAGAGCTATGGCTGACCCAAGGCCATTCCAGCAGGTGCAAGTGGAGGAGTGGGGGATCAATCCCGACTCTCCCAGATAAGAGTCTGCGCACTTAACTACTACACCAAACCAGCTCTCCAAGAGAAGTACAGAAACGGGGGCAAAATTAAGCTGGGTGGCTGCGTTTAAGTCTGTCTGCAGCGGCGGAAAAAATGAAGAGCTCAGTAGGACCTTCGTGGCAGGGCACGAGCACTCGTGAGCCACGGCGTCAAGAGGCGTGCAGTGACTCACAAAACCTCATGCCTTGCTACAAATCGCGTTAAGTCTTCAAGGGCCAAAAATTAATCTCATGGGCCTGAAAACACCATGACCAAGTCCTGAAGCCATCCGGCTGCCTGAGTTCAAAGCAGGGGTGCGCCTTCAGCAAAACTGAACGACGACAAACAAAACCCTGAAAAGGTATTTTCCAGGTATGACTTAAGCTGAAAACAGTTCAGAGATCAGCTGTAAGTATAGCTGAGCCTGGGGGGGAAAAGGCTTTTTTTTTTTTTTGCTTTTATTTGGGTGTGTTCGGATACACTGCGAGCCAACAGGCCTTCTCGAGAAGACGAGTTTGAATTTATACCCTACCCTTCACTCCGAGCGGCTTACAATTGCCTTCCCCTCCTCTACCTACTGCAGACACCCGCTCAGATGAGGCCTGAGAGAGCTCTTGATAGAACTGCTCTTGAGAGAAGAAGAAGACTGCCGATTTATACCCCACCCTTCTCTCTGAATCAGAGACTCAGAGTGGCTTACAATCTCCTATATCTTCTCCCCCCACAACAGACGCCCCGTGAGGTGGGTGGGGCTTAGAGGGCTCTTGAGGGAACAGCTCTAAGAGAACAGAAGAAGAAGAAGACTGCCGATTTATACCCCACCCTTCTCTCTGAATCAGAGACTCAGAGCGGCTTACAATCTCCTATATCTTCTCCCCCCACAACATATGCCCCGTGAGGTGGGTGGGACTGAGAGAGCTCTTTACAAAACAGCTCCGAGAGAACAGAAGAAGAGGAGGAAGGCTGCCAATTTATACCCCACCCTTCTCTCTGAATCAGAGACTTAGAGTGGCTTACAATCTCCTATATCTTCTCCCCCCACAACAGATGCCCCGTGAGGTGGGTGGGACTGAGAGAGCTCTTTAGAAAACAGCTCCGAGAGAACAGAAGAAGAGGAGGAAGGCTGCCAATTTATACCCCACCCTTCTCTCTGAATCAGAGACTTAGAGTGGCTTACAATCTCCTATATCTTCTCCCCCCCACAACAGACGCCCCATGAGGTGGGTGGGGCTGACGGGGCTCTTGAGAGAACAGCTCCGAGAGAACAGAAGAAGAAGAGGAAGGCTGCCAATTTATACCCCACCCTTCTCTCTGAATCAGAGACTCAGAGCGGCTTACAATCTCCTATATCTTCTCCCCCCCACAACAGACGCCCCATGAGGTGGGTGGGGCTGACGGGGCTCTTGAGAGAACAGCTCTGAGAGAACAGAAGAAGAAGAAAACAGCCGATTTATACCCCACCCTTCTCTCTGAATCAGAGACTCAGAGCGGCTTACAATCTCCTATATATTCTCCCCCCACAACAGACGCCCCATTAGGTGGGTGGGGCTGACGGGGCTCTTGAGAGAACAGCTCCGAGAGAACAGAAGAAGAAGAGGAAGGCTGCCAATTTATACCCCACCCTTCTCTCTGAATCAGAGACTTAGAGTGGCTTACAATCTCCTATATCTTCTCCCCCCACAACAGACATCCCATGAGGTGGGTGGGACTGAGAGAGCTCTTGAGAGAACAGCTCTGAGAGAACAGAAGAAGAAGAAGAAGACAGCCGATTTATACCCCACCCTTCTCTCTGAATCAGAGACTCAGAGCGGCTTACAATCTCCTATATATTCTCCCCCCACAACAGACGCCCCATTAGGTGGGTGGGGCTGACGGGACTCTTGAGAGAACAGCTCTGAGAGAACACAAGAAGATGATGACGACTGCAGACTTATACCCCACCCTTCTCTCTGAATCAGAGACTCAGAGTGGCTTACAATCTCCTATATCTTCTTCCCCCACAACAGATGCCCCGTGAGGTGGGTGGGACTGAGATTGCTCTCACAGCAGCTGCTCTTTCATGAACAACTCCTACGAGAGCTGTGGCAGACCCAAGGCCATCCCAGAAGGCGCAAGCGGAGGAGTGGGGAATCACACCCAGTTCTCCCAGACTAGAGTCCGCGCACTTAACCGCTATGCCAAACTGGCTCTCCAAGCAGAACCTGCCATCTCAGGGAGGTGAGCTCCCCCGTCCCCTCTGGGCAGCCTCCGCCCCTGCAGAAGGAGGACCGCCCCCCTCCCCTCCACACAATTCCTCCGCCCGGGCCAGAGCACTTACCGAAGGAGTGATTGATCACCTCGAACAACGCAAAGTAGTTGGCGGTCGTGCTGTCCATCCCAACCTTAGCAGCCACGGCCTGGAAGGGGGTGGGGGTGGGGGGGAAATGAAACCATTATTTAAAAAAAAAACCACACACCTGAGCCTGAAGACCACTAGCAAATTTCCCTCACTCCAGCGGAGGGGTAGGGACTATGATGACTACACTGATATGAATTACTTGATGCTTTATGTCTTATCTCACTTTCACTGATTTATATTTACACACAAATTTGTTGTTGTCGTTCAGTCGCACAGTCGAGTCCGACTCTTTGCAACCCCCTGCACAAAGTCACGCCAGGGCCCTCCTGTCTTCCACCATCCTCCGAAGTCTGCTCAAATTCGTGTTAGTCACATCAGTAACGCTGTCCAGCCATCTCATCTTTTGCCATCCCCTTCTTTTGCCTTCCGTCTTTCCCAGCATCAGGGTCTTCTCCAGGGAGTGCTTCCTTCTCATTGGGTGGCCAAAGGATTTGAGCTTCAGCTTCTGACCTTCCGGAGAGCCAGTTGGTGTAGTGGTTAAGTGTGCGGTCTCTTATCTGGGAGAACCGGGTTTGATTCCCCACTCCTCCACTTGCACCTGCTGGCATGGCCTTGGGTCAGTCATAGCTCTGGCAGGGGTTGTCCTTGAAAGGGCAGCTGCTGTGAGAGCCCTCTCCAGCCCCACCCACCTCACAGGGTGTCTGTTGTGAGGGAGGAAGGTAAAGGAGATTGTGAGCCGCTCTGAGACTCTTCGGAGTGGAGGGCGGGATATAAATCCAATATCTTCTTCTTCTTCCAGGGAACAGTCTGGGTTGATTTCCCTTAGGACTGACTGACTGGATCTTCTTGCAGTCCAAGGGACTCCCAAGAGTCTTCTCCAGTGAGTGCTCCCTTCTCATTTGGTGGCCAAAGGATTTGAGCTTCAGCTTCAGCCTCTGACCTTCCAGGGAACAGTCTGGGTGGATTTCCCTTAGGACTGACTGACTGGATCTTCTTGCAGTCCAAGGGACTCTCAAGAGTCTTCTCCAGCACCACAGCTCGAAAGCATCTATTCTTCTGCGCTCAGCCTTCCTTATGGTCCAACTCTCGCAGCCGCACACATAAATTTACATAGTACCATTTCTTGCCCCTCGTTCTCTTAGAGAAGAGCTGTGGCTCAGTGGTAGAACATCTGTTCAGCGTGCAGAAGGCCCCAAGTTCAATCCCCGGCATCTCCAGCTAAAAGAACCAGGCAGTAGGTGATAGAGCTGGAGTAGAGCTCGTCAAACGTTTGGCGCCTGTGGGCACCTCTGCGATGCTGACACAGTGTGGCGGCCACGGCAGCAAAATGGCTGCCACGGGAGGAGGAGCGAGCCGCAAAAGGGGTGCCGCGGTGAAGAGCCTCGCGCAGCTGCTGCCGGAGCAAAGCTTTTTTTAAAAAAAAAATCTCCAAAGCCCATCAAATCTTCAGCGGCCAATCGGAAACCTTGCTGGGCAAAAGATACACCTGGTCCCCCACCCCACCCGCTTGACAAGCACCAGGGAAGATCCTGGCCAGGTACTCAGAGGCACCACGGTGAGGATGCTGCCCAGGAGAACTCCTGCTGGCTTGAGTAGAGAAGACTGACCTTGATGGACCAAGGGCCCAATTCGATAAAAAGTAGTCTCCCGTGTCCTGCCTTGCTCCCACCCAACCACAAATACTTCTACCACTGGGGTGGCCAAACTGTGGCTCTCTTACACATATTGTATGGCTCTCAAAGCCCCCACCGCCCCGTGAGCCAGATGGGAAAAGGCATTAAATCTCTCTTTAAATCACTTGTTCCAAGCCAAGCCAGCCGGAGGCTTGGAGAATGCATTTAAAGTTAAAGTTGCTTTCTTTCCATCTCTCTCTCCTTCCCCCATCTAGTTTTTCTTTCTTTCCCTCCTTCCTGCCAGCCAGTCTGGTGCAGCGGTTAAGTGCGCGGATTCTGATCTCGGAGAACCGGGTTTGAATCCCCGCTCCTCTGCTTGCAGCTGCTGGAAAGGCCTTGGGTCACCCAAAGCTCCCGCAGGAGTTGTCCTTGAAAGAGCAGCTGCAGTAAGAGCTCTCTCAGCCCCACCCACCTCGCAGGGTGTCTGCTGTGGGGGGGGGGTGAAGGTAAAGGAGATTGTGACCACAATCTCTAAAGGAGGTAAAGGAGATTGTGACCACAATATCTTCTGTTTGGTGTAGTGGTGTAGCCAGTTTGGTGTAGTGGTTAAGTGTGTGGACTCTTATCTGGGAGAACCAGGTTTGATTCCCCACTCCTCCACTTGCACCTGCTGGAATGGCCTTGGGTCAGCCATAGCTCTGGCAAGAGTTGTCCTTGAAAGGGCAGCTGCTGTGAGAGACCTCTCAGCCCCACCCACCTCACAGGGTGTCTGTTGTGGGGGGAGAAGATATAGGAGATTGTAAGCCGCTCTGAGTCTCTAATTCAGGGAGAAGGGCGGGGTATAAATCTTCAATTCTTCTTCTTCTTCCTTCCTTCCTCTTCCTTCCTTCCTCTCTCTCTCTCCTCCTTCCTCCCTCCCTCCAACATCTGACGTTCATGTCTTGCAGCTCCCAGGCATCTGACGTTTATTCTATGCGGCTCTTACGATAAGCAAGGCTGACCACATCTGTTCTCTCAGATCTCTGGGGGACCTTGTACTTACCTGGTACACCTGGTCCGTGGTGCTGTTCTTCTTGACCCGGACAGTCACCGTCGTGATGTCTGGTAGCGCCACTCGGAGTTCAACGTCTGATACTCCGTTGTAATTCTGGAGGCCAGAAGCACACACACACACAAAAGGTTCTTGTTTCATTCGTTTACGGAATTTCTACCCCACTCCATCTCCCATAAACAGGACTCAGGGCTCACTGGATTTAAGGGCCTGTGTTATGAACTTGGTTTGCTGAAGGAAGAAATTGCTGAAGACTACTAATCCCTCTACTGCAAACTGTGGAAGCCAGTGATTTGTCATGTATTGTAAATCGTAATATTTTGGGGGGGGGGGGGGGGGAGGAAGACACGAGGACATTTACACCAGGGGTGGCCAATGGTGGCTCTCCGGATGTCTTTTGCCTACAACTCCCATCAGCCCCAGCCATTGGCATGCTGGCTGGGGCTGATGGGAGTTGTAGGCAAAAAAAAAAATCTGGAGAGCTACCGTTGGCCACCCCTGGTCTACATGGGTATAAAATGATAACAGGATTGAAGCAACTGCATTGTTTTTCAGCGGTACCGTTTGTAGCAGTAATTTTTCGCTTGCAATCCCCAGGTGGGGGCAGGGGATCCCCCAGTATGGAGGCCCTCCCCCCGCTTCAGGGTCATCAGAAAGCAGGGGGGGGGGATGTCTGTTGGGCACTCCATGATTCCCTTTGGGTGCTGCTTTTTGAGGTAGAGGCACCGCCTTTTCAGCGCAGCATCCAATGCCTCTCCCCAAAATACCCTCCAAGTTTTAGAAAGAATGGACCAAGGGGATCCAATTCTATGAGCCCACAAAGAAGGTGCCCCTCTCCTTGAACATATGAAGCTGCCTTCTACTGAATCAGACCCTCGGTCCATCAAAGTCAGTATTGTCTACTCAGACTGGCAGCGGCTCTCCAGGGTCTCAAGCTGAGGTTTTTCACACCATTTTGCCTGGACACTTTTTTGGAGATGCCGAGGATTGAACCTGGGACCTTCTGCTTCCCAAGCAGATGCTCTACCACTGAGCCACCGTCCCTCCCTCCTTCGTTAGTTCCAACGGAGTGGAGGCATTTAAAAGGCCTGCGGTCCCTTTAAATGTGATGGCCAGAACTCCCTTTGGAGTTCAATGATGCTCGTCGCACCCTTGCTCCTGGCTCCACCCCCAATGTCTTCTTGCTCCACCCCCAAAGTCCCCAGATATTTCTTGAGTCAGACTTGGCAACCCTACGCGAGTCCCCCCCAAATCCAAGAGAACGATCTCTGCTGAGCCCCTCACAGCTGCAGCTGGAGCACTCCCGACGAATCCCACCCGAAAGCGAGGCCGCAGAAACGAGGGAGGCAGAGACATTTCCTGGGCCTGCAGCTTCAGGTCTTAATAGGAGGCGATCAAAACCACAACTTCCTGTGCCAAAGCCGGCCCCCCCTCCCCTCCCCTCCCCTCCACACCGCGCGGCAAACTTACCTCATCCGATTCGGACAGGAACTCCTGCATGACGTCGCTCTCCCCGATGACTCGGATGGAGCACACTGCAGAATCGAGAAGAAGAAGATATTGGATTTCTATCCCACCCTCCACTCCGAAGAGTCTCCCCCACAACAGACACCCTGTGAGGTGGGTGGAGCTGGAGAGGGCTCTCACAGCAGCTGCCCTTTCAAGGACAACCCCTGCCAGAGCTAGCCGCTCTGAGACTCTTCAGAGTTGAGGGCAGGATATAAATCCAATATCTTCATCTACCTCACAGGGTGTCTGTCGTGGGGGAGGAAGGGAAAGGAGATTGTGAGGCGCTCTGAGACTCTTCAGAGTGGAGGGCGGGATATAAATCCAATCTCTTCATCTACCTCACAGGGTGTCTGTCGTGGGGGAGGAAGGTAAAGGAGATTGTGAGCCGCTCTGAGACTCTTCGGAGCGGAGGGCGGGATATAAATCCAGTATCTTCATCTACCTCACAGGGTGTCTGTTGTGGGGGAGGAAGGGAAAGGAGATTGTGAGCCGCTCTGAGACTCTTCGGAGTGGATGGCAGGATATAAATCCAGTATCTTCATCTACCTCACAGGGTGTCTGTTGTGGGGGAGGAAGGTAAAGGAGATTGTGAGCCGCTCTGAGACTCTTCAGAGTTGAGGGCGGGATATAAATCCAATATCTTCATCTACCTCACAGGGTGTCTGTCGTGGGGGAGGAAGGGAAAGGAGATTGTGAGGCGCTCTGAGACTCTTCAGAGTGGAGGGCGGGATATAAATCCAATCTCTTCATCTACCTCACAGGGTGTCTGTCGTGGGGGAGGAAGGTAAAGGAGATTGTGAGCCGCTCTGAGACTCTTCGGAGTGGAGGGCGGGATATAAATCCAATATCTTCATCTACCTCACAGGGTGTCTGTCGTGGGGGAGGAAGGTAAAGGAGATTGTGAGCCGCTCTGAGACTCTTCGGAGTGGAGGGCGGGATATAAATCCAATATCATCTTCTTCATCTTCTTCCTTCCCCAGGGGGGGGCAGAAGCGTGTCACGACTTGGCATGCCACAGAACTTTTCGCTGCCCGCCCCTCCCCCCCAGCCTTTGAGCCGCAAAGCCCAGCCGCCTACCCTTTTCTAGGTATTCCTCCAGCCCCCGTCGCCTGGCGTCCAGCTGCTGCTCTGAGAGGGAGAAGGGCCATTTGCCCGGCAAGCGTGGGAAAGTGAAGTTGGCGAACTCTCGCTTCAGGTTCTGGTGCAGGATGGCGAATTCCCGATACCGCTTCGAACACAGCTGCCGCCCCGCCATGTAAACGTTGTACACCTAAAGGGGGGGGGAGTCCATAAAGGGGAAAGAAAAACCAAAGCAGCGTTAAGGCATTCTGGCACCAGGCGAGACCCAGATTTGGAGAGGTCTTTCCAAAAACGACGCTTCCTGAAGGGTTTGGCTTTTGAAGAGTTTTAGAAACAAGCTTCATCTTTATACAGGCTGAGAGACGGTGGGTGCTTCCGTGCATGCTAAATAATCCCCTTTCAATCCACTTTAGGTGCGCTTTGCAACTGGTTTGCAACCTATGACGAAAGGTTAAAACGCTCTGGGCTCTTTAGCTTGGAGAAACGTCGACTGCGGGGTGACATGACAGAGGTTGACAAGATTATGCATGGGATGGAGAAAGTAGAGAAAGAAGTCCTTTTCTCCCTTTCTCACAATACAAGAACTCGTGGGCATTCGATGAAATTGCTGAGCAGACAGGTTAAAACGGATAAAAGGAAGTACTTCTTCACCCGAAGGGTGATTAATATGTGGAATTCACTGCCACAGGAGGTGGTGGCGGCTACAAGCATAGCCACCTTCAAGAGGGAGTTGGATAAAAATATGGAGCAGAGGTCCATCAGTGGCTATTAGCCACAGTGTGTGTGTGTGTGTGTGTGTGTATGTGTGTGTGTATGTGTGTGTATATATATATATATATATATAATTTTTTTTGGCCACTGTGTAACACAGAGTGTTGGACTGGATGGGCCATTGGCCTGATCTAACATGGCTGCTCTTATGTTCTCATGTGACACAGAGTGTTGGACTGGATGGGCCATTGGCCTGATCCAACATGGCTTCTCTTATGTTCTCATGTGACACAGAGTGTTGGACTGGATGGGCCATTGGCCTGATCCAACATGGCTTCTCTTATGTTCTCATGTGACACAGAGTGTTGGACTGGATGGGCCATTGGCCTGATCTAACATGGCTGCTCTTATGTTCTTATGGTTTTCATTTTTTGAACAGGCAAATTCCACATGCAAACCATCACTGAAATGCATTAAGGAAAGGAAAGGTCACCTGTGAAAGCACCCGTCGTTTCTGACTCTGGGGTGACGTTGCTTTCACGTTTTAATGGCAGACTTTTTACGGAGTGGTTTGCCATTGCCTTCCCCAGCCATCGATGCTTTCCCCCCAGCAAGCTGAGTACTCATTTTACCGACCTCGGAAGGATGGAAGGCTGAGTCAACCTCGAGCCAGCTACCTGAAAACCCAGCTTCCGCCAGGGGTCGAACTCAGGTCGTGAGCAGAGCTTAGGACTGCAGTACTGCAGCTTTAACACTCTGTGCCACGGGGCTCTGAAATGCATTAAACGTCAACTGAAAGGGCATGTGTGAAGGCATATGACTTGTTCAAAAGGAGCTGGGCGTGTTTCGCCTGGAGAGGAGGCGGCTGAGAGGTGGTAGGATCACCATCTTCAAGTACTTGAAGGGCTGTCACATGGAGAATGGTGTGGAATTGTTTTCTGTGGCCCCAGAAGGTCGGACCAGAACCAGTGAGTTGAAATTAAATCAAAAGAATTTCCGGCTCAACATTAGGAAGAACTTCCTGACTGTTAGAGCGGTTCCTCAGTGGAACAGGCTTCCTCCTCGGGAGGTGGTGGGCTCTCCTTCCTTGGAGGTTTTTCAACAGAGGCTCGATGGTCATCTGACCGCAATGAAGATCCTGTGAATTTAGGGGGAAGTGTTTGTGAGTTTCCTGCATTGTGCAGGGGGTTGGACTAGATGACCATGGTGTACCTTCCAATTCTATGGCTTGCCAGCCTCAAGGTGGGGCCTGGAGATCTCCTGGAATTAAAACTGATCTCCAGATGACAGAAATCGGTTCCTCTGGATCAGATCTTTGGCTGGTCTGGAAGGTGGATTCTACAGCAATTATACGCCCATTGAGTTCCTTCCTCTCCACAGTCTCCATCCCCCAAATCTCCAGGTATTAAGAACATTAGAGAAGCCATGTTGGATCAGCCAATGGCCCATCCAGTCAAACACTCTCACACAGTGGCCAAAAATCCCCAGATTCCATCAGGAGGTCCGCTGGTGGGGCCAGGGCACTAGAAGCCCTCCCATTGCTACCCCCCCTCCACAGCACCAAGAATACAGAGCATCACTGCCCCAGACAGAGAGCTCCATCTATACCAGGGGTGTCAAACAGTGGAATCAGGCCCAGAGGGCTTCTATCAGGTCCCTGAGCAACTGGCTGTCATCTGCTTCCTTTTCCCTTTCTCTTGCTTCCATCTGTATCACAGCTTGCATTGCAAGGCTTGTTCAATCACACGGCAGAGCTACAGAGCAAAACCTCGATTTTCTCCATTGGCTGAGGCTCCTCCCTTGAGGAGGAAGTGGGGGAGGCAGAGCTTGCTCTGCCAGGCTCGCTAAATCGCACAGCAGAGCTGCTGAGCCAAGCCTCTCTCCCTTGTATTGACTAAGAGTCCTCCCCCTCCCGGACTCCTGGGGAGGGAGGGAAAGAGCCAGAGCTTCCTTTGCCCAGTTCCTCAATCACACAGGAGAGATACAAAGAAAGAACCTTTAGGACCAGTGAGTGCTAATGTTTTAAGCATGTTTTATTTTAAAGTCTTTTTAGAAAAAAAATCTTCAATTGGGTTTGTCTGTGTCCTTTATAAAGTGTATATCTCGGTTACCTAATCTTAAATAGGTGCACATGTGACCCGGCCCAACAAGGTCTCAGTTATGTCACATCTGGCCCTCATAACAAATGACTTTGACACCTCTGATCTCTACCTTGTGGCTAAGAGCCACAGATGGACCTCTGCTCCAGATGTTGATCCAATCCCCCCTTGAAGCCATCTACGCTTATAGCTTGTGGGACAGGGTGGGGGTATAAATCGAAAAATTAAATTAAAGCAAGCTCTGCCTCCCCCACTTCCTCCTCAAGGGAGGAGCCTCAGCCAATGGAGAAAATCGAGGTTTTGCTCTGTAGCTCTGCTGTGTGATTGAACAAGCCTTGCAAAGCAAGCTGTGATACAGATGGAAGCAAGAGAAAGGGAAAAGGAAGCAGATGACAGCCAGTTTAAATCGGGGTATAAATCGAAAAATTAAATTAAATTAGCTGCCACCACTTCCTGCACCAATGAATTCCACGTGTTAATCACCCTTTGGGTGAAGATGATGACATTGGATTTATATCCTGCCCTCCACTCTGAATCTCCAGAGTCTCAGAGTGGCCTACAATCTCCTTTACCTTCCTCCCCCACAACAGACACCTTGTAAGGTGTGTGGGGCTGAGCGAGCTCTCCCAGAATCTTCCCTTTCAAGGACAACTTCTGCGAGAGCTATGGCTGACCCAAGGCCATTCCAGCAGCTGCAACTGGAGGGGTGGAGAATCAAACCTGGTTCACCCAGATAAGAGTCCAAACATGTAACCACTATACCGAACTGGCTTTCCTAGGAAAAGTACTTACCACTCTTAGAAATAGCCATGTCGCTGTAAGGATGTGTTAAGTGATGTAGAATGCATTGTTTTATTTCTTTTATCCCAAGTACCTTTCCCTGATGTTTTATACTAGTAAAATCGATTTCTTTAGATAAGTGTAAGTCTTCTCTCCATTTATGCAACCTCCTCACATCTGAATTTCAAACAAATACACTAACACATTCCCATGTAGATTTCCTCTGTTAAATCTCCATTGAGGCAAGCTGTTTTAATATCCACATGTTCAACTTCTTAAGAACATGAGAGAAGCCATGTTGGATCAGGCCAATGGCCCATCCAGTCCAACACTCTGTGTCACACAGTGGCCAAAAAAATTTTTATGTATACACACACACACACACTGTGGCTAATAGCCACTGATGGACCTCTGCTCCATATTCTTATCCAATCCCCTCTTGAAGCTGGCTATGCTTGTAGCCGCCGCCACCTCCTGTGGCAGTGAATTCCACATGTTAATCACCCTTTGGGTGAAGAAGTACTTCCTTTTATCCGTTTTAACCTGACTGCTCAGCAATTTCATGGAGTGCCCACGAGTTCTTGTATTGTGAGAAAGGGAGAAAAGGACTTCTTTCTCTGCTTTCTCCATCCCATGCATTATCTTGTAAACCTCTATCATGTCACCCCGCAGTCGACGTTTCTCCAAGCTAAAGAGCCCCAAGCGTTTCAACCATAGGGAAAGTGTTCCAATCCTTTAATCATTCTAGTTGCCCTTTTCTGGACTTTCTCCAATGCTATCATATCCTTTTTGAGGTGCGACGACCAGAACTGCACACAGTACTCCAAATGAGACCGCACCATCGATTTATACAGGGGCATGATACTGGCTGATTTGTTTTCAATTCCCTTCCTAATAATTCCCAGCATGGCGTTGGCCTTTTTTATTGCAAACGCACACTGTCTTGACATTTTCAGTGAGTTATCTACCACGACCCCAAGATCTCTCTCTTGGTCAGTCTCTGCCAGTTCACACCCCATCAACTTGTATTTGTAGCTGGGATTCTTAGCCCCAATGTGCATTACTTTGCACTTGGCCACATTGAACTTCATCTGCCACGTTGACGCCCACTCAATGTGGAGAGCCAGTTTGGTGTAGTGGTTAAGTGTGCGGATTCTTATCTGGGAGAACCGGGTTTGATTCCCCACTCCTCCACTTGCACCTGCTAGCATGGCCTTGGGTCAGCCATAGCTCTGGCAGAGGTTGTCCTTGAAAGGGCAGCTGCTGGGAGAGCCCTCTCCAGCCCCACCCACCTCACAGGGTGTCTGTTGTCGGGGAGGAAGGACATAACGCCATATTATTATGTGACGCGTTATAACGCCATATTATTATGTGAATTTTAATATTTTGTAATTGTTTTAACCGTGTTTTATAATTGTAACTGATGTAATGTGTGTTTTATGCTGTGAGCCGCCCTGAGCCTGCTTCGGCGGGGAGGGCGGGATAGAAATAAAAAATTATTATTATTATATATTATAAAAGGAGATTGTGAGCCGCTCTGAGACTCTTCGGAGTGGAGGGCGGGATATAAATCCAATATCTTCTTCATCTCTAGGCCTGTCCCACCTTGTCTGGCTGGCGTGGCGCGCACCCCTTTCTCTCCAGCCGCGGCCGGGCGGGCGAAGAGAGAGCGAGCCAGTCGCCCCACGCGCGCCCCCTCCCGGCGAAAGCCGGCCCTGCCGCTGCTCGCTCGGCCGCACATGGCTCTCTCGCGCTCCCCCGCGGCCCGGGGAAAGCAGCCTGGCGCGCGCTTCTCTGCAAGCCTCGCCGGCCTTGCTTGCTTCTACTTCTTCACTCACCCAGCCTCAGCAGATCCCTTTGGAATGCCTCACAATCCTCTCTGGTTCTCACCACCCCGAACAATTTAGTGTCATTTGCAAACTTGGCCACTTCACTGCTCACTCCCAACTCCAAATCATTTATGAACAAGTTAAAGAGCATGGGACCCAGTACTGAGCCCTACGGCACCCCACTGCTTACCGTCCTCCACTGTGAAGACTGCCCATTTATTCAAGCATAACCGTCTGCCCTCACCCTTCCCTCGTGGTTGGCCTTTTCACCTCTCACTCAAACCCACAGTGTGGGTAACAATTAGCTTATCGCCTTACCTTGCTGGAAGTGGGGGGGGGGGGGGGTGGAGATCAGATTGAGGTGGGAAACATAACAACAAAAGAGAAGCCATGTTGGATCAGGCCAATGGCCCATCCAGTCCAACACTCTGTGTCACACAGTGGACAAAAAAACCCAAGTGCCATTAGGAGGTCCACCAGCGGGGCTAGAAAGCCTCCCACTGTGCCCCCCCAAGCACCAAGAATACAGAGCATCATTGCCCCAAACAGAGAGTTCCAACAATAAGCTGTGGCTAATAGCCACTGATGAACCTCTGTTCCAGATGCTTATCCAATCCCTTCTTGAAGCTGGCTATGCTTGTAGCTGCCACCACCTCCTGTGGCAGTGAATTCCACATGTTAATCACCCTTTGGGTGAAGAAGGACTTCCTTTTATCCGTTCTAACCCGACTGCTCAGCAATTTCATTGACTGTCCACGAGATCCTGCATTATGAGAAAGGGAGAAAAGTATGTCTTTCTCTACTTTCTCCATCCCATGCATTATCTTGTAAACCTCTCTCACGTCACCCCGCAGTCGACGTTTCTCCAAGCTAAAGAGCCCCCAGCGTTTTAACCTTTCT
This sequence comes from Heteronotia binoei, assembly GCF_032191835.1. NCBI lineage: Eukaryota > Metazoa > Chordata > Lepidosauria > Squamata > Gekkonidae > Heteronotia > Heteronotia binoei. The sequence continues at coordinate 278,460,675 of NC_083223.1, forward strand.
TCATAGGGAAAGTATTCCAACCCTCTAATCCAGGGGTCCTCAAACTTTTTAAATAGGGGGCCAGTTCACTGTCCCTCAGACTGTTGGAGGGCCGGACTGCCGTTACTGTACAAGGCCGCGGGCCGTCAATTCTCCGTCTTCTGCATCTCTCTCCCTTCCCCACACCACACACCCCGGCCTGGGAACTCACCTCACCTCGGTATCGCCTCACACTCTGTCTCCGTCGCCTCAGCCCAGTGCCGGAAGTGTGCGTTGCTAACGTGAGTTTAGGTCGAACGTCACTTCCGGTCTGATTTTGCCATAACCCGGCGGGCCGCATAAACGTCCTCAGCGGGCCGCATCTGGCCCGCGGGCCGTAGTTTGAGGACCCCTGCTCTAATCAGTCTAGTTGCCCTTTTCTGGACTTTCTCCAATGCTATAATTTCTTTTTTGGGGTGCAGTGACCCTGGAGAACTGTTGCCACTTTTAGCAGAACCATGACTTTGATGGGCTGAGGGTTTGATTCAGTACAGGGAAGCTTCCTGTGTTCCACAAGTCTCCGTGAAGAGAAGCTGTTTGGAAAAGGCAGGATATCCCAGGTTGCTGCTAGAAACCGATGTACCCTTGGCCTGAGATCCAGCAAAGTGTTGGACTTGATGGGCCGTTGGCCTGATCCAACATGGCTTCTCTTATGTTCTTATGTTCTTAAAGGGGAAAAACCCCACCGGCCTCTCCCGCAACTACCCGCTTTTGCCGCCCTGCCATTCAGTTTGCTTCCCATCCGACGCCCGAGCTGTTCCTTCCTGCCCAGAGAACTCCACGTTCTTCCCCAAGTCATCTGCAGTTCTGGAAGGAGGAGGAGGAGAAGAAAAAGAATTGCAGATTTATACCCCACCCTTCCCTCTGAATCAGAGACTCAGAGCGGCTCACAATCTCCTATATCTTCTCCCCCCACAACAGACACCCTGTGAGGTGGGTGGGGCTGAGAGACCTCTGTCAGAAGCTGCCCTTTCAAGGACAACTCTGCCAGAGCTATGGCTGACCCGAGGCCATTCCAGCAGGTGCAAGTGGAGGAGTAGGGAATCAAACCCGGTTCTCCCAGACAAGAGTCCGCACACTTAACCGCTGCACCAAACTGGCTCTCTCACCCCCTCAGTTGACGTTTCTCCAAGCTAAAGAGGCCCAAGTGTTTTAACCCTTTCTTCATAGGGAAAGTGTTCCAACCCTCTAATCAGTCTAGTTGCCCTTTTCTGCACTTTTTCCAATGCTATAATATCAAGGACGGATTAACTCGGCTTTCCAGTGCTATTATATCAAGTCAACAAGGAGGCATTAACTCGGCGTTCACAACCATGATCCAAGCGTGGAACTGAGGGGGGGGGGCAGACTTTCACCGCCGCACAGTTCGGCGAGTTTGTTTTTCAAGATCCCCCGCTTTGTTTCTCGCCCGACACATTCTCGGAAGTTCTTCCAAAAGAGTTTTGTTTCCAGAACAGTGGCCCCGTCACACTCCCCTTTTCTCCAAGGGGAGGAAATCAACATGACTTTTGACAGCTCCTTGAACAGACTTTTGTCCTTGGGCAAACCAAGAGCCCTCCCGTACCCATAAGAGGCAGCAGTGGTGCAGTAGTTAGAGCGATCCAGAGAACCGGGTTTGAATCCCCAATTCTGTCATGCGAGCTTGGGGTCACAGCCTAACCTCCACGGGGCTGTTGTGAGAATAGAATAGAGGAGAAGACGTGTTCCCTCTAAGCTGAGTTAGTCTGAGCTAGCTCAGTTTTTTAGCCTCTGGCTCATGAATTTTTGTCTTACTAAACTCCACAACTTAGAGGAAGTCAGCTGGTATCCCTACTGCTGAGAGCCAGTTTATTGGTAGAAAAAGCCCAGCAGGAACTCAGTTGCATATTAGGCCACACCCCCTGACATCACCATTGTTTCGCATAGGGCCTTTTGTAGAAAAAGCTCAGGAGGACCTCATTTACATATTAGGCCACACCCCCTAGCACCAAGCCTGGACGTTCCTGCTAAAAAAAAAAACTGTTGAAAGACCTGATTCAGATTGAGGTGACAAGAGAGGATAGACGAATTAAAAACTAAGAAGTCACCAGGTCCGGATGGCATACATCCAAGAGTTCTGAAAGAACTCAAAGGTGAACTTCTGGATCTCCTGACAAAAATATGTAATCTTTCATTGAAATCTGCCTCCGTTCCTGAGGACTGGAAGGTAGCAAATATCACCCCCATCTTTAAAAAAGGTTTCAGAGGAGACCCGGGAAACTACAGGCCAGTCAGTCTGACTTCAATACCGGGAAAGTTGGTAGAAACCATTATCAAGGACAGAATGAGTAGGCACATTGATGGACACGGGTTATTGAGGAAGACTCAGCATGGGTTCTGCAAGGGAAGAACTTGCCTCACTAACCTGTTACATTTCTTTGAGGGGGTGAACAAACATGTGGACAAAGGAGACCCAATAGATCAGGGGTGGCCAATGGTAGCTCTCCAGATGTTTTTTGCCTACAACTCCCATCAGACCCAGCCATTGGCCATGCTGGCTGGGGCTGATGGGAGTTGTAGGCAAAAAAACATCTGGAGAGCTACCGTTGGCCACCCCTGCAATAGATGTTGTTTACCTTGACTTCCATAAAGCTTTTGATAAAGTTCCTCATCAAAGGCTCCTTAGAAAGCTCGAGAGCCATGGAGTAAAAGGACAGGTCCTCTTGTGGATCAAAAACTGGCTAATTAATAGGAAGCAGAGAGTGAGTAAAAATGGGCAGTCTTCTCAGTGGAGGACGGTAAGCAGTGGGGTGCCGCAGGGCTCAGTACTAGGTCCTATGCTCTTTAACTTGTTCATTAATGATTTGGAGTTGGGAGTAAAAAGTGAAGTGGCCAAGTTTGCAGATGACACTAAATTGTTCAGTGTGGTGAGAACCAGAGAGGATTGTGAGGCACTCCAAAGGGATCTGTTGAGGCTGGGTGAGTGGGCGTCAACGTGGCAGATGAGGTTCAATGTGGCCAAGTGCAAAGTAATGCACATTGGGGCCAAGAATCCCAGCTACAAATACAAGTTGATGGCTTGTGAACTGGCAGAGACTGACCAAGAGAGAGATCTTGGGGTCATGGTAGAGAACTCATGGAAAATGTCAAGACAGTGTGCGGTTGCAATAAAAAAGGCCAATGCCATGCTGGGAATTATTAGGAAGGGAATTGAAAACAAATCAGTCAGTATCATAATGTCCCTGTATAAATCGATGGTGCGGTCTCATTTGGAATACTTACAATTTTCATCACCGCACCTCAAAAAGGATATTATAGCACTGGAATAAGTCCAGAAAAGGACAACTAGAATGATTAAAGGTTTGGAACACTTTTCCTATGAAGAAAGGTTAAAACGCTTGGGGCTCTTTAGCTTGCAGAAACGTCGACTGCGAGGTGACATGATAGAAGTTTACAAGATTATGCATGGGATGGAGAAAGTAGAGAAAGAAGCCCTTTTCTCCCTTTCTCACAATACAAGAACTCGTCGGCATTCAATGAAATTGCTGAGCAGTCGGGTTAAAATGGATAAAAGGAAGTCCTTCTTCACCCAAAGGGTGATTAACACGTGGAATTCACTGCCACAGGAGGTGGTGGCGGCTACAAGCATAGCCAGCTTCAAGAGGGAATTGGATAAAAATATGGAGCTGAGGTCCATCAGTGGCTATTAGCCACAGCATATTACTGGAACTGTCTGGGGCAGTGATGCTCTGTATTCTTGGTGCTTGGGGGGGGCAAAGTGGAAGGGCTTCTAGACCCACTTGTGAACCTCCTGATGACACTTGGGTTGGGGGTTTTTTGCTTTTGTTTTGGCCACTGTGTGACACAGAGTGTTGAACTGGATGGGCCATTGGCCTGATCCAACATGGCTTCTCTTACGTTCTTAATGCCAATCACCACTTCAGGGTACAGGAAGGAATTCTCCTCCAGGTCAGATTGGCCCAAGGACCCTGAAAGCTTTCTGCCTTCCTCTGCATGCAGAGCAGGGGGTCACTGAGGGGAGCTGCAAATTTCCTGCCTTGTGCTGCGGGTTGGGCGGGATGACCCTTCCAGCTCTACGGTTCTATAAATGAAGTAATACATTAAAACATCGTTCACACGCATGCCCCATCAAATTGGAAGAAGGCTCAAACGTGCGGGACTGAAACCATCGTCAGGTTCCTCTCCAGGGGCACCCAAAACAGCGGGTGCTTTTGCACTGGGCATGGCACCGCTGAGCTTGTGCCCTCCCTCCTGCCAGGGCTGGGCACCCGACCAGAAGTTGCTTGGCTTCCCGTTAAGAGTGGAAAATCCGGCAAAAGTTTACTGTGGTTTGTCCGCGGGATGTCTGAAAAGAGGCAGTGTTGCAGGCATTCTGGGAGTGGAGCTGGCAGCACTTCTGGGCAGAAGAAAGTGTTGGACAGAGTGCTTTTTTCCCCAAGGGCAGCCCTTTCTCAAGCTTCCCTCGCTCGGGACGTGGCACAAACGGGAGAGCCGCTGCTTTTCTCAGCAGGGAGAGCGCCACGGAAAAGAAGAAGAAAAGAAGAAGAAGAAATTGGATTTATATCCTGCCCTATACTCTGAATTTCAGAGCGGCTCACAATCTCCTTTTACCCACCCACCCCCACTCCCACAACACACAACCTGTGAGGTGGGTGAGGCTGAGAGACCTCTGACAGATGCTGCCCTTTCAAGGACAACCTCTGCCAGAGCTATGGCTGACCCAAGGCCATTCCAGCAGCTGCAAGTGGAGGAGTGGGGAATCAAACCCGGTTCTCCCAGATAAGAGAGCTCTGGCTGACCCAAGGCCATTCCAGCAGCTGCAAGTGGAGGAGTGGGGAATCAAGCCCGGTTCTCCCAGATAAGAGAGCTCCGGCTGACCCAAGGCCATTCCAGCAGCTGCAAGTGGAGGAGTGGGGAATCCAACCCTGTTCTCCCAGATAAGAGAGCTATGGCTGACCCAAGGCCATTCCAGCAGCTGCAAGTGGAGGAGTGGGGAATCAAGCCCGGTTCTCCCAGATAAGAGAGCTCTGGCTGACCCAAGGCCATTCCAGCAGCTGCAAGTGGAGGAGTGGGGAATCAAACCCGGTTCTCCCAGATAAGAGAGCTATGGCTGACCCAAGGCCATTCCAGCAGCTGCAAGTGGAGAAGTGGGGAATCCAACCCTGTTCTCCCAGATAAGAGAGCTATGGCTGACCCAAGGCCATTCCAGCAGGTGCAAGTGGAGGAGTGGGGAATCAAGCCCGGTTCTCCCAGATAAGAGAGCTCTGGCTGACCCAAGGCCATTCCAGCAGCTGCAAGTGGAGGAGTGGGGAATCAAACCCCGTTCTCCCAGATAAGAGAGCTCCGGCTGACCCAAGGCCATTCCGGCAGGTGCAAGTGAAGGAGTGGGGAATCAAACCCGGTTCTCCCAGATAAGAGAGCTATGGCTGACCCAAGGCCATTCCAGCAGGTGCAAGTGAAGGAATGGGGAATCAAACCCTGTTCTCCCAGATAAGAGAGCTATGGCTGACCCAAGGCCATTCCAGCAGCTGCAAGTGGAGAAGTGGGGAATCCAACCCTGTTCTCCCAGATAAGAGAGCTATGGCTGACCCAAGGCCATTCCAGCAGGTGCAAGTGGAGGAGTGGGGAATCAAGCCCGGTTCTCCCAGATAAGAGAGCTCTGGCTGACCCAAGGCCATTCCAGCAGCTGCAAGTGGAGGAGTGAAGAATCAAACCCGGTTCTGCCAGATAAGAGTCCGTGCACTTAACCACGACTCCAAACTGAAAGCAGGAGCTTAAACGTCCATGGGAAGCCCTGTACCAACACAAGAGAGGTCTTTCCCTAGCAGCAGGCTTGGCCGTGCATCCGCGACAAAAGGAGAAAAGGGGTGCTCCGTGCATCGCGGCGGACTGCGTGCTGTAGTGGTTAGAGCAGGACCCACCCAACGTGGTGCCCCTGGGCACTGAGTGCTCACATTCCCATAATGGATTATTTATCAAAATACAATGATATTCTCGATTTGATTGACACACTCTGTTTACAGTAAACTGACTGGATTTTAAATTCCTTAGGATAGAGACTCCTTGTAGAGAGAAGGTGTTTGAAACAACTGTGATTTAAACATTGAAAATTGCCAGTATATTTAAAAACTTTTAAACGGCAAGAAAATTACCAGTATATGTTTAATATATGTTTAACTAACATATGTTAGTTAAAATGCTGTATTTTTATTACTGCCTTACTATTAATTTATAAATTTAGCACTGTACTATATTATTTTTAGGGAGAACCCCGTGGCGCAGAGTGGTAAAGCTGCCCTCTGCTCATGACCTGAGTTTGATCCCAGTGGAAGCTGGTTCAGGTAGCCAGCTCAAGGTTGACTTTTAAGAAGAAGATGATGATATTGGATTTATATCCGCCCTCCACTCCGAAGAGTCTCAGAGCGCTCACAATCTCCTTTCCCTTCCTCCCCCACAACAGACACCCTGTGAGGTAGATGAAGATATTGGATTTATATCCCGCCCTCCACTCCGAGGAGTCTCAGAGCGGCTCACAATCTCCTTCCCTTCCTCCCCACAACAGACACCCTGTGAGGTAGATGAAGATATTGGATTTATATCCGCCCTCCACTCCGAAGAGTTCCCTTTCAGAGCGGCTCACAATCTCCTTCCCCTTCCTCCCCCACAACAGACACCCTGTGAGGTAGATGAAGATATTGGATTTATATCCCGCCCTCCACTCCGAGGAGTCCTCAGAGCGGCTCACAATCTCCTTTCCCTTCCTCCCCACAACAGACACCTGTGAGGTAGATGAGATATTGGATTTATATCCCGCCCTCCACTCCGAAGAGTCTCAGAGCGGCTCACAATCTCCTTCCCCTTCCTCCCCCACAACAGACACCCTGTGAGTAGATGAAGATATGGATTTATATCCCGCCCTCCACTCCGAAGAGTCTCAGAGCGGCTCACAATCTCCTTTCCCTTCCCCCCCCACAACAGACACCCTGTGAGGTAGATGAAGATATTGGATTTATATCCCACCCTCCACTCCAAAGAGTCTCAGAGCGGCTCACAATCTCCTTTTCTTCCTCCCCCACAACAGACACCCTCGTGAGGTAGATGAAGATATTGGATTTATAATCCCACCCTCCACTCCGAAGAGTCTCAGAGCGGCTCACAATCTCCTTTCCCTTCCTCCCCACAACAGACACCCTGTGAGGTAGATGAAGATATTGGATTTATATCCCGCCCTCCACTCCGAGGAGTCTCAGAGCGGCTCACAATCTCCTTCCCCTTCCTCCCCACAAACAGACACCCTGTGAGGTAGATGAAGATATTGGATTTATATCCCGCCCTCCACTCCGAAGAGTCTCAGAGCGGCTCACAATCTCCTTTTCCTTCCTCCCCCACAACAGACACCCTGTGAGGTAGATGAAGATATTGGATTTATATCCCGCCCTCCACTCCGAGGAGTCTCAGAGCGGCTCACAATCTCCTTCCCCTTCCTCCCCACAACAGGACACCCTGTGAGGTAGATGAAGATATTGGATTTATATCCCACCCCTCCACTCCAAAGAGTCTCAGAGCGGCTCACAATCTCCTTTTCCTTCCTCCCCCACAACAGACACCCTGTGAGGTAGATGAAGATATTGGATTTATATCCCGCCCTCCACTCCGAGGAGTCTCAGAGCGCGTCACAATCTCCTTCCCCTTCCTCCCCCACAACAGACACCCTGTGAGGTAGATGAAGATATTGGATTTATATCCCGCCCTCCACTCCGAAGAGTCTCAGAGTGGCTCACAATCTCCTTTACCTTCCTCCCTCACAACAGACACCCTATGAGGTGGTGGGGCCTGGAGAGGGCTCTCACAGCAGCTGCTCTTTCAAGGACAACCTCTGCCAGACCTATGGCTGACCCAAGGCCATGCTAGAGGTGCAAGTGGAGAAGTGGAGAATCAAACCCGGTTCTCCCAGATAAGAGTCCGCTCACTTAACACTACACCAAACTGGCTCTTCCAAGGTCGGTAAAATGAGTACCGAGCTCATTGGGGGGGGAAGTGTAGATGACTGGGGAAGGCATGGCAAACCACCCTGTAAAACGTCTGGTGTGAAAACATTGTGAAAGCAGCGTCAGAGTCCGAAATGACTGGTGCTTGCGCACGCGGACCACCTTTACCTTTATACTATATTATTTTATGTTGTATACTGTGACAATACAATAGAAGGGATAGAAGGAAGTACTTCTCAGAATGGTTAAAAGGATATCCTTCTTCACCCAAAGGGTGATTAACAGATGGAATTCACTGCCGCAGGAAGTGGTGGCAATAACACGCATGGATGGCTTCAAGAGGGGATTGGATCAACGCATGGAGCAGAGGTCCATCAGTGGCTATTAGCCACAAAGTGTAGAGGGAACACTCTATCTGGGGTAAGTAATGCTCTGTATTCTTGGTGCTGGGGGGGGGCACAGTGGGAGGGCTTTTAGTGTCCTGGCCCCACCGTTGGACCTCATGATGGCACCTGGGTTTTTTTGGCCACTGTGTGACACAGAGTGTTGGACTGGATGGGCCAGTGGCCAATATGGCTTCTCTTCTGTTCTGTCTGGGGCAGTGATGCTCTGTATTCTTGGTTCTTTGTGGGGGAGGAAACAGTGGGAGGGCTTCAAGTTTCCTGGTCCCACTGATGGACCTCCTGATGGCACCTGGGTTTTTTGGCCACTGTGTAACACAGAGTGTTGGACTGTATGGGGCATTGGCCTGGTCCAGCATGGCTCCTCATATTCTCATGTCTGGGGCAGAGATGTTCTGTCTTCTTGGGGGGGCACAGTGAGAGGGCTTCTAGTGTTCTGGCCCCACTGATGGACCTCCTGATGGCACCTGGGTTTTTTTGGCCACTGTGTGACACGGAGTGTTGGATTGGAGGGGCCTTTGGCGTGATCCCATATGGTTTCTCTTATGTTCTTATGTCTGGGGCAGTGATGCTCTGTAATCTTGGTGCTTGGTGGGGGGCACAGTGGGAGGGCTTCTAGCCCCACTTGTGAACCTCCTGATGGCACTTGGGGGCGTTTTTTGGCCACTGTGTGACACAGAGTGTTGGACTGGAGGGCCCTTTGGCCTGATCCAACACGGCTTCTCTTACGTTCTGAATAACTTGTTAATTTAAAAAATAGATTGAAAGCCTCTGCTTGGTTGCCGCCACAGGTGAGGTGCCCACAGGGGAATGCTACAGCTGCTCTTTTGTGCTGGGACGTGGCGCTGCCATTGGTAGAACGGAGCCACCAAACCTCGTCTGCGGCTCCCTAGCATGTGCACGGGCATGAATGACGCATGCAGCTCTGTCACAGGTGAGGGTTTTATACAGGGGTCGTTTTGTGGAAAAATAGGTGGTGGAGCTCATCAGCATAACTCATGAGCACATGCCACCTCCCCCCCCCCCAGCCAAGAGCAACCTGATACAAGAAAGGAGAGCCCCAGGCGAGCGAGGCCTGCTTGGGCTGGCTAGCGTTCCAGAGAGCCCAAGCAGGTCTCACTCATCTGGGGCTCTCCTAGGCCGCCCCCCCCCCCCAGTCAAAAGGCCAGCAAGCCACCCCCTGCCCAAAATCGCATAAGAAGTGGAGAAAGGGTGGCGTGGGCTTCTCCAAGTGTTAATGAGGGCTGCTGGGGGCGTGGCAAAGCCCTTGGTGGCTGGCTGGCTGGCTGCCCGCTCTCCTAATCCAGGGATTGTTATGCAGCTGCACCTACTATTCAATGGACAAGGTTAAGTGGGGAGGAGCTGGGTGGGCGGTCAGAAAGGTTCAAGAGCTGCGCTCCTGCTGAATCTGGGGCCTGGTTTTAAACATGAGCTTAACACTTTTCCCGATGCACTGAAGGTTTCCTGTGCAGGAAATAGCTGTTTGTGAGAGAGACGCTGCTTGTGCTTTGAAAAGTGTCCCTGCCGCTGCAATCGGCGGAGTGGCACCACACACACACACACACACACACACACAAGAAGACGCAAAGCCAAGAAACGAACACACCCTCCAAGGGAAGAGCCGTATCCGAGACCAGCAGTCTTCACTCTCTGCACGATGAGAACTCACAGTGAAACCCAAACTGAATACAAGTTCATATTTACAGGGCATGCTGGTTTTTCCCCCTGTCTCTCCACAGGGTGGCCAGACGCCTGGGAAGGCCAGGCGCCTGAAAAGTGTTCCACAGGAAAGGGCATGTTTGCTGGCCTGGCTCATCGTACAAGGCTGAAAGAGCCACACCCACCAAAACCCTGGTTTCCAGACACCTCTGTAAGACACAGAAACACTATCCTCTCCCCCCGCCTAATGCGTCTTGTCCCCCCCTTTAAGAAAAGCAAGTGATAGGATCACTGTCTTCAAGTAATTGAAGGGCTGTCCTAGAGAGGACGGTGCGGAATTGTTTTCTGTGGCCCCAGGAGGACAGTCCAGAGCCAACAGGTCGAAATTAAATCCAAGGAGTTTTTGGCTAAACATCAGGCAGAACTTCCTGACGGTGTACAGCAGCCGTGGCCAAACTTGCTTAACGTAAGAGCCACATAGGATCAACATCAGATGTTTGAGAGCTGCAAGACACGAACGTCAGATGTTTGAAGGAAGGAAGGCAAATAGATCGGGGGGGGGGAGGGAGAGGTGGAAAGAAAGCAACTTTAACTTTAAATGCATTCTCCAATCCCCCAGCTTGCTCGGCGAAGTGATTTAAAGAGAGAAATGTCTTCTCTAAGCTGGCCAACGAACGTCAGATGTTTGAAGGACGGAAGGAAGGAAGGAAGGAAGGAAGGAAGGAAGGAAGGAAGGAAGGCAAACAGATGGGGGTGAGAGAGAGGTGGAAAGAAAGCAACTTTAACTTTAAATGCATTATCCAAGCCGGCTGGCTTGGAGAAGTGATTTAGAGAGAGAAATGTCTTCTCTAAGCTGGCCAATGAACGTCAGATGTTTGAAGGATGGAAGAAAGGAAGGCAAACAGATGGGGGGGAGGTGAGGGAGAGGTGGAAAGAAAGCAACTTTAACTTTAAATGCATTCTCCAAGCCCCCAGCTGGCTTGGTGAAGTGATTTAAAGAGAGAAATGTCTTCTCTAAGCTGGCCAATGAACGTCAGATGTTTGAAGGAAGGAAGGCAAATTGATGGGGGGAGGTGAGAGAGAGGTGGAAAGAAAGCAACTTTAACATTAAATGCATTGTCCAAGCTGCCGGCTGGCTCGGCAAAGTGATTTAAAGAGAAATGTCTTCTCTAAGCTGGCGAACTGGGCAGTGGGGGCTTCAAGAGCCACATGTGGCTCCCGAGCCGGTTTGGCCATCCCTGGTTTAGAGCGGTTCCTCAGCGGGACAGGCTTCCTCTTTGGAGGTGTTCAAACAGAGGCTGGATGGCCCCCTGACGGCAATGCCGATTCTGTGAACTTAGGCAGATCTCGAGAGGGAAGGCAGGAAGGGCTGCCCCAGTGCTTGGTTCTCGCGGCCCCTTCTTACACGCCCCAGGGAAATGCCAACCACCACTCTGGCGTCGGGAAGCAGCTTTTTCTCTAGGCCAGTTTGGCCAGGGATCCTGGAGGGTCTCGGTGGGGTTTCTTTGCCATCTTTTGGGCATGGAGCAGGGGTCACTGGGGATGTGTGTGTGTGGGGAGGGGAGAGGTGTTTGTGAAGTCCCTGCATTGTGCAGGCAGGTGGACTAGATAACCCTGGAGGTCCATTCGTACTCTATGATTGCGTGATTGTAAGTGCCAAAGAGCTAGATTTGTGTCCAGCGGCACCTCTGGAGAACACAGCGCTTTTTTTGTACCCTGGGCGAGTCGCTCTGCCTCCCGGCCTGACCTACCAGAGAGCCAGTTTGGTGTGGTGGTGAAGTGCGTGGAATCTTATTTGGGAGAACCAGGTTTCATTCTCCACTCCACCACTTGCAGCTGCTGGAATGACCTTGGGTTAGCCACAGCTCTGGCAGAGGTTGTCCTTGAAAGAGCAGCTGCTGTGTGAGCCCTCTCCAGCCCCACCCACCTCACAGGGTGTCTGTTGTGGGGGAAGAAGATAAAGGAGATTGTAAGCCGCTCTGAATCTCTGATTCAGAGATGAGCAGGGTATAAATCTGCAGTCTTCTTCTTATCTGGGAGAACCGGGTTTGATTCCCCACTCCTCCACTTGCAGCTGCTGGGATGGCCTTGGGTCAGTCATAGCTCTGGCAGAGGTTGTCCTTGAAAGGGTAGCTGCTGTGAGAGCCCTCTCAGCCCCACCCACCTCACAGGGTGTCTGTTGTGGGGGGAGAAGAGACAGGAGATTGTGAGCCGCTCTGAGTCTCTGATTCAGAGAGAAGGGCAGGGTATAAATCTGCAATTCTTCTTAATATAAGTGGGCAGTGAGTTGGTATGTAGAACCATAAGAACATAAGAACATAAGAGAAGCCATGTTGGATCAGGCCAACGGCCCATCAAGTCCAACCCTCTGTGTCACGCAGTGGCAAAAAATGTTATATACACACACACACTGTGGCTAATAGCCACTGATGGACCTGTGCTCCATATTTTTATCTAAACCCTTCTTGAAGGTGGCTATACTTGTGGCCGCCACCACCTCCTGTGGCAGTGAATTCCACATGTTAATCACCCTTTGGGTGAAGAAGGACCTCCTTTTATCCGTTTTAACCTTTCTGCTCAGCAATTTCATCGAATGCCCACGAGTTTTTGTATTGTGAGAAAGGGAGAAAAGTACTTCTTTCTCTACCTTCTCCATCCCATGCATTATCTTGTAAACCTCTCTCATGTCACCCCGCAGTCAACGTTTCTCCAAGCTAAAGAGCCCCATGGGAATGCTAAATGCTAAAAACATTCCCATGATTCTACATAGCAGCTCACTGCACACTTATATTAAGATCTGCTGCTTGCCATTCCCATTTTGTGTGATGAGGTCTGCTTAAGAGCATCCGAAAGCTTACATTCTGAATAAAACTTAGTTGGTCGTAAAGGTACACTTGTCTACTGCTTTGTTCCACTGAGGAACCGCTCTAACGGTCAGGAAGTTCTTCCTAATGTTGAGGTGGAAACTCTATTGATTTAATTTCAACCCATTGGTTCTGGTCCGACCTTCTGGGGCCACAGAAAACAATTCCACGCCATCCTCTAGATGACAGCCCTTCAAGGACTTGAAGATGGTGATCCTATCGCCTCTCAGCCGCCTCTCCAGGCTAAACGTCCCCAGCTCCTTCAGCCTTTCCTCATAGGACTTGGTCTCCAGACCCCTCTCTAGGACAGCCCTTCAAGGACTTGAAGATGGTGATCCTATCACCTCTCAGCCGCCTCCTCTCCAGGCTAAACATCCCCAGCTCCTTCAGCCTTTCCTCATAGGACTTGGTCTCCAGACCCCTCTCTAGGACAGCCCTTCAAGGACTTGAAGATGGTGATCCTATCACCTCTCAGCCGCCTCCTCTCCAGGCTAAACATCCCCAGCTCCTTCAGCCTTTCCTCATAGGACTTGGTCTCCAGACCCCTCTATAGGAAAGGACTTGAAGATGGTGATCCTATCACCTCTCAGCCACCTCCTCTCCAGGCTAAACATCCCCAGCTCCTTCAGCCTTTCCTCATAGGACTTGGTCTCCAGACCCCTCTCTAGGACAGCCCTTCAAGGACTTGAAGATGGTGATCCTATCACCTCTCAGCCACCTCCTCTCCAGGCTAAACATCCCCAGCTCCTTCAGCCTTTCCTCATAGGACTTGGTCTCCAGACCCCTCTCTAGGACAGCCCTTCAAGGACTTGAAGATGGTGATCCTATCACCTCTCAGCCGCCTCCTCTCCAGGCTAAACATCCCCAGCTCCTTCAGCCTTTCCTCATAGGACTTGGTCTCCAGACCCCTCTATAGGAAAGGACTTGAAGATGGTGATCCTATCACCTCTCAGCCGCCTCCTCTCCAGGCTAAACATCCCCAGCTCCTTCAGCCTTTCCTCATAGGACTTGGTCTCCAGACCCCTCTCTAGGACAGCCCTTCAAGGACTTGAAGATGGTGATCCTATCACCTCTCAGCCACCTCCTCTCCAGGCTAAACATCCCCAGCTCCTTCAGCCTTTCCTCATAGGACTTGGTCTCCAGACCCCTCTATAGGAAAGGACTTGAAGATGGTGATCCTATCACCTCTCAGCCGCCTCCTCTCCAGGCTAAACATCCCCAGCTCCTTCAGCCTTTCCTCATAGGACTTGGTCTCCAGACCCCTCTCTAGGACAGCCCTTCAAGGACTTGAAGATGGTGATCCTATCGCCTCTCAGCCGCCTCCTCTCCAGGCTAAACATCCCCAGCTCCTTCAGCCTTTCCTCATAGGACTTGGTCTCCAGACCCCTCTCTAGGACAGCCCTTCAAGGACTTGAAGATGGTGATCCTATCACCTCTCAGCCGCCTCCTCTCCAGGCTAAACATCCCCAGCTCCTTCAGCCTTTCCTCATAGGACTTGGTCTCCAGACCCCTCTCTAGGACAGCCCTTCAAGGACTTGAAGATGGTGATCCTATCGCCTCTCAGCCGCCTCCTCTCCAGGCTAAACATCCCCAGCTCCTTCAGCCTTTCCTCATAGGACTTGGTCTCCAGACCCCTCTCTAGGACAGCCCTTCAAGGACTTGAAGATGGTGATCCTATCACCTCTCAGCCGCCTCCTCTCCAGGCTAAACATCCCCAGCTCCTTCAGCCTTTCCTCACAGGACTTGGTCTCCAGACCCCTCTCTAGGACAGCCCTTCAAGGACTTGAAGATGGTGATCCTATCACCTCTCAGCCGCCTCCTCTCCAGGCTAAACATCCCCAGCTCCTTCAGCCTTTCCTCATAGGACTTGGTCTCCAGACCCCTCTCTAGGACAGCCCTTCAAGGACTTGAAGATGGTGATCCTATCACCTCTCAGCCACCTCCTCTCCAGGCTAAACATCCCCAGCTCCTTCAGCCTTTCCTCATAGGACTTGGTCTCCAGACCCCTCTATAGGAAAGGACTTGAAGATGGTGATCCTATCACCTCTCAGCCACCTCCTCTCCAGGCTAAACATCCCCAGCTCCTTCAGCCTTTGCTCATAGGACTTGGTCTCCAGACCCCTCTCTAGGACAGCCCTTCAAGGACTTGAAGATGGTGATCCTATCACCTCTCAGCCGCCTCCTCTCCAGGCTAAACATCCCCAGCTCCTTCAGCCTTTCCTCATAGGACTTGGTCTCCAGACCCCTCTATAGGACAGCTCTTCAAGTCCTTGAAGATGGTGATCCTATCACCTCTCAGCCGCCTCTCCAGGCTAAATGTCCCCAGCTCCTTCAACCTTTCCTCATAGGACTTCGTCTCCAGACCCCTCTCTAGGACAGCCCTTCAAGGACTTGAAGATGGTGATCCTATCACCTCTCAGCCGCCTCCTCTCCAGGCTAAACATGCCCAGCTCCTTCAACCTTTCCTCATAGGACTTGGTCTCCAGACCCCTCTATAGGACAGCCCATCAAGGACTTGAAGATGGTGATCCTATCATCTCTCAGCCTCCTCCTCTCCAGGCTAAACATCCCCAGCTCCTTCAGCCTTTCCTCACAGGACTTGGTCTCCAGACCCCTGTATAGGACAGCCCTTCAACTCCTTGAAGATGGTAAACATCACCTCTCAGCCTCCTCCTCTCTAGGCTAAACATCCCCAGCTCCTTCAGCCTTTCCTCATAGCAGTTCCTACTACAGTAAAAGCCCTGGGAACAGGGAAGTGGCGCAAAGGGCAAAGAACAGAGCAGGGGGAGGAAAACCGGGAACGAGAAACGGGCCGGGAGAAGTACGGTGTGCGAGGACAGGCGCAGCAGGGCCAAGGAAGGCCAAAATTCTCGTGTGGATCTGCAACCGCCAGCCGAGCAGCGCTGAGCTGCATCTACCTTCGGACAGGTGGCAGAAGCCCACCCGAGCTGCCTGTGCGGAAAGAGCGGAGGCTCTTGGGAGGGCCCCAGCCGGGCCGGTACTCACCACAAACTTCTCACCATTCTGTTCCACGTGCTTGTAGGTGGGGATGGAGATGGGCACCGCCTGCTTCTCGGTGTAGTCGTAGAAGGACTGGCCCAGGGAGTCGTCGCTGGGGTCCAGGCTGTCCGCCTCGTGGGGCGGCACCGACAAGACGGTCAGGACCAGCTCCTTCTCTCCGGCTCGGATCAGGTCCACCACCTGCTTGTGAGTCGCACCTTCCACGTTCACGCCGTTCCTGCGGGGGAGAAGGAAGAACAGTTGCTGCTGGGAACGAGGGCAGCACGGGGCAAAGGGACGCCACTGATCCAGCCTGCCTCAGTGAAAGCTGCTGCCACTTTTTCAATTTCATTGCTCTAGGACAGCGGTGGCCAAACTCGCTTAACGTGAGTCGCACAGAATGAATGTCAGATGTGGGAGGGAGGGAGGAACATAAGAACGTAAGAGATCCATGTTGGATCAGGCCAATGGCCCATCCAGTCCAACACACTGTGTCACACTGTGGCCAAAAAACACAGGTGCCATTAGGAGCTCCATCAGTGGGGCCAGGACCCTAGAAGCCCTCTCACTGTGCCCCGCCCCCACAAGCACCAAGAACACAGAGCATCACTGCCCCAGAGAGCAGACTGTAAGAGAAGCCATGTTAGATCGAGCCAATGGCCCATCCAGTCCAACACACTGTGACACACAGTGGCCAAAAAACACAGGTGCCATTAGGAACTCCATCAGTGGGGCCAGGACACTAGAAGCCCTCCCACTGTGCCCCCCCCCCAAAAAAAGCACCAAGAACACAGAGCATCACTGCCCCAGAAAGCAGACTGTAAGAGAAGCCATGTTAGATCGAGCCAATGGCCCATCCAGTCCAACACACTGTGACACACAGTGGCCAAAAAACACAGGTGCCATTAGGAACTCCATCAGTGGGGCCAGGACACTAGAAGCCCTCCCACTGTGCCCCCCCCCCCAAAAAAGCACCAAGAACACAGAGCATCACTGCCCCAGAAAGAAGAATGTAAGAGAAGCGCACTTGGATCAGGCCAATGGCCCATTCAGTCCAACACTCTGTCACACATTTGCATTTCTTAAAATAATTAATGGATAGATAAAACTGCAGTATATTACACCATAATAAAATTGGTCTGATCCAACAGGGCTTCTCTTATGTTCTTAGCCCAACATGGCTACTGGCCTGAACCTGTTGCTAGGAAAAGCAGGAGTACAGGGCAGGATATAAATCCAATATCATAATCATCTTCTTCTTCTTCTTCAGTCAGGAGCACTTGAGGGGGAGAAGGGAAGCAGAGCAGGAGGGGAGAAGTGGAACAGAAGATATGGAGGGAGAAGCACAGGAGGTACAGGCAAGTGGAAGCAAGAGGAGAAAGGGAGAATGAGAAAGCAGAGATTGCATGGAGACAGGACTTGGGATTTCCTTTCCCCACCAGTCCTCATGCGTCCCCACTTCTGTGCAGACAGAAAGGGTGTCTCTTTATCAAGAACAACTCCCTTTGGGACAGAATCACAGAGTTGGAAGGAACCTCCAGGGTCATCTAGTCCAACCCCCCCCCCCCCGCACAATGCAGCAAACCCACAAATACCTACCCCAAATTCACAGGATCTTCATTGCTGTCAGATGGCCATGTAGCCTCTGTTCAAAAACCTCTGAGGAAGGAGAGCCCACCACCTCCCGAGGAAGCCTGTTCCACTGAGGAACCGCTCTAATGATCAGGAAGTTCTTCCTAATGCTGAGCTGGAAACTCTTTGGATTTAATTTCAACTCATTGGTTCTGGTCCTACCTTCTGCGACCACAGAAAACAATTCCACACCATCCTCTATAGGACAGTCCTTCAAGTACTTGAAGGTGGGATCCTACCACCTCTCAGTCGCCTCCTCTCCAGGCTAAACATCCCCAGCTCCTTCAACCTTTCCTCATAGGACTTGGTCTCCAGACCCCTCACCATCTTCATCACCCTCCTCTGGACCTGTTCCAGCTTGTCTAGATCCTTCTTAAAATGTGGTGCCCAAAACTGAACACAATACTCCAGGTGAGGTCATACCAGAGCAGAGTAAAGCGATACTATCACATCACGTGATCTGGACACTATACCTCAGTTGATACAGCTCAAAATTGCATTTGTCTTTTTAGCCACCGCATCACACTGTTTTATTTTAGTTGTTCCTAAGGAAGGCATGGTGCAGAGTGGTAAGCTGCAGTACCGCAGTCTAAGCTCTGCTCATGACCTGAGTTCGATCCTGGCAGAAGCTGGGTTCAAGTAGCCGGCTCAAGGTTGACTCAAACACCCACAAAAGAAGAACTTATAGGGAAAAAATTGGAAATAGCAGAAATGGACATATCGATTGATACACTGAAAGAGCAAACTAAGCAAGGTATAAGGGGACTCTGGGCACCGTTTTATGAATGGATTAAAACAAACTACTAAATACAGAAATCTTGTATTACGATATGTATAATGATATGTATTAGATTCTCAGAGCAACTTCACTGCAAGGGGCATACTACAAAGTCACAGTTAGCAAATGATATATACAGGGGGGGGGTGGTAGAAAAAGCCCAGCAGGAGCTCATTTGCATATTAGGCCACAGCCCCGATGTCACCTGTTTCACACAGGGCTTTTTGTAGAAAGAAAAACAGGTTTCCTACCTGTAACTGATGATCTTCGAGTGGTCATCTGTGCAGTCACACTGATGGGAGTAGGCGCCAGCGCCGATCTCGATCGGTAAACTTCAAAAGCTGCGGATTTCCGCGCCGACGTCCCAGTGCGCATGCCCGCCCCCCCCCCCCCCGCGCATGCTCACTGGGACAGGAGCGGACATCCCGCCAGTTCCTTCTGACCGCCACGTTAGCCCCTCAGGAGGGACCGTCAGCAGCGGGGAAGGTCGGGCAGGTAGTGTGACTGCACAGATGACCACTCGAAGATCATCAGTTACAGGTAGGAAACCTGTTTATCTTCTTCGTGGTCTCTGTGCATCACACTGATGGGAGACTAGCAAGCTCAAGCCTACCTGGAGGCGGGTGCGACGGTCCATCACGAGGAGACGGACTGCAACACAGCGTGGCCCACAGCGGAAGCTCGTCTCTGCCCCAGGTCCAGCGCGTAGTGTGTCACGAAGGTGTGAGCTGATGCCCATGTGGCAGCTTTACAGATGTCCTGCAGGGCCACTCCCTTCATGAACGCAGCCGATGCTGCCATGGCTCGCGTGGAATGAGCCCGTAGAGGGCCGGGCAGCGGCCTCTTGTGGAGCATGTAGCACAGGCGGATCGCCCCCGTAATCCATTTGGACAAGCGCTGCGAGGAGATCCGCAGGCCCGTGGAGGGTCCAGCGTACGATACAAACAGTCTGGGGTCTCTCCGCGACTGACTCGTGCGGTGAAGATAGAAAGATAGCGCCCGTTTAACATCCAGGGCGTGAAGGCGCCATTCTGAGTCATTAGCCGGCAACGGGAAATAAACCGGCAGAAATATTTCCGAATTCAGGTGAAACGGGGATACCACCTTCGGTAGGAACTTAATGTCAGGGCGGAGCATCACCCCATCCGCTGAGAAATTAAGGTAGGGGGCATCGCAGCGCAGCGCCGCCAGCTCCCCCACCCTCCTCGCCGAGGTGATGGCCACCAAAAAGGCTGTTTTCCAGGCCAATAGGTGAGGAGAGCAGGAGGCCATAGGCTCAAAAGGTCTTCCCGTTAGTGCCCTCAGGACCAGGGGCAAGTCCCAGGCTGGGGCAGGGCTCCGAACTGCCGGGTACAGTCTCGTCATGCCCTTGAGGAACCGCTTTGTGTCCGGGTGCGTGAAAACCGACCGGCCCTCTATATGCTGATGTTGTGCCGAAATGGCCGCCAGGTAAACCCGCACGGACGATTGGGCGAGGCCCTTGTCCAGCAGCACAATCAGGAAGTCAAAAATCACGGGCAGTCCCGCTCTGCTGGGAGGTACGGAGCGACTGGCCGCGAACTCCGCAAACTTCGCCCACTTAGCTGCGTATGACTTCCTCGTAGATGCCTTCCGCGCGTTCATTATGACAAACTGCGCCCTGTCCGAAATCACAGGCGCCATGCCGTCAGCCTGAGGTGTGGCACATCGTGATGGAGGATCCTGCCCTGGTAGGAGAGGAGAAGGTCCGGGGCCTGTGGGAATCGGTAATACCTCCCCTTGGCCAGTCGTAGGACCAAGGGGAACCAGTGTTGTCTCGGCCACCATGGCGTCACCAAGATCCCCTGTGGGCGCTCCCGTAGAAGTTTCTGCACGACCTTGGTTAGCAATGGGATGGGCGGAAACAGATACACTGTATGGTGGGTCCAGGGGATTAGGAGACCGTCCCCGAGGGCCAAGGGGTCCGCTCCCCCTCTGCAGCAAAACAGGTCGCACTTCGCATTGTGCCTCGTAGCAAACACGTCCAGCTCCGGTGTCCCCCAGCTGCGGAAGACCGGATCCAGGAACTCTGAGTTCAGTTCCCACTCGTGAGACAGGGCTCCTCCGCGACTGAGGAAATCTGCCTGCACATTGTTCACTCCCGGCAGGTGGGCTGCTTGTAGGGAGACCCCCAGCGATCTGCACAGCTCCCACAGCGAGATGGCCAATTTGCAGAGGTTGCGGGACACCGTCCCCCCTTGCCTGTTGACGTACGCCACCGCTGTGGTGTTGTCGGTCAACACCGCTACTGCTTTTCCCTTCAGAAGAGTCTGGAAGGAGAAGATGGCGTGGAAGATGGCCAGGAGCTCCAGCAGGTTGATGTGCTGTTGACTGTAGCGACTCGGCCACCTGTCCCCCACACATATTCCTCCCATGTGGGCACCCCAGCCCCATAGGGATGCGTCCGTTGTGATCGTTAGCACTGGTACTGGTTTGTGGAAGGGGGCTCCCTCCACTAGGTACTGTTTCTGACCCCACCAGCTTAGGGACTCCAGCACCTCCGGCGGTACCGTTAGGAGTCTGGAGTACGGCTCCAGGTTGCATTTGAAGCTCCTCAAGAACCAAAGCTGTAGAGTCCGCATTCTCAGCCTTGCGAAGGGGAGCACCGTCGTGGTGGCTGCCATAAGTCCTAACAGTCTCTGGACCTTCCGTGCTGAGACCACGGGATTCTGCCGGAAAGCCGCTACTGTTCGCACGATGGCATTCGCGCGGTCTGGAGGGAGGAATGCCTTGCACTCCCTTGAATCCAATATCGCCCCTATGAATTGCACGCGTTGCGCGGGCTGGAGATGGGACTTCTTCTGGTTTATTTGGAGTCCCAGTTCTTCCACCAGGGCAAGGGTGATTTCTATGTGCCGCAGCAAGGACTCCCTGGACTCCGCCACCAGGAGCCAATCGTCGATGTACGGGAAGAGTGTTACCCCTTGCTGTCTCAAGTGAGCGGCAATCACCACCATCGCCTTGGTGAACACCCGAGGGGCCGTGCATAGCCCAAAGGGAAGAGCCCTGTATTGGAAGTGCTCCTCTCCAATTGTGAAGCGGAGGAACTGTCTGTGGAAGGGATGAATCGATATATGAAAATATGCGTCCTTTAGATCGAGCGTGGCCATCCAGTCCCCTTGTCCCAGCAACGGGAGGATATACTGCAGGGTTGTCATCCTGAACTTGTCGCATCTTACGAATCGGTTCAAGGCCCGTAGGTCCATAATTGGCCGAAGGCCCCCGTCCCGTTTCGGGACTGCAAAATATCGGGAGTAGAAGCCACGCCGGAGCTGGTGCGTAGGGACCCTCTCGATCGCGGCCTTGTCGAGGAGGGAGCATACTTCTTCCCGGAGGGTTTGCGAAGGAGGGGTGTAAACGAAAGTCGGGGTGGGTGGGGGGTTGGTAAACTCTATCCCATAGCCCTGTTGAATAATTGACAGCACCCAGCGGTCCGACGTGATGCGGGCCCAGGCAGGGAGGAAACGTGCCAACCGGATACTGTGCAAGTCCATAGGGCCATACAGGGGCGGGAGGCAGTCAAAGGCCCTGCTTTTGTTTGGAACCCTTCTGCCTGGGTACCTGGGTAGAGGGTGGCGAGTACTTAGGTTTCTGCTGGTACTGGGGCCGCGGAAAAGCTGGCTGCTTGGAGCGCCATTGCCGCTCTGGCGACTTTGAGTAGGGCTTCTTGTGCCACGTCTTTGGCCACTGTCTCTTGGCTGGAGTGCGGGGGCTTGTTACTCCCAGGTTCCGAGATGTCTTTATACTTTTGTCTAACTCTTGCAAGACCGAGTCCGTGTTTGAGCTAAACAATCCCGAGCCATCGAACGGTAGATCCTCCACATATGCCTGCGTGTCGTGTTGCAGTGCCGTGGAACGGAGCCAGGAATGTCTGCGGAGGGCGATAGCAGTGGTCAATGTTTTGGCGCACGTGTCCCCCGAGTGTTTTGCTGAGTTCAGCTGTTGTTTTGCGAGGGCCATGCCCTCCTTTTGCAGCTTTCTCAGTGAGGTCTTCGCCTGCTCCGGGATGGAACCAAGAATGGTGGATACCTGGTCCCATAGGGCATATTGATATCTGCCCATACAGGCTGCGTAGTTTGCAACTTTGACTCCCAGTGAGCCTGTGGTGTAAAGCCGTCTTCCTATTGCATCCAGTTTCCTACCCTCCTTATCGGGGGGCGTGGAATGGGTCTTCTTCGCCTTTGACGAAGAGGACACTACCACTGAGTTCGGTCTCGGGTGCACGTACAGGAACTCTGCTGATGACTCCTGGATCCTGTACATATGGTCCAGCCTGCGAGAGGACACAGGCGTGGACGCCGGTTTGTCCCATGAGGACTTGGCAGTCTGCAACATAACATTGGTCAGAGGCAGTGCCACAGCGGTGGAAGTGTCCTGTTGCACGATGTCGAAAACCGTATCGGTAACGACCGGTTGTGGCTGGACCGTCGGGAGCGAGAGGGTTTGAGCCATCCGCTTTACTAAGTCGCCGTAGGACTTGAGGTCCTCCGATGGCGAGATCGGCTGTTCGTCCGAGGTCTTTCCCGGTGGCGATGGCTCGTCCGGCGACGAAGGTCCTCCGTCGGGAGACGAACCCCCCGGCGACCTGGGAGACTCGTCCGGGGAGTCGGACAAGTCCGATGGCTGCACCGGCTTCAATGGGGATGCTGGGGCTGTCGGGGTCGACCTCGGCTTTAACGGTGGGGCGAAGTCGCGCTCCTTCGTGCGTGGTTCTAGGGGTTTCGACACCGACGCCGACGGGGCCGTCTTCACCATGCGAAAGGACGTGCGGGACCGGTAAGATGTCTCAGAAGCTTGGTCCCATTCGGGTTGTCGCGGCGGCAGCCATGGGTAATGAGGTTGTACTGGGTAAGCCCCATACAAATACTGCCATTGCCTCTGGTCCCATGGGACGTGGGACGGGGCTCCACGAGGCGATCGGCCTTCGTCCTTGCCGAGGGGAGATCGTGACCTGCTGGCTGAACGGTCTCGGGGCCGATCACTCGGTCTGACCAGTGGGCTTCGCTGTCGAGGGGTGCTTCGGCCGAGAGGGCTGCGGTCGGTACCGACCCTCTGGCCCGATTCTATGTCCGAATCAGAGTCCGAAATGACCAGCTGCGTCGACCTCGAGTCTAAAGGAGTGTCGGAGTGGCGTATCGGGGACGCGAAGAGCTTTAGCGGAGGGACTATCGGAGCCGTAGGGTCCACGGGAGACACCGGCGCGGAGAGCGGCGCCAATTTGTGTCTCTGTTTCTTGTCCTTCTTCCCCTTTACAGCTGATGCCCCTTTCTCCTCCTTGCGCCGTTTAGCTGGCGTCGAGGATTCCGAGGTTACCGCATCGCCCGGCTTTTTCTTAGGGCGGTCGGTGTCGGGAGGGGTCTGGTCGGTGTCGACTGACTTCGGTGCCGACTGGTCGGAATGACCGGAGGGCTGTTCCGCCTGCTCAGCCTGCTGGCGACGAGGGGAAAGAGCCTGCTCCATCAGTGCCGCTGCAAGTCGGGCTGCCCTGTTCTTCCTCGTTTGGCGCGAAAACTTGGCGCAATGAGGACAGGAGTCAGGACGGTGCCTCTCGCCCAGGCACAGCAAACACAGTTCGTGCCCGTCCGGAGGGGCGATTTTACTCCCGCACGAGGAGCAGCGGCGAAAGAACCCCCACCGTCTTTCCATACGAGGGAAACGAACGGCGGGAAAACGAAAGTAGGGAGAGGGGGCCCCGAAGGGCGGGAAAACTCCCCCGCTCTCCCGCAACTATTACTAACTATCTAAAACTACACTATAACTACAACTATAACTACAACTATCTAACTAAGAAGAATAGAAGAAAAATTTTTTTATCCAAGGGTAAGTTCACCGACCGTAGCAGAGAAGATCGACTGATCAGCGCGGCGGTCAGAAGAGAACTGGCGGGATGTCCGCTCCTGTCCCAGTGAGCATGCGCGGGGGGGGGGGGCGGGCATGCGCACTGGGACGTCAGCGCGGAAATCCGCAGCTTTTGAAGTTTACCGATCGAGATCGGCGCTGGCGCCTACTCCCATCAGTGTGACTGCACAGAGACCACGAAGAAGATGAGCTCATATGCATATTAGGCCACAACCCTGACAGCAAGGAAGCCGGAACTGCATTCCTGTTTTTAAAAAAGCCCTGGAGATGATGGATGGATGGATGGATGGATGGATGGATGGATGGATGGATGGATGGACGGGTGGATGGACAGGTGGATGGATGGATGGATGGATGGGTGGGTGGATGGACGGGTGGACCGATGGACAGACAGATAGACAGGGAGATAGATAGATAGATAGATAGATAGATAGATAGATAGATAGATAGATAGATAGATAGATAGATAGATAGATAGATAGATAGATAGATAGATAGATAGATAGATAGATAGATAGATAGATAGATAGATAGATAGATAGATAGATAGAGTCCCCTGTGCAAGCACAAGTCGTTTTTGACTCTGGGGTGACATTGCTTTCACAATATTTTCACAGCACACTTTTTACAGGGTGGTTTGCCCTTGCCTTCCCCAGTCCTCTACACTTTCCCTCCAGCAAGCTGGGGACTCACTTGGAAGGATGGAAGGCTGGGTTGACCTGGAGCTGGCTACCTGAACCAGCTTCCACTGGGATCGAACTTAGGTCGTGAGCAGAGGGCTCCGACTGCAGTACTGCAGCTTTACCACTCTACACCACGGGGCTCTTCGATGGATGGATGGATGGATGGATGATGAAGAAGAAGAAGACAGAAAGACAGAGATGTAATAAAATATGATATGAAGGAAAAAAGGTTGACTTGGCCTTCCATCCTTCCAAGGTTGGTAAAATGGTGCTTGCACAGGGGACTACATTTACCTTTTAAATGAAGGTATGACCCTGTTGTTACTTGTGGTACCTTCACCAGTGTATCAAGGGGTGAACTTCCAGAAAAGAGGGTCACAGCAGATATGTCAATGGAAACGGCTATTCGCTAAGTGAATAGGATGATTTCAAACTAGGGACTTATTAAGGAAAAAGCACAGAGACGCAGTAGCTGGCATGGTCTCACTTTCAGGGAAATCGCTGGCCCAAACACATTTGGGAATTCTCCGCACTGCATTCTTGTTGCAAGCCACCCTGAGAACTGTGAAGAGAGGCAGTTGAGAAATATCCTAAATAAATACTACAGTTCTGGTAGCGAAATCTCAAACATGACATCATGGAGTCAGCAGGAAAATGCCAGAAAAATAGCGGCAGAACTTCCCCTATAAGGAAAGGCTGAAATCTGGGTCCTTTTAGTATGAGTGGGGGGAACATGAGAAAATTATGTAAGTTTGCACAATTTGAAGAAAGGGGATAAAATTTTCACCCTGAACATTACAACTTGGGGTCAGCAAAGGAAATGGCTGAGCAGTAGATACAGGACAGGCCAAAAACACATTTTTCCATTATATAATAGGAGAACAGTGTGCCCTCCACACGGAGAAGCAAGGGTGACCATCATCTTGGAGGCCTTTTGAATGGAAATTAGACAAGCACATAAAGGGGAAGAAGGGGAAGAAGACTGCAGATTTATACCCCACCCTTCTCTATGAATCAGAGACTCAGAGCAGCTTACAATCTCCTTTATCTTCTCCCCCCACAACAGACACCCTGTGACGTGGATGGGGCTGAGAGAGCTCTGACAGATGCTGCCCTTTCAAGGACAACTCCATCGAGAGCTATGGCTGACCCAAGGCCATTCCAGCAGCTGCAAGTGGAAGAGTGAGGAATCAAACCTGGTTCTCCCAGATAAGAGTCCGCACACTTAACCACTACACCAAACTGGCTCACGAGCAACCTGTGGTTATAATGTATAAAGTTTGGTGTAGTGGTTCAGTGCACAGGCTCTTATCTGGGAGAATGGGGTTTAATTCCTCACTCCTCCACTCGCAGCTGCTGGAATGGCCTTGGGTCAGCCATAGCTCTCGCATAGTTGTCCTTGAAAGGGCAGCTTCTGTCAGAGCTCTCTCAGTCCCACCCACTTCACAGGGTGTCTGTTGTTGGGGGGGGGGGGGGAGAGGCAGAGATTGTAAACTGCTCTGAGACTGATCACAGACAGAATAATGCACTTTCAATCCACCTTCCAACTGGATTTTGCACGTTCACCCAGTAAAACCCAGTTGTAAAGCGCACTGAAACCGGATTGAAAGTGCATTATTTAGTGTGTGTGATCCCAGCCTGAGATTCAGAGCAGAAGGCGGGGTATAAATATCCTCGTCTTCTTCTAAATGGAGCCTCCAGATGCAGAGACTCCCTCTCTCTGCGACTGCTACCGCCGGAGGGCTGGGAGGGGGGGGGGCGCTGCTGCCCCAAACAGGACTAGCGAGCCTCTCAAAACTGTCCACTTTCAAAAACAGGATGTTGGATTTAATCCAAGATCCAACAGGGCTCTTCTTGTGATCTACGCAAACGCGGCCTTGAGCCACTGTTATCGTCTAACAGATTCCCGGGCTAGACGCTGTGAACCGACGCCTGCTTGCATCTAGGAAGGACGGGGGAAATCTCCTTGACCTACCCTTTGACTACAGAGGTGCTCCAACCTACGTGAAGCAGGTCCTATTTCCCTCGCCCCCTCCTCTTTTTTTAATTCATATTTATAGTTTATTGAAATACATTATATGCATAAATCATATATCATATTTGAAAAAAAAAAACCCAAATACAGATAAAACAGTACTGCAGTCGGAGCCCTCTGCTCACAACCTGAGTTCGATCCCAGCGGAAGCTGGTTCAGGTAGCCGGCTCTAGGTTGACTCAGCCTTCCAGCCTTCCGAGGTTGGTAAAATGAGTCCCCAGCTTGCTGGGGGGAAAGTATAGATGACTGGTGGTTACACAGGGGACTACCTTTACTTTTATTCACTAATCTGCGTTCACCTTCATAGAATCATAGAGTTGGAAGAGACCTCTAGGGTCTTCTAGTCCAATCCCCTGCACAATGCAGGAAACTCACCAACACCTCCCCCTAAATTCAGAGGATCTTCATTGCTGTCAGATGGCCATCTAGCCTCTGTTGAAAAACCTCCAAGGAAGGAGAGCCCACCACCTCCCGAGGAAGCCTGTTCCACTGAGGAATTGCTGTAAAGGTCAGGAAGTTCTTCCTAATGTTGAGCTGGAAACTCTTTTGAATTAATTTCAACCCATCGGTTCTGGTCCTGCCTTCTGGGGCCACAGAAAACAATTCCACACCATCCTCTAGATGACAGCCCTTCAAGGACTCGAAGATGGTGATCATATCACCTCTCAGCCGCCTCCTCTCCTCTCCACTTCACTATTACATTCCGATGTAAACCCAAATTTTTCTCATTTACACAGCAATTTCTTGCTTCCTGCAACCACTTATATAATTTATCCCAGTTATCTGCAGCTAATTGCTTCGACTTCCCATTCAGTAGGGCAGTCGAAATATCTAACTCTGCTACCTTTAAAAATTTCCCTAATAATTCCTCCATATTTGGAATTTTCTCCTGTCTCCAACAGCTCCCATAAAGAATCCTTGCCGCTGTTACTACATGAATCACTAAATAAGAACATAAGAACATAAGAGAAGCCATGTTAGATCAGGCCAATGGCCCATCCAGTCCAACATTCTGTGTCACATAAGAGAAGCCATGTTGGATCAGGCCAATGGCCCATCCAGTCCAACACTCTGTGTCATATAAGAACATAAGAGAAGCCATGTTGGATCAGGCCAATGGCGCATCCCATGCAACACTCTGTGTCACATAAGAACATAAGAGAAGCCATGTTAGATCAGGCCAATGGCCCATCCAGTCCAACATTCTGTGTCACATAAGAACATAAGAGAAGCCATGTTGGATCAGGCCAATGGCCCATCCAGTCCAACACTCTGTGTCATATAAGAACATAAGAGAAGCCATGTTAGATCAGGCCAATGGCCCATCCAGTCCAACATTCTGTGTCACACAGCCGCCAGGTCCTATTTCCCTCGCCCCCTCCTCTTTTTTAATTCATATTTATAGTTTATTGAAATACATTATATGCATAAATCATATATCATATTTGAAAAAAAAACAAAACCCCAAATACAGATAAAACAGTACTGCAGTCGGAGCCCTCTGCTCACAACCTGAGTTCGATCCCAGCGGAAGCTGGTTCGGGTAGCCGGCTCTAGGTTGACTCAGCCTTCCGAGGTTGGTAAAATGAGTCCCCAGCTTGCTGGGGGGAAAGTGTAGATGACTGGGGAAGGAAACGGCAAGGAAACGGCAAACCATGGATGGATGGATGGATGGATGGATGGATGGATGGATGGATGGATGGATGGATGGATGGATGGAGGAGGGAGAAGTGGAAAGAAAGCAACTTTAACTTCAAATGCATTCTCCAAGCTGCTGGCTGGCTGAGCTTGGAGAAGTGACTTAAAGAGAGAAATGTCTTTTTCAAGATGGAGGGAGGGCTTTGAGAGCCACACAATAGGTGTAAAAGAGCCACATGTGGTTCCCAAGCTGTAGTTTGGCCACTCCTGCTATAGACGGCCGAACACGGCACTACCTATCCTGAACTATCTGAAGAAGTGATCAGTGACTTACAAAATCTCCTTCCCTGCCACGAATTTTGTTAAAATGGGGAGGGACGGTGGCTCAGTGGCAAACCATCTGCTTGGTAAGCAGAAGGTCCCAGGTTCAATCCCTGGCATCTCCAACTAAGAAGGGTCCAGGCAAAGAGGCGTGAAAAACCTCAGCTTGAGACCCTGGGGAGCCGCTGCCAGTTAGGGGAGGGACTGTGGCTCAGTGGTAGACACTAGGTCCATCGCCTGAGTGGAGGCCATGTCGTCAGCATGGACGTTGAAGTCACCCAGGACCATAAGCCCCGGGAACCTCAATGCCCAGCCCGCCACTGCCTCCAATAGTGATGGTAAGGCGCTGGCTGGTGCGTTAGGCGGACGGTACACCAACCAGACTGCCAACCCCTCTCCGACATCCCACACCAGACCGGCACATTCAATACCATCAATCTTTGGGTCCGGGAGGGCCCGAAAGGAGTAACCCTCCCGTATGAGTAGTGCCACTCCTCCCCCCCCCCGCCCGCTAATCCGTGATTGGTGAAAGACCGAGTATCCTGGGGGGGGCCATTTGGGAGAGAGCTACTGTCTCCCCGTCCCTCACCCAGGTCTCGGTCACACAAGCCAGGTCCACGTCCTGCTGGAGCAGAAACTCCCTCAGGGTTGCGGTCTTGTTATTTATGGACCTGGCGTTGCATAACACCAATGACGGAGGCGGGCAATTCCTCTTGGTCCCACTACCTGCCACCGTTGGGATGGGAAGTAGACTTCTACTCCCACCGTCATACCTTCCCCTTCCCAGGAGCACTGGAATCCCTCGGCCGGCCATTGCGGCTGCACTAAGTGGAATTCTCAGGTCTTAGTCACCAATTCTCTCCCAGTCTAATCTTTGGGGAGGGACGGTGGCTCAGTGGCAGAGTATCTGCTTGGTAAGCAGAAGGTCCCAGGTTCAATCCCCGGCATCTCCAACTAGAAAGGGTCCAGGCAAGTAGATGTGAAAAACCTCCGCTTGAGACCCTGGAGAGCCGCTGCCAGTTAGGGGAGGGATGCTGGCTCAGCGGTAGAGCATCTGCTGGGGAAGCAGAAGGTCCCAGGTTCAATCCCCGGCATCTCCAACTAAGAAGGGTCCAGGCAAGTAGATGTGAAAAACCTCAGCCTGAGACCCTGGAGAGTCGCTGCCAGTCTGAGTAGACAATACTGACTTTGATGGACCTTTGAGGGTCTGATTCAGTAGAAGGCAGCTTCATATGTTTAAATATTTAAGGTTCTCCTGGACGCCTGCTCTTTTCTACTGCTGCAGACAAACTAACGCCATCTTGATCCATCACTGAGACATGCAAGGGAAGCGTTTACACCAGTCCCAAATGCAGGCAATAAGAAAAAGACGTGCGCGCCCCAATTCATCCGCCAGCAGAAACAAAAGTGCCAAACAGACTGGAAACCACGGGGTCAAACCTGCTCTACCCCCCCCCCCCAACATGCCCCACTCGCCTCCAGAAGCTCATCCAGATGCAAAACACACCCCATCAATCATACAAAGACTGTAAAAGGAAGTGTTTTGTAAACAGCCACGGGAGGGGGGGGGGAGAACACTTGCTAACACTTATGTTCTCCCATCCTCCCCCCTTCCCTTCTTGTCCCAGGGAGAACAAGGCCTCAAAGCAGAGAAGCCTCCAGACTCCGCAAGTGGTCGGCCACAGAACCACCCATTCTCCTTCCTACGCAGGTGACCAGGTGGGCAGCCAAAAAGGGGAAGGAGGAAAGGAAGGCCAACGTGCTAACATGCCGTAAACCAGGGGTCAAGCATGCAGCCCGGGGGGAGGGGGGGCCAATCAGGGCCCCGGAGGGCTCCTATCGGGCCCCTGAGCTGTTGTCTGCTTTCATCTCCCTCTCTTTCGCTTCCAGTTTGGTGTAGTGGTTAAGTGTGCAGACTCTTGTCTGGGAGAACCGGGTTTGATGCCCCACTCCCCCACTTGCAGTTGCTGGAATGGCCTTGGGTCAGCCATAGCAGTTTGGTGTAGTGGTTAAGTGTGCAGACTCTTATCTGGGAGAACCGGGTTTGATTCCTCACTCCTCCACTTGCAGCTGCTGGAATGGCCTTGGGTCAGCCATAGCTCTGGCAGCTTCTGGGAGATAAAGGAGATTGTAAGCCACTCTGAGTCTCTGATTCAGAGAGAAGGGCGGGGTATAAATTTGCAGTCGTCTTCTTCTTCTTCTTCTCAGAGTGACTTACAATCACCTTCCCTATCTCTCCCCACAGCAGACACCCTGCGAGACAAGAAGGGCTGAGAGAGCTCTGAGGGGACTGTGGCTGACCCAAGGTCACCCCGCTGGCTGCATGTGGAGGAGGAGTGGGGAATAAGAACATAAGAGAAGCCATGTTAGATCAGGCCAATGGCCCATCCAGTCCAACACTGTGTCACACAGTGGCCAAAATTAATTATATAGATATATATATACACATATACACACTGTGGCTAATAGCCACTGATGGACCTCTGCTCCATATTTTTATCTAACCCCCTCTTGAAGGTGGCTATGCTTGTGGCCGCCACCACCTCCTGTGGCAGTGAATTCCACATGTTAATCACCCTTTGGGTGAAGAAGTACTTCCTTTTATCCGTTTTAACCTGTCTGCTCAGCAATTTCATCGAATGCCCACGAGTTCTTGTATTGTGAGAAAGGGAGAAAAGGGCTTCTTTCTCTACTTTCTCCATCCCATGCATAATCTTGTAAACCTCTATCATGTCACCCCGCAGTCAACGTTTCTCCAATCGAACCCAGCTCTCCAGATTAGAGTCTGCCGTTCTTAACCAAACTGGCTCTCACAACTGTTTTTGTAGACATAAAGGAAGTGCACAGGCTAACGTCTTTGCCAACGCATGTTACAAGCCAAACGGTTGTGTTACAAGCTCAGGGATTTATTTTTTTTAAAGACTCAAGAGCCACTTAAACAAAGGGGGACCTTCAAGCAAGCGTGCTCAACCATTACGAGGACAGCACGGGACCCAGCAAATTGCTAGTGTCTCCTCTCCTCTTGCCTGGACTTCATGCCCAACAACCTTTAGTTTCTCCAATGCAACCTTACACCCTTGATTGTTAAAAGGGACATTTCACTACGAGAAGAGGGAGGTGCCCACCTCCACCCCCACCATGAGAAACACTGGCCACAGTAGAGTCAGTTTGGTGTGAGAGCCAGTTTGGTGCAGTGGTTAAGTGTGCGGACTCTTATCTGGGAGAACCGGGTTTGATTCCCCACTCCTCCACTTGCACCTGCTGGCATGGCCTTGGGTCAGCCATAGCTCTGCAGAGGTTGTCCTTGAAAGGGCAGCTGCTGGGAGAGCCCTCTCCAGCCCCACCCACCTCTCAGGCTGTCTGTTGTGGGGGAGGAAGGGAAAGGAAATTGTGAGCTGCTCTGAGTCTCTGATTCAAAGAGAAGGGCGGGGTATAAATCTGCAATTCTTCTTCTTCTTCTTCTTCTTCAGTACAGTTACCAGACGCTCCCTGGCCACCAGGGGAGCCTGGGAATAAGGTTGCCAGCTCCAGGTTGGGAAATCCCTGGGGACTCGGGGGAGGAGTCTAGGGAGGACAGGGACCTTTGCGGGGCACAATGCCCTAAAGCAGGGGTATCAAACATGCAGTTTGGGGGCCTAATCAGGCCCCCAAGCAACTGGCTTCTGTCCTCTGCTTCCTTCTCCCTCTCTCTTGCTTCCTTCCACATCGCAGCTTGCTTTGGCGAGGCTTGCTCAATCGCACAGGAGCTACAGAGCAAAACTATTTTTTTCCATTGGCTGAGGCTCCTCCCTTGGGGAGGAAAGGGGGGGGGGAGGAATAGCTTGCTTTGCCAGGCTTCTCAATTGCACAACAGAGCTTCTGAGCCAAGCCTCTCTTCCGTCTATTGGCTGAAGCTCCCCCCCCCCAGTCCCCTGGGGAAGGAAGGAAAGAGCCAGAGCTTCCTTTGCCCAGTTCCCTGGTTCCCATGGGAGAGATACAAAGAAAGCATCTTTAAGACCAACGAGTGCTAATGTTTCAAGCATGTTTTATGTTTTTTTTAATATATATTTTTGCGTTTGTCTGTGTTCTTTATAAAATTTATATCTCATATATGAACATATGAAGCTGCCTTATACGGAATCAGACCCTCGGT
The DNA here is from genome assembly GCF_032191835.1 of Heteronotia binoei. Classification (NCBI taxonomy): domain Eukaryota; kingdom Metazoa; phylum Chordata; class Lepidosauria; order Squamata; family Gekkonidae; genus Heteronotia; species Heteronotia binoei. Next base: position 278,493,680 of record NC_083223.1, read on the forward strand.
CCATCAAAGTCAGTCTTGCCTACTCACACTGGCAGCGGCTCTCCAGGGTCTCGAGCTGAGGTTTTTCACACCTACTTGCCTTGACTCTTTTTTAGTTGGAGATGCCGGGGATTGAACCTGGGACCTTCTGCTTACCAAGCAGATGCTCTACCACTAAGCCACCATCCCTCCCCTAACTGGCAGCGGCTCTCCAGGGTCTCGAGCCGAGGTTTTTCACACCTACTCGCCTGGGCCCTTTTAGTCGGAGATGCTGGGGATTGAACCTGGGACCTTCTTTTACAAGGCAGATGCTCTACCACTGAGCCACCATCTCTCCCTGTCCGCTACCTAATCTTAAATAAGTACACACACGGCCCGGCCCAACATGGTTCGGCCCAACCCAACAAGGTCTCATTTATGTCAGATCCGGCTCTCATAACAATTGAGTTCGACACCCTGTCCTAGAGTCCACCCTCCAAAGCATTCATTCTCTCCGAGGTGAACTGATCTCTGCAGTCTGGAGACAAGCTGTAATTCCAGGAGGTACCTGGAGGGTGGCATCCCAAACAGAGTAGAAACCCCATTTTCGGGGGGCGTGGGTGTGCCAGCCTATCAGACACCCGCAGAGCGCTCTCCTCCTTATCTTCTGTTCTCAGAGGATAAACACCAGCTTTTCTGCTCGATAACAAGCTAAATTTAACCGTGCATCTTCGGTAAACGCAGGATCGCTGGGTGGTCCAGGCCGCAAGCAGGCATCTGAAGCATCCGGCTTGTTTATACAGCCGTTGGAGCATGGCGGTGTGCTTTCCATCCGCATCCCAGATAAGACGCCTGCTGCAACTAAGGAGCAAGAGCTAGGCCAAGCACCCGTCCTTATCTGCAGGGATGAAACCGCCTGCGTTTCGTTTCCCTTGCTTCCTTGGTTCCAGTCACTACCCTTCTCCTCCCCTTAACGCAACCCAGAAATGTGTCTCGAGATTAAATTCTTGAGTCCTTAAATCCAAACTCGGCAACACGGCGATATTATGCTGTGTTCCGTTTTGGGCACCGCGTTTTAAGAAGGATCTAGACAAGCCGGAACGGGTCCAGAGGAGGGCGACGAAGATGGTGAGGGGTCTGGAGACCAAGTCCTTTAAGGAAAGGTTGAAGGAGCTGGGGATGTTTAGTCTGGAGAGGAGGCGGCTAAGAACATAAGAACATAAGAGAAGCCATGTTGGATCAGGCCAACGGCCCATCCAGTCCAACACTCTGTGTCACACAGTGGCAAAAAATGTTATATATACACACATACACTGTGGCTAATAGCCACTGATGGACCTGTGCTCCATATTTTTATCTAAACCCCTCTTGAAGGTGGCTATGCTTGTGGCCGCCACCACCTTCTGTGGCAGTGAATTCCACATGTTAATCATCTTTTGGGTGAAGAAGTACTTCCTTTTGTCCGTTTTAACCTGTCTGCTCTGCAATTTCATCGAATGCCCACGAGTTCTTGTATTGTGAGAAAGGGAGAAAAGGACTTCTTTCTCTACCTTCTCCATCCCATGCTTAATCTCGTAAACCTCTATCATGTCACCCCGCTGTCGACGTTTCTCCAAGCTAAAGAGCCCCAAGCGTTTTAACCTTTCTTCATAGGGAAAGTGCTCCAGCCCTTTAATCATTCTAGTTGCCTTTTTCTGCACTTTTTCCAATGCTATAATATCCTTTTTGAGGTGCGGCAACCAGAACTGTACACAGTACTCCAAATGAGACCGCACCATCGATTTATACAGGGGCATTATGATACTGGCTGATTTGTTTTCAATTCCCTTTCTAATAATTCCCAGCATGGCGTTGGCCTTTTTTATTGCAAATGCACACTGTCTTGACTGAGAGGTGTCTTGACTGTCTTGGCTGAGAGGTGATAGGATCACCATCTTCAAGTCCTTGAAGGGCTGTCATATAGAGAATGGTGTGGAATTGTTTTCTGTGGCCCCGGAAGGCAGGACCAGAACCAATGGGTTGAAATTAAATCAAAATGAGTTTCCAGCTCAACATTAGGAAGAACTTCCTGACCGTTAGAGCGGTTCCTCAGTGGAACAGACTTTCTCGGGAGGTGGTGGGCTCTCCTTCCTTGGAGGTTTTTCAACAGAGGCTAGATGGCCATCTGACAGCAATGAAGATCCTCTGAATTTAGGGGGAGGTATGTGTGGGTTTCCTGCATTGTGCAGGGGGTTGGACTAGATGACCCTGGTGGTCCTTTCGAACTCTATGATTCTATGATTAGCAGCAATATTTACCAGCTGGTTACGTGGTTTCTGATGGACCTGGCAACACACTAGACCAGCTTTCTCCCTAAGCAGAAAATCCCATGACAGGGGGTGCCAACACAGACGAGACCATGCTCCTAAACCAACAAGCCACTACACTCAAGAGACTCTCTAACACCACCAAAGCGAAATGGTAGCATAGCACAACTGCTTTATCTTCACACTAGTTCACACATTGCTTTTACCTCCGAAGGTCTATGAAATGTCACTCAGGCAGGGTCCTAAAGGAAACCCGTCTGCCTGACTCAGCAGAAGTTAGGGGCTCTCTTGAGAGCTGCGGCATTCTGAGACACGGCTTGTTGGTTTAGGAGCATGGCCTCATCTGCGTTGGCACCCCGTCATGGGACTTTCCGCTGAGGGAGGAAGCTGGTCTAGCGTGTTGCTGGGTCCTTCAGAAACCAGCCCACGCTACAGAACAAAGCTGGAGTCCAATAGTACCTTTAAAACCAATAAAGTTTTATTCACAACAGCAAAAGCAGCAGGGAGAGGAGGGAGGTGGAGAAAGCCACACGGAATGGCCCAGGGATAGGGGGGCATGGAGTTCCTGGCAGCAAAGTGCCAGGGTTGGGGAGAGGGAGGTAGAAGGCAATCCCCCCCTGCTTGCATGCAGCCTCTTCTTGACTCCAAAGTTTTAGGGTCGGCTGCCTTGATTTGGCCAATTTCGTAGCTTCCAGCTTTTGCCCTGGCTTAGCCTTAACCCAAAGAAGAATATATTCAGCACGGGCTAAACTATACCAAGGACCGCGTAGAAACGCGTGTTCGATCGTTTCCGCTTCTTGCAACTCACACTGGCAAAGTCTCAGAGCAAATGGAATTTTCTCCTACTTTCCTTCAAGGACAGCAGAAGGAAGGGTCGACCGTCTTGCCAGGGAGAAAGCTTTCCTCATCTTGTATTCCTCTAAGTTAGTAAAATAGAGAAGAGGAGCAACACACACAACAATCACACACAACAAAATCACACACAACAAAATCCGGGCACCTTGAGAGATCAAGATGTCTTTCCACATCCTTTATCCTTTGTTGTAAGGCCTTTTTTTTCGGCCTGATCTCTGCTAAGGGACAGAATGAATTGAGAGGAGAAACCAAGTAAATGTAGGGCGTTTTCGCACAGGGCTTACCCCGGAGCGACGTCCCTCTTCACCGCGCAGCGTCTGCGCGGATTTCGCACCAACTGCTCCGCAGAACCCGGAAGAGCCGCGTAGTGCCGCGGCTTTTGCGTCGCAAATGTAAAGTTGGTTTTGGGCAGTTTACATTTGCAACGCAAAAAGCCGTGGCACTACGCGGCTCTTCCGGGTTCTGCGGAGCAGTTGGTGCGAAATCCGCGCAGACGCTGCATGGTGAAGAGGGGCGTCGCTCCGGGGTAAGCCCTGTGCGAAAACGCCCTTAGTTTATCGGCAAGCCCCGCAGCAGACGGGAAAGGCTGTTCCCTGACTTTTAAAATCCTGGCTACGGTCCTGCCATATGTTCATATGCCAGGTTGGAAAATTCCCCTCCTTACCCCGGGGGGGTCTTGTTTCTTGTCATGGCTATTCATAGGTCCAGCCCAAAGATGATGATGATGATATTGGATTTATACCTGCCCTCTACTCCGCATCTCAAGAGTCTCAGAGCGGCTCACAATCTCCTTTACCTTCCTTCCCCACAAGAGACACCCTAAGAGGTGAGTAGGGCTGAGATGCACCCAAATCTGTAGGAGATTGGTGCGGTCCCATTTGGAGTACTGGAGTACTGATTAAAGGTTTGGAACACTTTCCCTAGGAAGAAAGGTTGAAACGCTTGGGGCTCTTTAGCTTGGAGAAACATCGCCTGCGGGGTGACATGAGAGAGGTTTACAAGGTGATGCATGGGATGGAGAAGGTAGAGAAAGAAGTACTTTTCTCCCTTTCTCACAATACAAGAGCTTGTGGGCATACAATGAAATTGCTGAGCAGTCAGGTGAAAACGGACAAAAGGAAGCCCTTCTTCACCCAAAGGGTGATTAACATGTGGAATTCACTGCCACAGAAGGTGGTGGCAGCTACAAGCATAGCCAGCTTCAAGAGGGGACTGGATAAAAATATGGAGCAGAGGTCAATCAGTGGCTATTAGCCATAGTGTATGTGTGTGTGTGTGTGTGTATATATATATATATATATATACACACACATATATACACACATACACATGTGTGTGTGTAATGTATATTGGCCACTGTGTGACACAGTGTTGGACTGGAGGGGCCACTGGCCTGATCCAACACGGCTTCTCTTAGGTTCTTATGTGACACAGAGTGTTGGACTGGAGGGGCCACTGGCCTGATCCAATGTGGCTTCTTATGTTCTTATGTGACACAGAGTGTTGGACTGAATGGGCCATTGGCCTGATCCAACATGGCTTCTCTTATGTTCTTATGAGACACAGAGTGTTGGACTGGAGGGGCCACTGGGCTGATCCAGCGTGGCTTCTCTTATGTTCTTATGTGACACAGAGTGTTGGACTGGATGGGCCACTGGCCTGATCCAGCGTGGCTTCTCTTATGTTCTTATGTGACACAGAGTGTTGGACTGGATGGGCCACTGGCCTGATCCAACGTGGCTTCTCTTATGTTCTTATGTGACACAGAGTGTTGGACTGGATGGGCCACTGGCCTGATCCAGCGTGGCTTCTCTTATGTTCTTATGTGACACAGAGTGTTGGACTGGATGGGCCACTGGCCTGATCCAACGTGGCTTCTCTTATGTTCTTATGTGACACAGAGTGTTGGACTGGATGGGCCACTGGCCTGATCCAGCGTGGCTTCTCTTATGTTCTTATGTGACACAGAGTGTTGGACTGGAGGGGCCACTGGCCTGATCCAACGTGGCTTCTCTTATGTTCTTATGTGACACAGAGTGTTGGACTGGATGGGCCACTGGCCCGATCCAACGTGGCTTCTCTTCTGTTCTTATGTGACACAGAGTGTTGGACTGGAGTGGCCACTGGCCTGATCCAACATGGCTTCTCTTATGTTCTTATGAGACCCTATCTCCAAGGCAACCTGCGGCCATGCTCCATATTACCTACACAGCCATCTATGCACATTAGGTTGCCAGCATCCCATTTACACCCAAGAGAAACTGAGACAGAGAACCATGCTCTTGAACAAACAAATGAAGAGAAAACCACTGTTGGACTCTGCTCACATGGGCATAGCCAGAGCCAAGACTCCCGACGCAAAGGGGATTTTAATTTAACAAACATCGTTTACAGTGCTCTATTCTGGCAAGGCCTCTTCAAGCGCAGACTGAACCCTGCCAGCTATTTCCATTGCGACTGTGGCCTGAAAGCTGTTCAAGTAATGCAGTGGAACACAGAAAGATGAGTGCCTTTTTGTTCCTCTCGGTGGACTGAGCATCTTCAGGTTTTTAGAGGGTTCCAGTCCAGTGCAGACAACTTAACATAAGAACATCAGAAGAAGCCTTCTGGATCAGACCAGTTAGGGTCCATCTAATCAGCCAGCCCCCTGTCTCACACAAGGACCAACCAGTTCCTCTGGAGGGCCAGCAACAGGGCAGAGAGGCCGAGGCCTTCCCATGAGAAGAACCTCAGAAGAGCCTTGCTGGGTCAGACCAGTGAGGGTCCATCCAGTCCAGCCTCCTGTCTCACACAGTGGCCAACCAGTTCCTCTGAAGGGACAACAACAGAGCAAAGAGGCCAAGGCCTTCTCCTGAGAAGAACCTCAGAAGAGCCCTGCTGGATCAGACCAGTCCATCTAGTCCAGCCTCCTGACTCACACAATGGCCAACCAGTTCCTCTGGAGGAGCAACAACAGGGCAGAAAGGCCAAGGCCTTCCCCTGAGAAGAACCTCAGAAGAGCCCTGCTGTGGCAGGCCAGTGAGGGTCCATCTAGTCCAGCCTCCTGTCTCACACAATGGCCAACCAGTTCCTCTGGAAGGGCAACAACAGAGCAAAGAGGCCGAGGCCTTCCCCTGAGAAGAACCTCAGAAGAGCCCTGCTGGATCAGACCAGTCCATCTAGTCCAGCCTCCTGTCTCACATAATGGCCAACCAGTTCCTCTGGAGGGGCAACAACAGGGCAGAAAGGCCAAGGCCTTCCCCTGAGAAGAACCTCAGAAGAGCCCTGCTGTGGCAGGCCAGTGAGGGTCCATCTAGTCCAGCCTCCTGTTTCACACAATGGCCAACCAGTTCCTCTGGAGGGGCAACAACAGAGCAAAGAGGCCGAGGCCTTCCCCTGAGAAGAACCTCAGAAGAGCCCTGCTGGATCAGACCAGTCCATCTAGTCCAACCTCCTGTCTCACAAAATGGCCAACCAGTTCCTCTGGAGGGCCAACAGCAGGGCAGAGAGGCTGAGGCCTTCCCCTGAGAAGAGCATCAGAAGAGCCCTGCTGGATCAGACCAGTCCACCTAGTCCAGCCTCCTTATCTGGGAGAACCAGGTTTGATTCCCCACTCCTCCACTTGCACCTCCTGGAATGGCCTTGGGTCAGCCATAGCTCTGGCAGAGGTTGTCCTTGAAAGGGCAGCTTCTAGGAGAGCCCTCTCAGCCCCACCAACCTCACAGGGTGTCTGTTGTAGGGGGAGAAGATATAGGAGACTGTAAGCCGCTCTGAGACTCTGATTCAGAGAGAAGGGCAAGGCATCTGGATCGGGGCGGCTCTGCGGTACTGATGTTATTAGACCTGTCGGCGGCATTTGATACAGTCGACCATCAGTTACTAAAGCGCCGCCTTGCCGACATAGGGGTTAGGGGGCTGGCCTTACAGTGGCTTTCCTCCTTCCTCTCCGATCGGGGACAAAGGGTGGCCATTGGGGGCGAGCGATCCCAGAGGCACACACTTGATTGTGGGGTGCCTCAGGGAGCAGTTCTCTCCCCAATGCTGTTTAACATTTATATGCGCCCCCTTGCCCAGATTGTCCGGAGGTTTGGGCTGGGTTGCCATCAATATGCAGATGACACCCAGCTCTATCTACTAATGGACGGCCAGCCTGGCTCCGCCCCAGGGAACCTGGATCGGGCCTTGCAGGCTGTAGCGGCGTGGCTTAGATTGAGTGGGTTGAAGTTGAACCCAGCGAAGACAGAGGTCCTTTGCGTGGGTCGCGGCGTCCAGGGAGGGGAAATAGCTCTCCCAACCTTCGACGGCGCACCATTGGAACCAGTGCGCCAGGTAAAGAGTTTGGGTGTTTTACTGGAGCCTTCATTATCAATGGAGGCCCAGATAGCAGCCACTGCCAAGTCAGCATTCTTTCATCTGAAGCGGGCAAGGCAGTTGGCCCCCTTCCTGGAACGCCGCGACCTCGCAACAGTGATCCATGCAACGGTCACCTCAAGATTGGACTACTGTAATGCCCTCTACTTGGGGCTACCTCTGTGCCGGACTCGGAAGCTGCAGCTAGTGCAGAATGCGGCGGCCAGGCTGTTACTGGGGCTCCCGAAATGGGAGCACATACAGCCGGGGCTGCGCGGACTGCACTGGCTGCCAGTTATCTACCGAGTCCAGTACAAAGTGTTGGTTATTACCTTTAAAGCCCTATATGGCCGAGGACCTGCCTACCTAAGGGACCGTCTCTCCCCGTATGAACCCCAGAGGGCACTGAGGTCAGCAAGTAAAAACAAAATGACCATCCCTGGGCCGAGAGAGGCCAGGCTCCAAAGCACCAGGGTGCGAGCCTTTTCAGTTGCGGCACCTGCACTGTGGAACCAGCTCCCGGAGGAGGTGCGGGCCCTGCGGAACCTCGACCAGTTCCGCAGGGCCTGCAAGACTGCCCTTTTTAGACGCGCCTATAATGATACGGACTGCTGAGTTGCAATGAACGAAGAACCGCCATCTTTAACACCATTTAAATTGGCAGAATCAGCGCCAGAACAGCTATTACTGCCAGATATATATATAATGTAATGTAAATTAAGTATTTTAATTGAATTAACGGGTTTTTATGTGTAATTTTAATTGTTAATCTAATGTTTTACTATTTATGTTAATATATTATTTACTGTTAGCCGCCCTGAGCCGCTTTGCGGGGAGGGCGGGGTAGAAATAAAATTTATTATTATTATTATTATTATTATAAATCTGCAGTCTTCTTCTTCTTTTCCAATGGTGAAAAAATGGAGCAGAGGCATCCATCCCTCCTTTGAGCCCCCCCCACCCCCAAAAAAAGGGCTATGGTGGGAATAACGAGGCTGGAAGAGAAACAAGGTTTGAGGGTGAAGGGCAGATGAAGCCGCTCTTTCACTTATACATTTCAGGACTGAAGGCTGGCTTCCAAGGTTTAGGGAATTAATTAACCCAGTTCAAGACTGTTTTAGTACAAACAGGAACTGCTCGGGCTGAGCATACTTTGGTATTTAACCTATCAGTGGGAACATTCAAACTCCGAGAACATGAAAGTGAACAGAAGCTGCCAGTGGGCTGGATCAGACCCAAAGGTTACTCTAACCCAGCATCCTGTTTCCAACATATGCCAGCCAGCCAGATGTCTCCGAAACACAGCACAAAAGGAGGCTGCATGGCCCCCTGCCCGGTTGGCTGAGCTAACTGTTGTGAACATATGAAGCTGCCTTCTACTGGAGAGCCAGTTTGGTGTAGTGGTTAAGTCTGCGGACTCTTATTTTGGAGAACTGGGTTTGATTCCCCCACTACTCCACTTGCACCTGCTGGAATGGCCTTGAGTCAGCCATAGCTCTGGCAGAGGTTGTCCTTGAAAGGGCAGCTTCTGGGAGAGCCAGTTTGGTGTAGTGGTCAAGTGCACGGACTCTTATCTGGGAGAACCGGGTTTGATTCCCCCACTCCTCCCCTCGCAGCTGCTGGAATGGCCTTGGGTCAGCCATAGCTCTGGCAAAGGTTGTCCTTGAAAGGGCAGCTGCTGTGAGAGCCCTCTCAGCCCCACCCACCTCACAGGGTGTCTGTTGTGGGGGAGGAAGGGAAAGGAGATTGTGAGCCGCTCTGAGACTCTTCGGAGTGGAGGGCGGGATATAAATCCAATATCTTCATCTACCTCACAGGATGTCTGTTGTGGGGGAGGAAGGTAAAGGAGATTGTGAGCTGCTCTGAGACTCTTCGGAGTGGAGGGCGGGATATAAATCCAGTATCTTCATCTACCTCACAGGGTGTCTGTTGTGGGGGAGGAAGGGAAAGGAGATGGTGAGCCACTCTGAGACTCTTCGGAGTGGAGGGCGGGATATAAATCCAACATCTACCTCACAGGGTGTCTGTTGTGGGGGAAGAAGCAAAGGAGATTGTGAGCCGCTCTGAGACTCTTCGGAGTGGAGGGTGGGATATCAATCCAATATCTTCATCTACCTCACAGGGTGTCTGTTGTGGGGGAGGAAGGGAAAGGAGATTGTGAGCCGCTCTGAGACTCTTCGGAGTGGAGGGCGGGATATAAATCCAATATCTTCATCTACCTCACAGGATGTCTGTTGTGGGGGAGGAAGGTAAAGGAGATTGTGAGCCGCTCTGAGACTCTTCGGAGTGGAGGGCGGGATATAAATCCAGTATCTTCATCTACCTCACAGGGTGTCTGTTGTGGGGGAGGAAGGGAAAGGAGATGGTGAGCCACTCTGAGACTCTTCGGAGTGGAGGGCGGGATATAAATCCAATATCTTCATCTACCTCACAGGGTGTCTGTTGTGGGGGAGGAAGGTAAAGGAGATTATGAGCCGCTCTGAGACTCTTCGGAGTGGAGGGCGGGATATAAATCCAATATCTTCATCTACCTCACAGGGTATCTGTTGTGGGAGAGGAAGATAAAGGAGATTGTGAGCCACTCTGAGACTCTGAGTGGAGGGCGGGATATAAATCCAATATCATCATCTTCTTCTTCTTACCTGCCTTAGAAAAAAAACCAGAGGAAACAAAAATGGTCCACAATCTCAGGGCTATACTGTGGAAGGGCTTAGGGACACGTAAAGACAAACAAGGGGGAGAGAGACACACCCTACAAGCTGCTCTGAGTTCCCACCTCTATAGACCGTTCACAACCAGGCTAGCCCCCTCCTCCCCCAGCCTACTTGCACAACCAAAGAGGGCAGGTAAAATAAGTTCAAAGGCATGCCTTTGGGTTAATATATGTCAGCCTGAAAACTGGCCACGTCCCCTGCGGCCCCGCTATGGAAATCTCTTTCCCTATAAGCGCAAAGCTCTTCCGAGCAGTTTAAAAAAAAAAACCCCTTCCCGCCTCCTGCCCTAAAAATACACACTGATGGAATGAATTATGCAAAAAATCAGCCAAAGAGCAGAGCCTGGGTTTCCATGGAGCAGTTCGGGAGGGCCAAAAAGCTCTGAGAAAAGGTGCCCCGTGAGGGTGTTATCAGTCACCTGCTATTTACAACTTTTCAACTGCTTGAGCGATCCTACACAGTGCTACTCCAGCCCTACTCCAGAGCCAGTTTGGCGTAGTGGTTAAGTGTGCAGACTCTTATCTGGGAGAAGCGGGTTTGATTCCCCACTCCTCCACTTGCAGCTGCTGGAATGGCCTTGGGTCAGCCATAGCTCTGGCAGAGGTTGTCCTTGAAAGGGCAGCTGCTGTGAGAGCCCTCTCAGCCCCACCCATGTCACAGGGTGTCCTTTGTGGGGCGAGAAGAGACAGGAGATTGTAACCCGCTCTGAGTCTCTGATTCAGAAAGAAGGGTGGGCTGTAAATCTGCAGTCGTCTTCTTATCTGGGAGAACCAGGTTTGATTCCCCACTCCTCCACTTGCACCTGCTAGAATGGCCTTGGATCAGCCACAGCTCTCGCAGAGGTTGTCCCTAAAAGGGCAGCTTCTGTCAGAGCTCTCTCAGCCCCAACCACCTCACAGGGTGTCTGTTGTGGGGGAGGAAGGGAAGGCAATTGCAAGATGCTCTGAGACTCTGAGTGGAGGGAGGGATATAAATCCAATATCATCATCATCTTCTTCTGAGTCCACTCCAATCAATAGAAGACTGAAGAAGACTGCAGATTTTTACCCCGCTCTTCTCTCTGAATCAGAGACTCAGAGCAGTTTACAATCTCCTGTCTCTTCTCCCCCCACAACAGACACCCTGTGACGTGGGTGGGGCTGAGAGAGCTCTCACAGCAGCTGCCCTTTCAAGGACAACCTCTGCCAGAGCTATGGCTGACCCAAGGCCATTCCAGCAGGCGCAAGTGGAGGAATGGGGAATCAAACCTGGTTCTCCCAGATAAGAGTCCGTGCACTTAACCACTACACCAAACTGGAACATAAGAGAAGCTATGTCAATTCAGGTCAATGGCCCATCCATTCCAACACTCTGTGCCACACAGCGGCCAAAATCCAGGAGCAATGAGAAGTCCACCAGCGGGGCCAGAGCTCCAGAAGTCCTCCCACTCTTGCCTCGCAAGCACCAAGAAGATAAGAGCATCACTGCCCCAGACAAAAGAACAAAAGAGAAGCTATGTTAGATCAGGCCAATGGCCCATCCAGTCCAACACTCTGTGTCACACAGTGGCCAAAAAAAACCCCAGGTGCCATCAGGAGATCCACCGGCAGGGTCAGGACACCAGAAGCTCCCGCAACCACAGAGAATACAGAGCATCACTGCCCCAGACAGAGTGTTCCATCTATATCCTGTGGCTCATAGCCATTGATGGAACTCTGCTGCTCTGGTAAGAAGGAACTTCACTCTATATAACAAATACACAACTACCCAGTCCTGGAGATGCCAGGGAGTGAACCTGGGGCCTTTTGCATGCCAAAAAGATACTCTTCCACTGAGCTATGCCCCTCCACCAAGACAAGAAGCTGTCATACACTGAATGAGACCACTGGTCCATCCAAGTCAGTACTGACGGCTCTGACTGACTGCAGTTCTCCAAGGTCTCAGGTAGAGGCCTTCCACATCACCTAGTGCACAGGTGGCCAACGGTAGCTCTCCAGATGTTTTTTGCCTACAACTCCCATCAGCCCCAGCCATTGGCAATGCTGGCTGGGGCTGATGGGAGTTGTAGGCAAAAAAACATCTGGAGAGCTACCGTTGGCCACCCCTGACCTAGTGTCTAGTCCTTTTAACTGAAGATACCAGTGAAGGGGATTGAACCTGGGACCTTCTGCATGCCAAGCAGATGCTCCAGCACTGAGCCACAGACCCTTCTGAGTCCAGAGAGCCCAGTCTGGTGTAGTGGTGAAGTGCGCGGACTCTTATCTGGGAGAACCGGGTTTGATTCCCCACTCCTCCACTTGCACCTGCTGGAATGGCCTTGGGTCAGCCATAGCTCTGGCAGAGGTTGTCCTTGAAAGGGCAGCTTCCGTCAGAGCTCTCTCAACCCCACCCGCCGCACAGGGTGTCTGTTGTGGGGGAGGAAGGTAAAGGAGATTGTGAGCCGCTCTGAGACTCTGAGCTGCTCTGAGACTCTTCGGAGTGGAGGGCGGGATATAAATCCAATATTGTCATTAACCTCGCAGGGTGTCTGTTGTGGGGGAGGAAGGGAAAGGAGATTGTGAGTCGCTCTGAGACTCTTCGGAGTGGAGGGCGGGATATAAATCCAATATCTTCATCTACCTCACAGGGTGTCTGCTGTGGGGGAGGAAGGGAAAGGAGATTGTGAGCCGCTGTGAGACTCTTCGGAGTGGAGGGCGGGATATAAATCCAATATCTTCATCTACCTCACAGGGTGTCCGCTGTGGGGGAGGAAGGGAAAGGAGATTGTGAGCCGCTCTGAGACTCTTCAGAGTGGAGGGCGGGATATAAATCCAGTATCTTCATTTACCTCACAGGGTGTCTGTTGTGGGGGGGGGGGGAAGGAGATTATGAGCTGCTCTGAGACTCGGAGTGAAGGGCGGGTTATAAATCCAATATCAGCAACATCATCTTCTTCCTCCTCCTCCTCTTCTTCCTCTTCTTCTTTGAAGTGAAACAAGGCAAGGTCTGTGATCTTCATTCCCTACTTATCAGCTTCCCCGGGCCATATACCTGGCTAACTGCTACAAACAGAATTCTGGACTTTGGTGTAGACTTTAGAATGACTCCTGGTCACTCTACTTATATTTTTGTTCTCCAGATCCAATTCTGCTCACCAGAGAGCACTGAGCTAGCAGGTACAGATATCCCACAAAGCCTCTGGCTATAAATCACAGCAGAGAGCCCCATGCCGTTCGCCAACCCACTATCTCGCAAGCAGCATTTAAAAAAACAAAGAGACTTTGGCCTTAGTCAGACTGCCGACCACTTCAGAACAGATTTCTGGCAAGAGTTGTGAATAATCCACACGCACGCACACAGACGGCCTTGTTGTAAGAGAGCAAGTGCGTGATCTCGCAAAGCTGTCTCCACACTCAGAGTTGCTGTGACTAGGGAGAAGGTGGGTATCTACAGTGGCAACACATCTGTAAACTTATGTGGAAGTAAATTAACCTGGTCAGGACGCGGCTGTGAAATTTAACTGTACTTTGAAACGGCCTCTATCGAGAAAGAAAAGTTCCAGAGGAACAAAGTTTGAGTCCAGTGACACCTTTAAGACCAGCCAAGTTGAAGTTTTGTGCGTGCAAGTGCACTGCGAAGTGTGTACACACACAAAAGCATATACCCAGAATTAAAATTTTGTCAGCCTTGAAAGCTACTACCGGGCCCAAACTTTGTTTGGCAAACACGGCATTGGCAAGTGCAATGATAACGGGCGCCTCCTGCTAGAATTCTGCACGGAGCACCAGCTCACCATCACCAACACTATCTTCCAGCAGAAGAACAGCCTGAAGACAACCTGGATGCACCCACAGTCCAAGCACTGGCACCTTATCGACTACATTCTGGTGCGCCAGAGAGACCTTCGAGATGTCTTACACACCCGAGTAATGCCCAGTGCGGAATGTCATACGGATCATCGTCTTGTACGCTGCAATCTCTGTCTTCACTTTAAACCCACACCCAGGAGAGGAGGTATCCCTCGAAGGAAGCTTCAGATTGGCAGCCTTCAGTCAGCTGAAGCTAAAGCTGCCTTCCAGGCAAAACTCCAGTCAAGAATTGAGGACCCCAGTTGCCCCACAGACCCTTCTCCAGAAGCACTCTGGGAACACCTAAAAACTACCATCCTGTTGATCTCTGAAGAAGTCCTCGGGTTCTCCACAAGGAAAAACAAGGACAGGTTTGACGAGAACAATCAAGAGATCCAAGAATTACTAGCGAAAAAGAGATCTGCCTACCAAGCACATCTTGCTCAGCCCTCCTGTCCCGGGAAAAAAGCAATCTTTCGCGCTGCATGTAGCAACCTCCAGCGCAAGCTTCAAGACATTCAGAACGAGTGGTGGACCAAGCTTGCAGAGAGAACCCAGCTGTGTGCAGACTCTGGTGATTTAAGAGGGTTCTATGAAGCCCTGTAGGCAGTATATGGCCCATCATATCAGGCTCAGAGTCCCTTGCGTAGTGCAGACGGCCAAGTGCTCCTCACAGACAAGGCATCCATACTGAATTGGTGGTCGGAGTATTTTCAGGCTCTCTTCAGTGCCAACCGCATAGTTCAAGATTCAGCAATCCACCTCACCCCACTTCAACCAGTGAAAACAGAGTTGGATGAGATCCCCACCCTAGAAGAGACTGTTAAAGTCATCAAGCAACTGAAAAGTGGCAAGGCAGCGGGAGTTGATGGAATCCCACCAGCGATCTGGAAGCATGGGGGCACAGTACTACATAGCTCACTTCACAAAGTACTTGTCACCTGCTGGGAACAAGGCAAACTACCACAGGACTTTCGCGATGCAATCATCATCACCCTATACAAGAACAAAGGGGAAAAGTCAGACTGCTCCAACTACCGGGGGATAACCCTGCTCTCCATCGCCGGCAAAATCCTTGCCAGAATACTCCTGAACAGACTGGTGCCCACCATTGCAGAAGAACTCCTCCCAGAGAGCCAGTGCGGCTTCAGAGCTAACAGGAGCACCACCGACATGGTATTTGTTCTCAGGCAGCTCCAAGAGAAATGCAGGGAACAGAACAAGGCTCTGTATGTGACTTTTGTCGACCTTACCAAAGCTTTCGATACCGTTAGCAGGAAAGGCCTGTGGCAAATCTTGGAACATTTAGGATGTCCCCCAAGGTTCCTCAGCATGATCATCCAGCTACATGAAGACCAGCAAGGCCAAGTCAGACACTGCAACGACCTTTCGGAGCGCTTCCCAATAGGCACAGGTGTAAAGCAAGGCTGCGTTCTCGCGCCAACTCTCTTTACGATCTTCTTTAGCATGATGCTTCAAAGAGCCGCAGTAGATCTAGATGATGACGATGGTGTCTACATCCGCTATCGCACCGATGGCAGCCTGTTCAACCTGAGGCGACTAAAGGCACACTCCAAGACAATGGAAAAACTCATCCGAGAGCTACTGTTTGCTGATGATGCTGCACTCGTCTCCCACTCGGTATCAGCTCTGCAGCATATGACGTCTTGCTTTGCAGAGGCTGCCAAGCTATTCGGTCTAGAAGTTAGTCTGAAGAAGACAGAAGTTCTCCACCAGCCTGCACCCCAGGAAGATTATCACCCTCCCTGCATCACTGTGGGTGAATCAGTTCTGAAGACAGTCCAGCAGTTCAGCTACCTGGGGTGCATCATCTCCTCAGATGCCAAGATCGACAAGGAGATTGACAACAGGCTGGCAAAGGCAAATCGTGCATTTGGCCGGCTGCACAAAAGAGTGTGAAGCAACAAGCATCTGAAAAAAGGCACAAAGATCAATGTTTACAAAGCGGTTGTGATGACAACCCTCATCTACGGCTCCGAATCGTGGGTTTTATACCGTCATCACCTGCGACTCCTTGAGCGCTTTCATCAGCGCTGCCTTCGCACCATCCTCAACATCCACTGGAGTGACTTTGTGACCAACACTGAAGTCCTCAAGAGGGCGGAGGTTACAAGCATCGAAGCACTGCTGTTGAAGACGCAGCTGCGCTGGGCAGGGCATATTTCTAGGATGGAAAACCACCGCCTTCCCAAGATTGCTCTGTATGGCGAACTTTCCACCGGCCATCGAAATAGAGGGGCACCAAAGAAGAGGTACAAGGACTCCTTGAAGAAATCCCTTGGCACCTGTCGCATCAACCATCACCAGTGGTCTGACCTAGCCTCAGATCGCAAAGCATGGAGGCACACCATCCACCAGGCTGTCTCTTCCTTTGAGAACGCATGCATAGCTGGTCTTGAGGACAAAAGGAGATTGAGGAAGAATCGCACTGCTACAGCACCAACCCCAAATCAGACTTTTCCCTGCAGCCACTGTGGCCGGACCTGCCTGTCCCGCATTGGTCTTGTCAGCCACCAGCGAGCCTGCAGCAGACGTGGACTACTGCACCCTTCTTAAATCTTCGTTCGAGAAGTCAAGCCGAGAGAGAGAGACTGAATTATTAGAGTTTTCCTTACTATTGTGGCTAGCCAGCCAAATTTTGCTAATTTGTATGTAACCTTGGGGTTCTTATCATCAAGAAGTTTCTTAAGGAGTTACAGTTTTTGACTTGTAAAAGGTACGGCCGTGGAAAATGGAAGTACTTTGCGAAGATCATTATACAGTCAAATATGACATGGGCTAAAGATTCGATACCATCATTGCAGCAGGGACATAATCGTTCTTGGAACGGCACTTTTTTATATCTCCCCTCCACCACTGCTGAAGGGAGAACGTGTCACCTCATAAGAGTAAATGTTCTCCTGTATTCATTATTTGTTAAGCGGTATAGGTAGGGGCAAGTCCCTTAGACTGCAAGAAGATCAAATCAGTCAGTCCTAAGGGAAACCAACCCAGACTGTTCCCTGGAAGGTCAGATGCTGAAGCTGAAGCTCAAAGACTTTGGCCACCCAATGAGAAGGGAGCACTCCCTGGAGAAGACTCTTGAGAGTCGCTTGGACTGCAAGAAGATCCAATCAGTCAGTCCTAAGGAAAACCAACCCAGACTGTTCCCTGGAAGGTCAGATGCTGAAGCTGAAGTTCCAATCCTTTGGCCACCAAATGAGAAGGGAGCACTCCCTGGAGAAGACTCTTGAGAGTCCTTTGGACTGCAAGAAGATCCAATCAGTCAGTTTTAAGGGAAATCCACCCAGACTGTTCCCTGGAAGGTCAGATGCTGAAGCTGAAGCTCAAATCCTTTGGCCACCAAATGAGAAGGGAGCACTCCCTGGAGAAGACTCTTGAGAGTCTCTTAGACTGCAAGAAGATCCAATCAGTCAGTTTTAAGGGAAATCCACCCAGACTGTTCCCTGGAAGGTCAGAAGCTGAAGCCGAAGCTCAGATACTTTGGCCACCAAATGAGAAGGGAGCACTTGCTGGAGAAGACCCTGATGCTGGGAAAGACAGAAGGCAAAAGAAGAAGGGGACGGCAGAAAATGAGATGGCTGGACAGCGTTACTGATGTAACTAACACAAATTTGAGCAGACTTTGGAGGATGGTGGAAGACAGGAGGGCCTGGCGTGACTTGGTCCAGGGGGTGGCAAAGAGTCGGACTCGACTGTGCGACTGAACAGCAACAAAAGTGAGCGAACAGCTTTTAAATCAGTATTTCCACTGTGGCTTCTCGTGCAACTCCAGGAATGCCGAAGCCGCAGAGTGGACCCAGCAAGATTAACCTGGACGGGGAGGGAGAGGTGAACACATGGCTCTGAGAGCCAGTTTGGTGTAGTGATTAAGTGTGAGGACTCTTATCTGGGAGAACTGAGTTTGATTCCCCACTCCTCCACTTGCAGCTGCCGGAAGGGCCTTGGGTCAGCCATAGCTCTTGCAGAGTTGTCCGTGAAAGGATAGCTTCTGGGAGAGCTCTCTCAGCCCCACCCACCTCACAGGGTGTCTGTTGTGGGAGGAGAATATATAGGAGATTGTAAGCCGCTTTGAATCTCTGATTCAGAGAGATGGGTGGGGTATAAATCTGCAATTCTTCTTCTTCCTTCACAGAAAACAGAAGACCCGCTTGTGCTTCCTGGGGGCCGGAGCAGACTTAAATCACCCTTTTAAGGATCTCTGCCTCAGCGCTGCATGATAAAGAGCTTAGCCACTGTTCTGTAGTGCAGGCAGGCGGGTGACCCACTGATCTACCGCATCCATCAAGGACAGGACAAGGTACCGAGGGCTTGGAGGAGGTGGGCTCCAGGCTCTGGGGCTAGAAGAGTCCTTCAAAAACAGACCGGCTGCCAAGGGAGGCTGCAGAAGAAACTAGGGCTGCCAATCCCCAGGTGGGGGCAGGGGATCCCCCATTTGGAGGCTCTCCCCCTATTTCAGAGTCATCAGAAAGCAAGGGGAGGGGAGAGGGAATAAAAATATGGAGCACAGGTCCATCAGTGGCTATTAGCCACAGTGTATGTGTGTATATAAAAAAATTTTTTGCCACTGTGTGACACAGAGTGTTGGACTTGATGGGCCGTTGGCCTGATCCAACATGGCTTCTCTTATGTTCTTATATCTGCTGGGCACTCCATTGTTCCCTATGCAGACCAATTTCCACTGGGTATAATGGAGAACTGATCCAAAGGTATTTGGGGCTCGGGAGGGGGGGGCTGTTTATTTTAGGTAGAGGCACCAATTTTTTAAAATAGCATCCAGCGCCTCTCCCCAAAACGCCCTCTAAGTTTCAAAAGGATTAGACCAGGGAGTCCGATTCTATGAGCCCCAAAAGAAGGTGCCCCTATCCATTATTTCCAATGGAGGGAAGGCATTTAAAAGGTGTGTAGTCCTTGCATTGAGTGCACAGCAGCCAAGAAGGTCGGAGCGCCTGCTCCGGCTGCAACGCCACCGAGGATGTCCTCCGCAGCTGGGAACGAAACGTCTGGAAGGTAAAACTTTCTCCAGTAGAACACGGCACTTGAGCCCGAAAGATTCTACAAACCCTAATCAACAAAGATAAACATACTCACAAAAAAATCCGACTATCATAAATTACAAAAGAACCATTAGTCCATAATGAAAAAGGAAGCATTAGCACCAAGAGTCCTTCTTTTCATCCTATGGTGAACCTTCCCATCTCATTCCATGAAATCCTGGCGTAGTGCTCCAGATGTTTTAACGTCTGTCCAAAGATGCAGCCAATAATCCAAGTTTCCAAGGACCAGGTAACATTGAACCCTTGTTTCGCGTGAGCTTCTTCAAGCTGCAATAATCCTCTTAGCAATTTCTCTTAAGTGTGAGGCCAAACAGCCAGCATGTTGAAACGAACACCTACAAGGCGGATTGGCAGTCCAAAGGCTGAGGCCTTCCTCTGAGGTTGCCTCCTCGCTCTGGGATTCAGAGGTTTAGTAGCTCTGAATGTGGAGGTTTCCCTCAGCCACCCTGGCCTTGTGGTCACAAAGCTAGTAGAAGAAGAATTGCAGATTTATACCCCGCCCTTCTCTCTGAATCAGACTCAGAGCGGCTCACAATCTCCCATATCTTCTCCCTCCACAACAGACACCCTGTGAGGTGGGTGGGGCTGGAGAGGGCTCTCACAGCAGCTGCCCTTTCAAGGACAACCTCTGCCAGAGCTCTGGCTGACCCAAGGCCATTCCAGCAGCTGCAAGTGGAGGAGTGGGGAATCAAACCCGGTTCTCCCAGATAAGAGAGCTCTGGCTGACCCAAGGCCATTCCAGCAGCTGCAAGGGGAGGAGTGGGGAATCAAACCCGGTTCTCCCAGAGAAGAGAGCTCTGGCTGACCCAAGGCCATTCCAGCAGCTGCAAGTGGAGGAGTGGGGAATCGAACCCGGTTCTCCCAGAGAAGAGAGCTCTGGCTGACCCAAGGCCATTCCAGCAGCTGCAAGGGGAGGAGTGGGGAATCAAACCCGGTTCTCCCAGAGAAGAGAGCTCTGGCTGACCCAAGGCCATTCCAGCAGCTGCAAGGGGAGGAGTGGGGAATCAAACCCGGTTCTCCCAGAGAAGAGAGCTCTGGCTGACCCAAGGCCATTCCAGCAGCTGCAAGGGGAGGAGTGGGGAATCGAACCCGGTTCTCCCAGATAAGAGAGCTCTGGCTGACCCAAGGCCATTCCAGCAGCTGCAAGTGGAGGAGTGGGGAATCAGACCCGGTTCTCCCAGAGAAGAGAGCTCTGGCTGACCCAAGGCCATTCCAGCAGCTGCAAGGGGAGGAGTGGGGAATCAAACCCGGTTCTCCCAGAGAAGAGAGCTCTGGCTGACCCAAGGCCATTCCAGCAGCTGCAAGGGGAGGAGTGGGGAATCGAACCCGGTTCTCCCAGATAAGAGAGCTCTGGCTGACCCAAGGCCATTCCAGCAGCTGCAAGTGGAGGAGAGGGGAATTGAACCCGGTTCTCCCAGATAAGAGTCCGCACATTTAACGACTACACCAAACTGGCTCTATCAGTAGCCACTGACAGACCCATCCTCTGTGAATCTGACAAATCCCCTTTTAAAGCTGTTTACTGCTGTGGCCGTCACTACATCCTCTCGCAGCCAAGTTCACACTGGAATCTCTCTCTGGGTAAAGTAGTATTTCCTTCTGTTCAATCTGAACCTACTACCCACCAGTTTCTTTGGATGCCCTCAAGTTCTAGTAATTCGGGAGAGGGAGGGAAAAAAAATTCTTTGTCAACGCTCTCCAGGGCATGCATCATTTCATCCATCTCTATTATGCCCCTCCCCTTAGTCATCTCAAGAGCCCCGACGGAAGCAGGGCTTTCAGGTAGCCGGCTCGAGGTTGACTCAGCCTTTCAGACTTTTTCTTTACGGAGCGGTTTGCCATTGCCTTCCCCAGTCATCTACGCTCCCCTCCCCCCCACCCAGCAAGCTGGGCACTCGTTTTACTGACCTCGGAAGGTTGGAAAGCTGAGTCAACCTCGAGCCGGTGACCTGAAAACCCAGCTTCCGCTGGGATTGAACCCAGGTCGTGAGCAGAGCTTAGGGCTGCAGTACTGCAGCTTTACCACTCTGCGCCACACGGGGCTCCTTTTTGAGATGCAACTCTAAAAGACCTTCATGTACCACCTGAGAATCTTGAACCCTGAGCTAAAGAATGCTACCCTGGACCACATTCCAGAAGCCTCTGTGAAATGACAGGGTTCAAATAAACGTGGAAAGTGCCGTCCCAAAAACAGGAACCTCGAAGACCGCTCTCTGACATACAGAGGGGGAGGTCACAATCCAAAGATACTTGTCTCCCTTCAGAGGCTAGATGGCCATCTGACAGATGACGATCCTGTGTATTTGGGGTAGGTTTTTGTGGGCTTCCTGCATTGTGCAGGGGGCTGGACTAGATGACCCTGGAGGTCCCTTCCAACTATATGATTCTATGACTGTTAAGAGCAGTTCCTCAGTGGAACAGTATTCCTCCTTGGGAGGTGGTGGGCTCTCCTTCCTTGGAGGGTTTTCAACAAGGGCTAGATGGCCATCTGACAGCAATGAGGATTCTGTGAATTTGGGGTAGGTCTTTGTGGGTTTCCTGCATTGTGCAGGAGGCTGGACTCTCTGACCTTGGAGGTCCCTTCCAACTCTATGATTCCCTCCAACACCAACTCCTTCCTTCTTTGAGAGCCCAAAACCTTTGTCTTGAGATGACCTGAGTAACAGAAATAGAAGCAGGCATGAGAAATAAGGAAGTGGATTTTCCCCCAGTCCTCCCTCTACCGTGTTTGTTCCAGAAACCACGGAAGGGAGGTTTACTGATATTTACTGAGATTTACTGATATTATTCATAGCCTGCCCTTCTCAACAGGACGCCAGGCAGCTTACGCAAAACAAGTCAATAAAAATCAACAGGATGAAGCAATGGATAATGGATGAAGCAATGGATTTGGAGCGTACAGATCTGGAAACCATCAGGAAGCTAAGCAGAACCAAAGAAAGCATAATAAGAACAAAAGAGAAGCCATGTTGGATCAGGCCAATGGTCCATCCAGTCCAAAACTTCAGTGGCAAAAAAAAAAAAGTGCCATCAGGAGGTCCACCACTGGGGCCAGGACACAAGAAGCCCTCCCACTGTTCCCCCTCAAGCAACAAGAATATAGAGTATCACTTGCCCCAGAAAGAGAGTTGCAACAATACGCTGTGGCTAATAGCCACTGATGGACCTCTGCTCCATGTGCTTATCCAATCCCCTCTTGAAGCTGGCTATGCTGACAGCCATAACCAACTCCTGTGGCAGTGAATTCCACGTGTTAATCACCCCTTTGGGTGAAGAACTTTCTTTTATCAGTTCTAACCCGACCGCAATTTCATTGAATGCCCACAAGTTCTTGTACTTCGAGAAAGGGAGAAAAAGACTTCTTTCACTACCTTCTCTATCCCATGCATAATCTTGTAAACCTCTCTCATGTCACCCCTCACTTGTTGTTTATAATTATTAACATGGGGAGGGGCCGTGGCTCAGCAGAACAGCCTCTGCTTGAAAGGACATAAGAACGTAAGAGAAGCCATGTCTGATCAGGCCAATGGCCCCTCCAGTCCAACACTCTGTGTCACATAAGAACATAAGAGAAGCCATGTTGGATCAGGCCAATGGCCCATCCAGTCCAACACTGTGTGTGTCACATAAGAACATAAGAAAAACCATATTGGATCAGGCCAATGGCCCCTCCAGTCCAACATTTTGTGTCACACATAAGAACATGAGAAAAGCCACGTTGGATCAGGCCAATGGCCCATCCAGTCCAATATTTTGTGTCACACATAAGAAGATAAGGGAAGCCATATTGGATCAGGCCAGTGGCCCCTCCAGTCCAACACTCTGTGTCACATAAGAACAGAAGAGAAGCCCTGTTGGATCAGGCCAATGGCCCCTCCAGTCCAACACTCTGTGTCACATAAGAGAAGCCATGTTGGATCAGGCCAATGGCCCATCCAGTTCAATACTCTGTGTCTCATAAGAACATAAGAGAAGCCATGTTGGATCAGGCCAATAGCCCCTCCAGTCCAACACTCTGTGTCACAGAGTGGCCAAAAAAACCCAGGTGCTGTCAGGAGGTCCACCAGTTGGGCCAGGACCCAAGATGCCCACAGCTGTCCCCACCCCAAGGACCAAGAATACAGGGGGTGAGGCGCCATCAAATTGCTTCCAACTTATGATGAATCTACAAATAAATGTCCTCCAAAACGTTCTCTCTGTAACAGCCTTGCTCAAGTCTTACAAACTGAGGATCTTTGTGGTTTCCTTGATTGAGTCAACCCACCTCATGTTGGGTCTTCCTCTTTTCCTGCTGCCTTCAGTTTTTCCAAGCACTGTTTGTCTTCGCCACAATGTGCCTCAGCCTCCCCCCAAATAGTCAACCATCTGCTCATCCAAATAGCTGAAGGGGGTGGGGGAACATAAGAGAAGCCCCGTTGGATCAGGCCAGTGGCCCCTCCAGTCCAACACTCTGTGTCACAGAAGAACATAAGAGAAGCCCTGTTGGATCAGGCCAGTGGCCCATCCAGTCCAACACTCTGTGTCACAGAAGAACATAAGAGAAGCCCTGTTGGATCAGGCCAATGGCCCATCCAGTCCAACACTCTGTGTCACAGAAGAACATAAGAGAAGCCATGTTGGATCAGGCCAGTGGCCCATCCAGTCCAACACTCTGTGTCACAGAAGAACATAAGAGAAGCCATGTTGGATCAGGCCAGTGGCCCATCCAGTCCAACACTCTGTGTCACAGAAGAACATAAGAGAAGCCCTGTTGGATCAGGCCAGTGGCCCATCCAGTCCAACACTCTGTGTCACAGAAGAACATAAGAGAAGCCATGTTGGATCAGGCCAGTGGCCCATCCAGTCCAACACTCTGTGTCACAGAAGAACATAAGAGAAGCCCTGTTGGATCAGGCCAATGGCCCATCCAGTCCAACACTCTGTGTCACATAAGAACATAAGAGAAGCCCTGTTGGATCAGGCCAATGGCCCATCCAGTCCAACACTCTGTGTCACAGAAGAACATAAGAGAAGCCATGTTGGATCAGGCCAATGGCCCATCCAGTCCAACACTCTGTGTCACAGAAGAACATAACAGAAGCCATGTTGGATCAGGCCAATGGCCCATCCAGTCCAACACTCTGTGTCACAAAAGAACAAAAGAGAAGCCATGTTGGATCAAGCCAGTGGCCCATCCAGTCCAACACTCTGTGTCACATAAGAGAAGCCATGTTGGATCAGGCCAATGGCCCATCCAGTCCAACACTCTGTGTCACAGAAGAATATAAGAGAAGCCATGTTGGATCAGGCCAGTGGCCCATCCAGTCCAACACTCTGTGTCACATAAGAACATAAGAGAAGCCCTGTTGGATCAGGCCAATGGCCCATCCAGTCCAACACTCTGTGTCACATAAGAACATAAGAGAAGCCCTGTTGGATCAGGCCAATGGCCCATCCAGTCCAACACTCTGTGTCACAGAAGAACATAAGACAAGCCATGTTGGATCAGGCCAATGGCCCATCCAGTCCAACACTCTGTGTCACAGAAGAACATAAGAGAAGCCCTGTTGGATCAGGCCAATGGCCCATCCAGTCCAACACTCTGTGTCACATAAGAACATAAGAGAAGCCCTGTTGGATCAGGCCAATGGCCCCTCCAGTCCAACACTCTGTGTCACAGAAGAACATAAGAGAAGCCCTGTTGGATCAGGCCAATGGCCCATCCAGTCCAACACTCTGTGTCACAGAAGAACATAAGAGAAGCCCTGTTGGATCAGGCCAATGGCCCATCCAGTCCAACACTCTGTGTCACATAAGAACATAAGAGAAGCCCTGTTGGATCAGGCCAATGGCCCATCCAGTCCAACACTCTGTGTCACATAAGAACATAAGAGAAGCCATGTTGGATCAGGCCAATGGCCCATCCAGTCCAACACTCTGTGCCACAGAAGAACATAAGAGAAGCCATGTTGGATCAGGCCAATGGCCCCTCCAGTCCAACACTCTGTGTCACATAAGAACATAAGAGAAGCCATGTTGGATCAGGCCAATGGCCCATCCAGTCCAACACTCTGCGTCACATAAGAACAAAAGAGAAGCCATGTTGGATCAGGCCAATGGCCCATCCAGTCCAACACTCTGTGTCACATAAGAACAAAAGAGAAGCCATGTTGGATCAAGCCAGTGGCCCATCCAGTCCAACACTCTGTGTCACATAAGAACATAAGAGAAGCCCTGTTGGATCAGGCCAATGGCCCCTCCAGTCCAACACTCTTTTAACCCCACAACAGACACCCTGTGAGGTGGGTGGAGCTGAGAGAGCTCTAACAGAAGCTGCTCTTTCAAGGATAGAGTCTCAGAGAGGCTCACAATCTCCTTTCCCTTCCTCCCCCACAACAGACACCCTGTGAAGTGGCTGGGGCTGAGAGGTCATTCCCGCAGTACAAGTGGAAGAGTGGGGAATCAAACCCGGTTCTCCCAGATAAGAAGACTGCAGATTTATACCCCGCCCTTCTCTCTGAATCAGACTCAGAACGGCTTACAATCTCCTATATCTTTCCCCCCACCCACAACAAACACCCTGTGAGGTGGGTGGAGCTGAGAGGGCTCAGAGGAAGCTGCCCTTTCAAGGACAACCTCTGCCAGAGCTATGGCTGACCCAAGCCCATTCCAACGGCTGCATGTGAAGGAGTGGGGAATCAAGCCCGGTTCTCCCAGATAAGAGAGCTCTGGCTGACTCAAGGCCATTCCAAGCAGATGCAAGTGGAGGAGTGGGGAATCCAACCCGGTTCTCCCAGATAAGAGAGCTATGGCTGACTCAAGGCCATTCCAAGCAGATGCAAGTGGAGGAGGGGGGAATCAACCCCGGTTCTCCCAGATAAGAGAGCTCTGGCTGACTCAAGGCCATTTCAGCAGCTGCAAGTGGAGGAGTGGGGAATCAAACCTGGTTCTCCCAGATAAGAGTCCATGCACTTAACCACTATGCCAAACTGGCTCTCCCAGAAGCTGCCCTTTCAAGGACAACCTCTGCCAGAGCTATGGCTGACCCAAGGCCATTCCAGCAGGTGCAAGTGGAGGAGTGGGGAATCCAACCCGGTTCTCCCAGATAAGAGAGCTATGGCTGACCCAAGGCACTTCCAGCAGGTGCAAGTGGAGGAGTGGGGAATCAAACCCGGTTCTCCCAGATAAGAGAGCTCTGGCTGACCCAAGGCCATTCCAGCAGCTGCAAGTGGAGGAGGGGGAATCGAACCTGGTTCTCCCAGATAAGAGAGCTCTGGCTGACCCAAGGCCATTCCAGCAGCTGCAAGTGGAGGAGTGGGGAATCGAACCCGGTTCTCCCAGATAAGAGTCTGCGCACTTAACCACGGCACCCAACCGTGGCACATCCCAGCATCTCCTTCCATCAGGGAAGGCTGTTCTCCAAATGCCCCCACAAGGAGCCCAGCACCAACCCATCATCACAACTGCACATACAGAAACATTCTTCTTTGTCCCTCGAAGAGCTGGAGGGACTGCTTGTCCACCTCCTCCGCCAGCTACACGGCACTTGAGCAAACATGAAAGAGGAGTCCTACACATCTCAGCCAACGAACCGCCGAGGCCTGAAAATGAACTTCAGGGCCTGTTTTCAAAATTCACCCGGCTCGTGGCCGAAGGGAAGAGGGCAGAGGGACTGGCATGAGGCTGAGACTGCAACCCACGCGAAAACCCACTGCCGAGACATTTTCTAGTGCACGACCTCAACAAGTGGGGTTTTTTACAGCTTCCGAAGCTTTGAAATTAATTGCGGCGTGGCTGGAAGCCATTGATGGGATGGGTCCAGTTTCAGGGCTGCTGCTCTGCGGTGGAGCATGTGTTTGGCACGCGTGAGGTTTGGTCTTTCAAACTGCTCCTTGGGAAAGCGGGCTCTCCGCTGGGGACCCAGAAGAGACATCGGCAGCCATGCAGCAAGGGCACTGCAGGGATTTTAAAAGCACAAAGCGCTATCAAGGAGGGAGACCTGGGACCAACAGGTGAGCCAGTTTGGTGTAGTGGTCAAGTGTGCGGACTCTTATCTGGGAGAACCGGGTTTGATTCCCCACTCCTCCACTTGCACCTGCTGGAATGGCCTTGGGTCAGCCATAGCTCTGGCAGAGGTTGTCCTTGAAAGGGCAGCTTCTGGGAGAGCCAGTTTGGCATAGTGGTTAAGTGCGTGGACTCTTATCTGGGAGAACCGGGTTTGATTCCCCACTCCTCCACTTGCACCTGCTGGAATGGCCTTGGGTCAGCCTGAGCTCTCACAAGAGTTGCCCCTGAAAGGGCAGCTTCTGGGAGACCTCTTTCAGCCCCACCCACCTCACAGGCTTTCTGTTGTGGGGGAAGAAGGTAGAGGAGATTGTAAGAGTGGTCCTTGAAAGGGCAGCTTCTGGGAGAGCTCTCTCAGCCACACCCACCCCACAGGGTGTCTGTTGTGGGGGAAGAAGGTAGAGGAGATTGTAAGAGTGGTCCTTGAAAGGGCAGCTTCTGGGAGAGCTCTCTCAGCCACACCCACCCCACAGGGTGTCTGTTGTGGGGGAAGAAGGTAGAGGAGATTGTAAGAATGGTCCTTGAAAGGGCAGCTTCTGGGAGAGCTCTCTCAGCCACACCCACCCCACAGGGTGTCTGTTGTGGGGGAAGAAGGTAGAGGAGATTGTAAGAGTGATCCTTGAAAGGGCAGCTTCTGGGAGAGCTCTCTCAGCCCCACCTACCTCACAGAGGGATGAAGATAAAGGAGATTATAAAATGCTCTGAGACTCAGATTCAGAGAGAAGGGTGGGCTATAAATCTATGGTCTTCTAAGAGCCCGCCTCGGTGGGGTAGGGCGGGATATAAATTGAATAAAATAATAAATTCTTCAACTCCCCACTCTGCTCCTTGGGTGACCCTTCACCAGTCACTGCCTTCCGCCATCTCCCACCTCACCAGGGTTGTTGCAAGCAGAAAACGAGGAAGGAGAAAGTCAAAGATTTGGCATCCTTGGAGGAAGGGGGGGATTAAAATGTAGAAAAAAGAAATAAAAAACGAAGTTTCTTTTTTACAAAGTACACACGAAGCTGCCTTCTATTGAATCAGACTTCGGTCCATCAGTTTCATTAGTGTCTACTCAGACTGGCAGCGGTTCTCCAGGGTCTCAGGCTGAGGTATTACCCATCGCCTACTGCCTGGTTCTTGTAACTGGAGATGCCGGGGATTGAATCTGGGAACTTCTGTAAGCCAAGCAGATGCCCTACACTAAGCTATGGCCCTTCTCCATGGCTCTCCAGGGTCTCAGGCTGAGGTCTTTCCCATCGCTTACTGCCTGGTTCTTGTAACTGGAGATGCCGGGGATTGAATCTGGGACCTTCTGCAAGCCAAGCAGATGCCCTAGACTGAGCTATGGCCCTTCTCCATGGCACTCCAGGGTCTCAGGCTGAGGTCTTTCCCATCAGACTTCTTGTAAATGGAGATGCTGGGGATTGAACCTGGGACCTTCTGCATGCCAAGCAAATGCCCTACACTGAGCTATGGCCCTTCTCCATGGCTCTCCAGGGTCTCAGGCTGAGGTCTTTCCCATCAGACTTCTTGTAAATGGAGATGCCGGGGATTGAACCTGGGACCTTCTGCATTCCAAGCAGATGCCCTACCACTGAACTATGGCCCCTCTCCATGGCTCTCCAGGGTCCCAGGCTGAGGTCTTTCCCATCACACTGCCTGGTCCTTGTAAATGGAGATGCTGGGGATTGATCTTGGGACCTTCTGCATGCCAAGCAGATGCCCTACACTGAGCTATGGCCCTTCTCCATGGCTCTCCAGGGTCTCAGGCTGAGGTCTTTCCTATCACACTGCCTGGTTCTTGTAACTGGAGATGCCAGGGATTGAACCTGGGACCTTCTGCATGCCAAGCAGATGCCCTACCACTGAACTATGGCCCCTTTCCATGGCTCTCCAGGATCTCAGGCTGAGGTCTTTCCCATCACACCGCTTGGTCCTTGTAACTGGAGATACCAGGGACTGAACCTGGGACCTTCTGCATGCCAAGCAGATGCCCTACCACTGAACTATGGCCCCTTTCCATGGCTCTCCAGGATCTCAGGCTGAGGTCTTTCCCATCACACCGCTTGGTCCTTTTAACTGGAGATGCCAGGGATTGAACTTGGGACCTTCTGCATGCCAAGCAGAGGCTCTGCCCCTGAGCTATGGCCCCTCTCCATGGCTCTCCAGGGTCTCAGGCTGAAGTCTTTCCCATCACCTACTGCCTGGTCCTTTTAACTGGAGATACCTGGGACTGAACCTGGGACCTTCTGCACTCAAGCAGATGCTCTATCACTGAGCTATGGCCCTTCTCCATGGCCATCCAGGGTCTTGGGTAGAGGTCTTTCACATCACCAATTGCCTGGTCCTTTTAACTGGAGACGCCGGGGATTGGCCCTGGGACCTTCAGCATACCAAGCCGTTGCTGTGCCACTGAGCCATGGCTCAAAAGAGAAAACACATGAAGCTGCGTTATAACTGAATCAGACCCTTGGTCCATCCAGTTCATTACTGTCTACCAGGTGTGGAATTCTAACAGAAGCTCCTTTGCATATTAGGCCACACACCCCTGATGCAGCCAATCCTCTAGGAGCTTACAAGGCTCTTTTTGGTAAGCTCTTGGGAGGATGGGCCACAGCAGGGGTGTGTGGCCTAATATGCAAAGGAGCTCCTGCTAGAATTCTACCCTCGCTGTCAACTCAGAGTTTCAGGTGGAGGTCTTCCACGTCGCCTACAGGACAACTGCACAAGCGCTCTCTATGCAATTTTGGATGCACAGAGCGCTAAAAAAAGGATTTTATTCTGACTGTAAGCATTAACCAAGCGCAGTTCAATACAAACTCAGCAAAGCATTCCCCCCTCCATGGGAGGGTCTGTTTAATTTCCTCCAACAATACCGGAGTTATTTATATTCTTCACCGATGCAGTGGTTCTTATCGTAATCCGTGTATTCCCAAGCAAGTCATTTCTTTTAAAACAGCTTCTTTTACAGGGTGCCAATACCTTCCAGCTACTAAAACAACAACAACGAAAATTGGTTCTGCCAGTGTTAACGGCAACATTTAGTTGCATGTCGCAGTTCCGGTTTTCCTGTCCGAGGGCTCCTTAAACCTGAGGGTTTAAGCTTTTTTCCCCAGTTCCTGTTCTTTAAAAGATCTGTAAAATCTGTGAAAGCCTTGCTACCAACTGCTGTATCCAAAGCAATGTGGGCCAGTTTGGTGTCGTGGTTAAGTGTGCGGACTCTTATCTGGGAGAACCAGGCTTGATTCCCCACTCCTCCAATTGCAACTGCTGGAATGGCCTTGGGTCAGCCAGAGCTCTGGCAGAGGTTGTTCTTGAAAGGGCAGCTGCTGTGAGAGCCCTCTCCAGCCCCACCCACCTCACAGGGTGTCTGTTGTGGGGGAGGAAGGGAAAGGAGATTGTGAGCCGCTCTGAGACTCTTCGGAGTGGAGGGTGGGATATAAATCCAATATCTTCATCTACCTCCCCGGGTGTCTGTTGTGGGGGAGGAAGGGAAAGGAGATTCTGAGCCACTCTGAGACTCTTCGGAGTGGAGGGCGGGATATAAATCCAATATCTCCATTTACCTCACAAGGTGTCTGTTGTGGGAGAGCAAGGGAGAGGAGATTGTGAGCTGCTCTGAGACTCTTCAGAGTGGAGGGTGGGATATAAATCCAATATCTTCATCTACCTCACAGGGTGTCTGTTGTGGGGGAGGAAGGGAAAGGAGATTGTGAGCCACTCTGAGACTCTTCGGAGTGGAGGGCGGGATATAAATCCAATATCTCCATTTACCTCACAAGGTGTCTGTTGTGGGGGCGGAAGGGAAAGGAGATTGTGAGCCGCTCTGAGACTCTTCGGAGTGGAGGGCGGGATATAAATCCAATATCTTCATCTACCTCCCCGGGTGTCTGTTGTGGGGGAGGAAGGGAAAGGAGATTCTGAGCCACTCTGAGACTCTTCGGAGTGGAGGGCGGGATATAAATCCAATATCTCCATTTACCTCACAAGGTGTCTGTTGTGGGGGCGGAAGGGAAAGGAGATTGTGAGCCGCTCTGAGACTCTTCGGAGTGGAGGGCGGGATATAAATCCAATATCTTCATTTACCTCACAGGGTGTCTGTTGTGGGGAAGGAAGGGAAAGGAGATTGTGAGCCACTCTGAGACTCTTCGGAATGGAGGGCAGGATATAAATCCAATATCTTCATCTACCTCACAGGGTGTCTGTTGTGGGGGAGGAAGAGAAAGGAGATTGTGAGGCGCTCTGAGACTCTTCGGAGTGGAGGGCGGGATAGAAATCCAATATCTTCATCTACCTCACAGGGTGTCTGTTGTGGGGGAGGAAGGGAAAGGAGATTGTGAGCCGCTCTGAGACTCTTCGGAGTGGAGGGCAGGATATAAATCCAATATCTTCAACTACCTCGCAGGGTGTCTGTTGTGGGGGAGGAAGGGAAAGGAGATTGTGAGCCGCTCTGAGACTCTTCGGAGTGGAGGGCGGGATATAAATCCAATATCATCTACCTTACAGGGTGTTTGTTGTGGGGGAGAAAGGGAAAGGAGATTGTGAGCCGCTCTGAGACTCTATCCTTGAATGGGCAGCTTCTGTCGGAGCTCTCTCAGCCCACCCACCTCACAGGGTGTCTGTTGTGGGGGAGGAAGGCAAAGGAGATTGTGAGCTGCTCTGAGACTCTATCCTTGAAAGGGCAGCTTCTGGGAGAGCCCTCTCAGCCCCACCCACCTCACAGGGTGTCTGTTGTGGGGGAGGAAGGGAAGGGAGATTGTAGCCGCTCTGAGACTCTGTCCTTGAAAGGGCAGCTGCTGTGAGAGCCCTCTCAGCCGCACCCGCCTCACAGGGTGTCCGTAGTGGGGGGGCAGAAGATATGGGAGATTGTAAGCCGCTCTGAGTCTCTGATTCAGAGAGAAGGGCGGGGTATAAATGTGCAGTCTTCTTCTTCAGAGCCCTCTCAGCTCCACCCACCTCACAGGATGTCCGTTGTGGGGGGGGGGGTAGAAGATATAGGAGATTGTAAGCCGCTGAGTCTCTGATTCAGAGAGAAGGGTGAGGTATAAATCTGCAGTCTGCTTCATCACCATCATCAGGGCGCAGAGTGAGGCAACGGCAAACCGGCTCTGGATGTCTCTTTGCCTTGAAAACCCTAACAGGGTCACCATAAGGTGACTGCTACTTGACTGCATTTAACCAACACAGTAAGAGAGGGTCACAGACCAAAGTCTCTACCAGAAGCGTTAAAGAACAAGGGAGATCTCAACAACACTTGAGGAATAGGATCTAAAGTTGTTTCAAGGGCCAAACACAGTCACTTCATTTCGCTAGTCTTATGTTCGCCTTGCACAAGTTTCAACTCTCCATTTGCTGAAAGGCCTGGAGAAGTCTCTCCCTTATTTATTTATTAGATTTGCATCCCGCCCTCCCCGTAACGGGCTCAGGGCAGCTAACAACCAATAAGAACGCAACACCAGGTCGTAAAACTTGGGGGGGGGAAAGCGACAAAATACTATGCAATAAAAATAATCCATTAAAACAAACGCCCAAAAGGAAAACTGTAACGTTCGTGGGATAATCCATGAGAGCCAAATCATCATAATGCTATTTTATGCAGTACCTGATTAAGGTGGGATTCTACCTGCACTTTGAACTGTGCCAGGGTGTGTGTGTTTGATAGAGGAAAATGTGTGATAGAGGAAAATGTGTGATAGAGAAAAATGTGTGATAGAGGAAAAATGAAGCTGCCACGAGCTGGGATTCCAACAGCACACGTCTGTTCAAAAACATCCATTTCATGACTGTACGTATTTTTAAACATTTTTTGTACAGAGCCATATCTTGAGTAAGCGATGAACTTATTGCTTGGCTGTATTTTTATACAAATTACGGTTACCTCAAGAATAGATCACTGTAATGCTCTCTACATGGGGCTACCCTTGATGCTAACCCGGAGACGACAACTAGTGCAGAATGCTGCGGCGCGGCTATTAATGGGGCTGCCGCGATGGGAGCACATTCAGCCAGTGCTGAGAGAGCTGCACTGGTTGCCTGTTGTGTTCCGAGTTCGCTTCAAGGTGTTGGTATTAACCTTTAAAGCCCTCTATGGTCAGGGACCTGCCTATCTACTGGACCGCCTTTCCCCATATATTCCCCAGAGAGCACTGCGATCAGGGACAAAAAAATCTGTTGTCCGCCCCTGGGCCAAAAGAAGCCAGGCTATGTGTAACGAGATCCAGGGCTTTTTCGGTGGCAGCACCAGAACTTTGGAACTCCCTCCCAGAAGCTATAAGGGCCCTGCGGGATTTGTCTGCGTTCCGCAGGGCCTGTAAGACCGAACTGTTTAAGCAGGCTTTTGCGGTTTGACTGAAAAAGGGCTGCCACCGGACATCTTATAGAATGCTGGCGATCACAGTCGAGAATTCAACACCGCTTATACTGTACTGAAGCAGCGTCACAGAATGGTTTTAAAACCGAAATAAGTAAATTATATGTTTTATTGGATTGATTGTATTATACGATGTTGTGAGCCGCCCTGAGTCCGCTTGCGGAGAGGGCAGGATATAAATTGAAAGGAATAAATAAATAAATATTCAGTACACTAACGTTATAAAATAAAATAATTTCACCGTAGCTCTTTATTAAAAATTTCAATAAAATATTAATTACAGAGCGAGCAATGAAGCAAATGGGCGGTAGGTTCAGGACGGACAAAAGGAATACTGCTTTCCACAGAGAGCGATTCTAACGTGGAATTCACTGCCAGAAGATGGCAGCGATGGCCACAGGAATACGATTCAGGTGGGTAGCCATTTTGTTCTGAAAGCAGCAGAACAAAGTCGGAGTCCAGTGGCAAGAAAGTTTTAGAAGATGATGATGATATTGGATTTCTATCCCGCCCTCCACTCCGAAGAGTCTCAGAGCGGCTCACAATCTCCTTTCCCTTCCTCCCCCACAACAGACACCCTGTGAGGTAGATGAAGATATTGGATTTATATCCCGCCCTCCACTCCAAAGAGTCTCAGAGTGGCTCACAATCTCCTTTACCTCCTCCACCCCACAACAGACACCCTGTGAGGTGGGTGGGCTGAGAGAGTTCTGACAGAAGCTGCCCTTTCAAGGACAACTCCTACAAGAGCTATGGCTGACTCAAGGACATTCCAGCAGCTGCAAGTGGAGGAGCGGGGAATCAAACCCGGTTCTGCCAGATAATAGTCAGCGCACTTCACCACTACGCCGAACTGGCTTTATTTTTAAGCAACTTACGCACTTCAGCCAGGGAAACTCACGGTCTCCAGCATCTCCGGCTAAAGAAAGGATCAGGCAGCAAGCCATGTGAAAAACCTCCATGGATGCCCTGAATAGCTGCTGCCGGTCTGAGTAGACAACATTGACCTTGGTCGACTTAGTCGTTCTGGTTCAACAGAAGGCAGCCTCATGTGCACAGAAAGACTTGAGGGGGTTTTTTGTTTCCTTGCTCACAAGGAGCTGAAAACAAAACGCCTGCATACAAAAATGCCCTGATCCGGGGTAGCCCAGGCTAGCTCAATCTTGTCGCTCCTCAGAATAGGGTTGCCAATCCCCAGGTGGGGGCAGGGGATCTCCCAGTTTGGAGGCCCTTCTCCCCGCTTCAGGGTCATCAGAAAGGGGGGGGAAGGGAAATGTCTGCTGGGCACTCCATTATTCCCAATGGAGACCAATTCCCCTATGGTATAATGGAGAACTGATCCAAGGGTATCTGGGGCTCTGCGGGGGGCTGCTTTTTCGAGGTAGAGGCACCACATTTGCAGCATAGTAGCCGATGCTTCTCCTCAAAAGAACCTCCACGTTTTAAGGAGATCGGACCAAAAGTCCAATTCTACGAGCCCCCAAAGAAGGTGCCCCTAGCCTTATTTCCAATGGAGGGAAGGCATTTAAAAGGGTGTGTGGTCCCTATAAATGCGATGGCCAGAACTCCCTTTGGCGTTCAATTGTGCTTGTCACAACCTTGCTCCTGGCTCTGCCCCCAAAGTCCCCAGATACATCTTGAATTGGACCTGGTAACCCTACCTCAGAAGGTAAGCAACCTAGTTAGCATTTGGGTGGGAAGGTAAGCAACCTAGCTAGTACTTGGGTGGAAAGGTAAGCAACCTAGTTAGCACTTGGGTGGGAAGCTAAGCAACCTAGTTAGCATTTGGGTGGGAAGGTAAGAAACCTAGCTAGCACTTGGGTGGAAAGGTAAGCAACCTAGTTAGCATTTGGGTGGGAAGGTAAGCAACCTAGTTAGCATTTGGGTGGGAAGGTAAGCAACCTAGTTAACATTTGGGTGGGAAGGTAAGCAACCTAGTTAACATTTGGGTGGGAAGGTAAGAAACCTAGTTAGCATTTGGGTGGGAAGATAAGAAACCTAGTTAGCATTTGGGTGGGAAGGTAAGC
Organism: Heteronotia binoei; assembly: GCF_032191835.1. Lineage (NCBI taxonomy): Eukaryota > Metazoa > Chordata > Lepidosauria > Squamata > Gekkonidae > Heteronotia > Heteronotia binoei. The sequence continues at coordinate 278,529,151 of NC_083223.1, forward strand.
AACCTAGTTAGCATTTGGGTGGGAAGGTAAGCAACCTAGTTAGCATTCGGGTGGGAAGGTAAGCAACCTAGCTAGTACTTGGGTGGAAAGGTAAGCAACATAGTTAGCACTTGGGTGGGAAGGTAAGCAACCTAGTTAGCATTTGGGTGGGAAGGTAAGCAACCTAGTTAGCATTTGGGTGGGAAGGTAAGCAACCTAGCTAGTACTTGGGTGGAAAGGTAAGCAACCTAGTTAGCACTTGGATGGGAAGGTAAGCAACCTAGTTAGCATTTGGGTGGGAAGGTAAGCAACCTAGTTAGCATTTGGGTGGGAAGGTAAGCAACCTAGTTAGCATTTGGGTGGGAAGGTAAGCAACCTAGTTAGCATTTGGGTGGGAAGGTAAGAAACCTAGTTAGTATTTGGGTGGGAAGGTAAGCAACCTAGTTAGCATTTGGATGGGAAGGTAAGCAACCTAGTTAGCATTTGGGTGGGAAGGAAAGAAACCTAGTTAGCATTTGGGTGGGAAGGTAAGCAACCTAGTTAGCATTTGGGTGGGAAGGTAAGAAACCTAGTTAGTATTTGGGTGGGAAGGTAAGCAACCTAGTTAGCATTTGGGTGGGAAGGTAAGCAACCTAGTTAGCATTTGGGTGGGAAGATAAGAAACCTAGTTAGCACTTGGGTGGGAAGGTAAGCAACCTAGTTAGCACTTGGGTGGGAAGGTAAGAAACCTAGTTAGCATTTGGGTGGGAAGGTAAGCAACCTAGTTAGCATTTGGGTGGGAAGGTAAGAAACCTAGTTAGCATTTGGGTGGGAAGGTAAGAAACCTAGTTAGCATTTGGGTGGGAAGATAAGAAACCTAGTTAGCATTTGGGTGGGAAGGTAAGCAACCTAGTTAGCATTTGGGTGGGAAGGTAAGCAACCTAGCTAGTACTTGGGTGGAAAGGTAAGCAACCTAGTTAGCACTTGGATGGGAAGGTAAGCAACCTAGTTAGCATTTGGGTGGGAAGGTAAGCAACCTAGTTAGCATTTGGGTGGGAAGGTAAGCAACCTAGTTAGCATTTGGGTGGGAAGGTAAGAAACCTAGTTAGCATTTGGGTGGGAAGGTAAGAAACCTAGTTAGTATTTGGGTGGGAAGGTAAGCAACCTAGTTAGCATTTGGATGGGAAGGTAAGCAACCTAGTTAGCATTTGGGTGGGAAGGAAAGAAACCTAGTTAGCATTTGGGTGGGAAGGTAAGCAACCTAGTTAGCATTTGGGTGGGAAGGTAAGAAACCTAGTTAGTATTTGGGTGGGAAGGTAAGCAACCTAGTTAGCATTTGGGTGGGAAGGTAAGCAACCTAGTTAGCATTTGGGTGGGAAGATAAGAAACCTAGTTAGCACTTGGGTGGGAAGGTAAGCAACCTAGTTAGCACTTGGGTGGGAAGGTAAGAAACCTAGTTAGCATTTGGGTGGGAAGGTAAGCAACCTAGTTAGCATTTGGGTGGGAAGGTAAGAAACCTAGTTAGCATTTGGGTGGGAAGGTAAGAAACCTAGTTAGCATTTGGGTGGGAAGATAAGAAACCTAGTTAGCATTTGGGTGGGAAGGTAAGCAACCTAGTTAGCATTTGGGTGGGAAGGTAAGAAACCTAGTTAGCATTCGGGTGGGAAGGTAAGCAACCTAGCTAGTACTTGGGTGGAAAGGTAAGCAACCTAGTTAGCACTTGGGTGGGAAGGTAAGCAACCTAGTTAGCATTTGGGTGGGAAGGTAAGCAACCTAGTTAGCATTTGGGTGGGAAGGTAAGCAACCTAGTTAGCATTTGGGTGGAAAGGTAAGCAACCTAGCTAGTACTTGGGTGGAAAGGTAAGCAACCTAGTTAGCACTTGGATGGGAAGGTAAGCAACCTAGTTAGCATTTGGGTGGGAAGGTAAGCAACCTAGTTAGCATTTGGGTGGGAAGGTAAGCAACCTAGTTAGCATTTGGGTGGGAAGGTAAGCAACCTAGTTAGCATTTGGGTGGGAAGGTAAGAAACCTAGTTAGCATTTGGGTGGGAAGGTAAGAAACCTAGTTAGCATTTGGATGGGAAGGTAAGAAACCTAGTTAGCATTTGGGTGGGAAGGTAAGCAACCTAGTTAGCATTTGGATGGGAAGGTAAGCAACCTAGTTAGCATTTGGGTGGGAAGGTAAGCAACCTAGTTAGCATTTGGGTGGGAAGGTAAGAAACCTAGTTAGCATTTGGGTGGGAAGGTAAGAAACCTAGTTAGCATTTGGGTGGGAAGGTAAGCAACCTAGTTAGCATTTGGGTGGGAAGGTAAGCAACCTAGTTAGCATTTGGGTGGAAAGGTAAGAAACCTAGTAAGGAACCAGTGGCCCATCCAGTCCAACACTTTGTGTCACATAAGAACAGAAGAGAAGCCATGTTGGATCAGGCCAGTGGCTCATCCAGTCCAACACTCTGTGTCACATAAGAACATAAGAGAAGCCATGTTGGATCAGGCCAATGGCCCCTCCAGTCCAACACTCTGTGTCACATAAGAACAGAAGAGAAGCCATGTTGGATCAGGCCAATGGCCCCTCCAGTCCAACACTCTGTGTCACATAAGAACAGAAGAGAAGCCATGTTGGATCAGGCCAATGGCCCCTCCACTCCAACACTCTGTGTCACATAAGAACATAAGAGAAGCCCTGTTGGATCAGGCCAGTGGCCCCTCCAGTCCAACACTCTGTGTCACATAAGAACATAAGAGAAGCCATGTTGGATCAGGCCAGTGGCCCATCCAGTCCAACACTCTGTGTCACATAAGAACATAAGAGAAGCCACGTTGGATCAGGCCAGTGGCTCATCCAGTCCAACACTCTGTGTCACATAAGAACAGAAGAGAAGCCATGTTGGATCAGGCCAGTGGCCCCTCCACTCCAATACTCTGAGTCACACAGTGGCCAAAAAAAAACAAAAAACCACCAAGTGCCATCTACAGGTCCACCAATGGGGCCAGAAACCCTTCCAAGCACCAAGACGACAGAGCATCACTGCCCCAGACAGAGAGTTCCAACGATAAGCTGGTGCCACTGATGGATCCCTGGTCCATATGCTTATCCATTCCCCTCTTGAAGCTGGCTATGCTTGTCGCCGCCACCACTTCCTGTACCAGGAAAAAGCTTCACTCTGTACCTCTCCAAATGCTCATGGTGGCTTACGCTTCAGAAAGAATGTATGAAACCCCAATTATTCCCAATAAATTGTGCACAGCAAAGCAAGCCCGGAGTTGTTCAGCGGCAGCAGCCACCGTTGGCAACGAGGGAGGGAAGAGTAACCCCATCAAAGCCAAGGAAGGAAAGAAAATCCCCCTTCTCACCAGTCCAGCCTGTCTTTCTGCCTTCTCCAGCTCTGCCCCTGCCCAAATCTCCATTAAATTGCACTGCTAATATAGAAGGAAAAGGGAAGCACAAGAGAAACTGGTGAGAGGGATCAATTTATAACAGTGGGACAGGAGGGAGGATACCAAAAGGAAGATTGCGCCTATCCTCAGCACCAGCTCTGCCACAAGGAGAACGAGGCAACTGCCTAGGGCGCCAGCCTTCCGGGGGGCACCGAATTTGGCACCCCCCCCATGTGACCTGGTGATCATAGAATCACAGAGTTGGACGGGACCTCCAGGGTCATCTAGTCCAACCCCCTGCACAATGCAGGAAATTCAGAAACACCTCCCCCTAAATTCACAGGATTTTCATCGCTGTCGGATGGCTATCTAGCCTCTGTTGAAAAACCTCCAGGGAAGGAGAGCCCACCACCTCCCGAGGAGGAAGCCTGTTCCACTGAGGAACCGCTCTAATGGTCAAGAAGTTCTTCCTAATTTTGAGGCGGAAACTCTTCTGATTTAATTTCAACCCATTGGTTCTGGTCCTACCTTCCGGGGCCACAGAAAACAATCCCACACCATCTTCTATATGACTGCCCTTCAAGTACTTGAAGATGGTGATCCTATCGCCTCTCAGCCGCCTCCTCTCCAGGCTAAACATCCCCAGCTCCTTCAACCTTTCCTCACAGGACTTGGTCTCCAGACCCCTCTATATGACTGCCCTTCAAGTACTTGAAGATGGTGATCCTATCGCCTCTCAGCCGCCTCCTCTCCAGGCTAAACATCCCCAGCTCCTTCAACCTTTCCTCACAGGACTTGGTCTCCAGACCCCTCTATATGACTGCCCTTCAAGTACTTGAAGATGGTGATCCTATCGCCTCTCAGCCGCCTCCTCTCCAGGCTAAACATCCCCAGCTCCTTCAACCTTTCCTCATAGGACTTGGTCTCCAGACCCCTCTATAGGACAGCCCTTCAAGGACTTGAAGATGGTGATCCTATCACCTCTCAGCCGCCTCCTCTCCAGGCTAAACATCCCCAGCTCCTTCAACCTTTCCTCACAGGACTTGGTCTCCAGACCCCTCTATAGGACAGCCCTTCAAGGACTTGAAGATGGTGATCCTATCACCTCTCAGCCACCTCCTCTCCAGGCTGAACATCCCCAGCTCCTTCAACCTTTCCTCACAGGACTTGGTCTCCAGACCCCTCTATAGGACAGCCCTTCAAGGACTTGAAGATGGTGATCCTATCACCTCTCAGCCGCCTCCTCTCCAGGCTAAACATCCCCAGCTCCTTCAACCTTTCCTCACAGGACTTGGTCTCCAGACCCCTCTATATGACTGCCCTTCAAGTACTTGAAGATGGTGATCCTATCGCCTCTCAGCCGCCTCCTCTCCAGGCTAAACATCCCCAGCTCCTTCAACCTTTCCTCATAGGACTTGGTCTCCAGACCCCTCTATAGGACAGCCCTTCAAGGACTTGAAGATGGTGATCCTATCACCTCTCAGCCGCCTCCTCTCCAGGCTAAACATCCCCAGCTCCTTCAACCTTTCCTCACAGGACTTGGTCTCCAGACCCCTCTATAGGACAGCCCTTCAAGGACTTGAAGATGGTGATCCTATCACCTCTCAGCCACCTCCTCTCCAGGCTGAACATCCCCAGCTCCTTCAACCTTTCCTCATAGGACTCGGTCTCCAGACCCCTCACCATCTTCGTCACCCTCCTCTGGACCCGTTCCAGCTTGTCTAGATCCTTCTTAAAATGTGGTGCCCAAAACTGAACACAATACTCCAGGTGAGGTCTTCCCAGAGCAGAGTCAAGCGATACCATCACATCGCACGATCTGGACACTAGACTTCTATTGATACAGCCCCAAATTGCATTTGCCTTTTTAGCCACCGCATCACACTGATGTCAGTTTGAGGGGGGGAGGGCACCAGAAGTTAGTCTTACCTAGGGTGCCAGACAGTCTAGGGCCTGCCTTGCTTATCCTGCACTCCTTTCTGAAATCTTTCTTCCATGGGGAGAGAGCAAGGACAGGCAAAGAGGACACACATGAAAAAAAGGAGCAGGGAAAGGTGTACCAGGGTGAGCAGGGAAGTGGGAAGGGCACATGAGGGATAAAACTGGCAAGAGGTCAGGCTAGCCTCAATCCCAAAAGGATTTCAAGGGGGCCACGAAGAGAGAGATGAGAGAGAGAGAGAGAGAGAGAGAGATGATAGATAGATGATAGATAGATAGATGATAGATAGATGATAGATAGATAGATAGATAGATGATAGATAGATAGATGATAGATAGATAGATGATAGATAGATAGATAGATAGATAGATAGATAGATAGATAGATAGATAGATAGATAGATAGATAGATAGATAGATAGATAGATAGATAGATAGATAGATAGATAGATAGCTGCAAAGAGAGAGGGAGAGTTCGTTCAGGCTAGCCTCAATCCCAAAGGGATTTCAAGGGGGCCACGAACCCGACTCCCCTCAATACCGCTCCCTTCTCTAAATCATTTAGGGGAGCAGCCCTTGCCAGAGCATCGCAGGACAACCTGAAAGGAGCCCGAGGGGCACTTTAAAGGCTAACAAGAGGCCATTCCAGCGAAAGCTTTTCACAGACTAGAGCCCACTTTTTCAGAGGCGAGGAAAGACATCATCCAGCCTGGGAAAGACGAAAGCTGGGTATATGCATGCATTTTTAAATGCTGCAAGCTGCCCCGTGGGGACGAGATGCCGGGTATAAATCAAATTAATAAAAAAAAAATAGATTTCTGGTGCTCATGTAGCTGGCAGGGGGGTGGGCAAAAGGCTGGATTAACAGGCCGAGTACACACCAGCATATTGCCCCCGCCATGCCTTTAGGGGCCCTGGGTCGGTTTGCCTCTCTGCCTCTCCCCTACGGCACTGTCTAAGGGGCTTTTGAGAAGGTGCCTGAAGGAGAGGGGCCTCTAAGCTGCGTTAGCGTGAGCTAGCTCACAGATTTTTAGCCTCCAGCTCACACGTTTTTGTCTTAGCTCAGGAAGGATGACCCCAGAGGCACAATAATTTACGCAGCCGCTCACAACCTTAATTCCAGTAGCTCACAACTTTAACGCCAGTAGCTCGCAAAGCAGAATTTTTGCTCACAAGACTCTGCAGTTTAGAGGGAATATTGATAAGGAAGTAATTTGCGAGGGGCACCCCCGAGATTTCAACTGGCCCCACCCGCGTTCTCTCTAAGCTGTGTTAGCGTGATCCAGCTCACGTTTTTTTAGCCTCCAGCTCACACATTTTCGCCTTAGCTCAGGAAGGATGACTCCAGAGCACGCTAATTTGCACAGAAGCTCCCAACTTGAATGCCAGTCGCTCACAAAGTAGAATTTTTGCTCACAAGCCTCTGCAGTTTAGAGGGAACACTGGTCTCCACGGGGTTTAATCCGGCACTGGGCGAAAGCGAGGTTAACCATCCAACCGACCACAGTCAGGGCAATTCTTTTTTGGAACCAACCGATCAAGGCTGTGCATGCATTGGAGGCTGCATTGACAGAAGACCACTGGGGGTAAGTTTACCCCAATCTTTTTTTATCCAGCTCACACGTTTGTCTTCGCTCAGGAAGGATGAGCCCAGAGCACACGAATGTATGCTGTGCTCACAACAACCTTAATTCCAGTCGCTCACAAAGTAGAATTTTTGCTCACAGGACTCTGCAACTGAGAAGGAACATTGGTCTCCATGGGGTTTAATCCGGCACTGGGCAAAAGCAAGATTAACCATCCAACCGACAGTCAGGACAATTTTTCTGCATTCAGACAATCAAGGCTGTGCATGCATTGCAGGCTGCATCGACAGAAGGCCACAGGGGGGGGGGGGTTTCCCCTCCAAGAGGGATGAAACACCCTCCCCCAAATAAGGCTGCCTGGACCCCGCCCCCTGCACTCACACCTTGAGGATGGGGTCCCCTTTGCGCACTTAGGGCAGGTATTTGTGAGTTTCCTGCATTGTGCAGGGGGTTGGACTAGATGACCCTGGAAACCCCTTCCAACTCTATGACCCTATAATTTTATGACCACAGCCAGGGCAATTTTTTTGCAATAGATAGATAATAAAAAAGCTGTGCATGCATTTCAATTTGAGATAGATAGATGATAGACAGATAATAAAAGCTGTGCATGCACTTCAATTTGAGATAGATAGATGATAGACAGACAGAAAGACAGACAATAAAAAGCTGTACATGCATTGCAAGTTGAGAAAGATAGACAGACAGACAGATGATAATAAAAAGCTACAGCTGTGCATGCATTTCAATTTGAGATAGATGATAGATAATAAAAAGCTGTGCATGCATTGCAATTTGAGATAGATAGAAGATAGATAGATAGATAGATAGATAGATAGATAGATAGATAGATAGATAGATAGATAGATAGATAGATAGACAGACAGATAGATAAATGGATGGATAGATAAATGGATGGATAGATAGAGCTGTGCATGCATTTCAATTTGAGATAGATGATAGATAATAAAAAAGCTACAGCCATGCATGCATTTCAATTTGAGATAGATGATAGATAATAAAAAGCTGTGCATGCATTGCAATTTGAGATAGATAGAAGATAGAGAAAGAGAGAGAGAGAGAGATAGCATGCAATGCAATTTGAGATAGATGATAGATAGATAGATAGATAGATAGATAGATAGATAGATAGATAGATAGATAGAGATAGATAGATAGATAGATAGATAGATAGATAGATAGATAGATAGATAGATAGAGAGAGAGAGAGCTGTGCATGCATTTCAATTTGAGATAGATGATAGATAATAAAAAAACTACAGCCATGAATGCATTGCAATTTGAGATAGATGATAGATAATAAAAAAGCTACAGCCATGCATGCATTTCAATTTGAGATAGATGATAGATAATAAAAAGCTGTGCATGCATTGCAATTTGAGATAGATAGATGATAGATTGATAGAAGATAGATAGATAATAAAAAGCTACAGCCGTGCATGCATTGCAATTTGAGAGACAGACAATAGGAAAGTCGTGCCTGAAGCCCCCGCCCCCCGTACTCACACCTCGAGGATGCGGTCCCCCTTGCGGACCCCGGCGCGCTCGGCCGCCCCCCCGCCCAGGACGGCGCTGACGTGCTGCAGGGGCGCGTAGAGCTCTCCGTTGATGCTGCGCAGCTGCCCGCCCTCGCTCACTTGGCCGCGCACGTTGAAGCCGTAGCCGGACTCGGACTTGACGATGCGGACCACGCGCGGGCCCGGGGCCGCCCCCGAGGCCGAGGAAGGGGCCGCCGCCGAAGAGGAGCACGACGACGACGACCCCCCGCCGCCTCCGCCGCTGCTGCCGCCCCTCAGGGGCCCCGGCAGGACCGAGCGCGGCAGCCCCTCGCCCGCCTCGTCCGCCATCTTGGCGAGAGCCGCCGCCGCTTCCCCTCACACGGCTCGCGGGGCTGTCACGCGACCGGCCACGCCCCCTCCCGCCCAGCCCGGCTTCCGTAGGCGCCGCCGCCGCGCGCCCCTCTTCGCGCCGCGCATGCTCCAGGCGTCTTCTCCGCCGGCGGGTCGGGTGGGGAGGTTCATGGGAAATGTAGTTTTGTCTTCGACCCAGCGGAGGACTCCCGCGCGTCGTCGGCGCGGGGGCGCGTGGGAAATGTAGTTTGCAAAAGGAGGGCGGTTCTCGGCCCGCTTTTCGGAGCTAGACCAGGGGTGGCCAAATTAGGGTTGCCAATCCCCAGGTGGGGGGAGGGAGAGGGAAATGTCTGCTGGGAGCTCCATTAATCCCTAAAGAGACTGATTCCCATAGGGTGTAATGGAGAATTGATCCACGGGTATCTGGGGCTTTTTTTAAGGTAGAGGCACCAAATTTGCAGCATAGCATCCAATGAGTCTCCTCAAAACATCCTTCAAGTTTCAAAAACGATTGGACCAGGGGGTCCAATTCTATGAGCTCCAGAAGAAGGTGCCCCTACCCTTCATTATTTCTTTTAAAAGGTGTGCTGTCCCTTTAAATTTGATGGCCAGAACTCCCTTTGGAGCTCAACTATGTTTGTCACACCCTTGCTCCTGGCTCCACCCCCCAAAGTCCCCAGATTTTTCTTGAATTGGACTTGGCAACTTTACCAAACTTGCTTAACGTAAGAGCCACATACAATAGACATCAGATGTCTGAGAGCTGCAAGACATGAACATCTGATGTTTGAAAGCAGCGAGGGAGTGAGGAAGGAAGGAAGATATATGGGGAAGGAGAGATGGAAAGAAAGCAACTTTAACTTTAAATGCATTCTCCATTTAAAATTTTTTTATTAGTTTCAGAAAAAGTAAGTGTAGGGGATGGAGGGAATAGAGAACACAATACATTTTAATCTTATTCTACATAACGATACTTTCAGAAAATACAAGCTTCCCTCTACAATACTTTCTTTACCTAAATTGTCCCATATTATTATCTCTAAACTTAACATCATCAACATTATAAAATTTTATATTATAAATCTTTTAGTTATCTATTAGTTTTGACAATTCCAGTAAAGGCAATTTTGTAATATAAAATACAGGGGGGAAAGGGAGAAATAAGTTCACACTAGAGAATCTTAAGAGTCTTGAGTGTCTAACCAGGCATAAAATTTCATCCAGTATTTTCTTGCTTCTTCCTTAGATCTCCCAGCCAACAGCTGGGATAGAAAGTTCAGCTCTGTTAAATGCATTCTCCAAGCTGCCAGCTGGCTTGGCTTGAAGAAGAAGAACTGCAGATTTATACCCCGTCCTTCTCTCTGAATCAGAGACTCAGAGCGGCTTACAATCTCCTATATCTCCTCCCCCCACAACAGACACCCTGCGAGGTGGGTGGGGCTGAGAGATCTCTCCCAGAAGCTGCCCTTTCAAGGACAACTCCTGCAAGAGCTATGGCTGACCCAAGGCCATTCCAGCAGGTGCAAGTGGAGGAGGGGGGAATCAAACCCAGTTCTCCCAAATTAGAATCCACGCACTTAACCACTACAGAACACCAAACAAGAAATGATTTAAAGAGAGAAATGCCTTCAATCCAGCCAATGGCGGTGGGGGCTTCAAGAGCCACACCGTATGTGTGAAAGAGCCACACGTGGCTCCTAAGCCACTGTTTGGCCACCCCTGAGCTAGACTGTTGAAAACAGTGTTTTCTTTAAAGGAAATAATGGTGCTGTGCAGTATACTTCTTTATAAGTCTCTTCCCCACTGGGGTTCGAAGTGGCTTATAAAGCATTGATCTCTACCCTATGAGATAGGCCAGGCTGAGAGTGGGGGACAGGACCAAGGTTCACCCAATGGGACAGATAGACTGGTGGGAAGGAGGAGTTTTGTGCGGCAGGGCTGTTTCCTAAGCTGGTTACTTGGGCCGTCTTAAGCACTTCTCACAGTGCTGAGAGCCAGTTTGGTGTAGTGGTTAAGTGTGCGGACTCTTATCTGGGAGAACTGGGTTTGATTCTCCACTCCTCCACTTGCAGCTGCTGGAATGGCCTTCGGTCATCCATAGCTCTGGCAGAGGTTGTCCTTGAAAGGGCAGTTTCTCCATGAGAGCTCTCTCAGCCCCACCCACCTCACAGGGTGTCTGTTGTGGGGGAGGAAGGGAAAGGAGATTGTGAGCCGCTCTGAGACTCTTCGGAGTGGAGGGCGGGATATAAATCCAATATCTTCTTCTATCTTCTTCTTGAACATAACAACACATAAGGTTGCCAAGTCCAATTCAAGAAGTATCTGGGGACTTTGGGGATGGAGCCAGGAGCAAGGTGGTGACAAACATCGATGAACTCCAGAGGGAGTTCTGGCTGTCACATTGAAAGGGACCGCACACCTTTTAAATGCCTTCCCCCCATTGGAAATAAGATGAACATATGAAGCTGCCTTCTACTGAATCGGACCCTCAGTCCATCAAAGTCAGTCTTGTCTAATCAGACTGGCAGCAGCTCTCCAGAGTCCCAAGTTGAGGCTTTTCACGCCTACTCACTTGGTCCGTTTTTAGCTGGAGATGCCAGAGATTGAACCTGGGACCTTCTGCTTCCCAAGCAGATGCTCTACCACTGAGCCACCGTCCCTCCCCTAACTGGCAGCGGCTCTCCAGGGTCTCAAGCTGAGGTTTTCCACGCCTATTTGCCTGGACCCTTTTTAGTTGGAGATGCCAGGTATTGAACCTGGGACCTTCTGTTTACCAAGGAAATGCTCTACTACTGAGCCACCGTCCCTCCCCTAACTGGCAGTGGCTCTCCAGGGTCTCAAACTGAGGTTTTTCACGCCTATTTGCCTGGAACCTTCTTAGTTGGAGATGCCGGGGATTGAACCTGGGACCTCCTGCTCATCAAGCAGATGCTCTACCACTGAGCCACCGTCCCTCCCCTAACTGGCAGTGGCTCTCCAGGGTCTCAAGCTGAGGTTTTTCACACCTATTTGCCTGGACCCTTTTTTGGAGATGCCAGGGATTGAACCTGGGACCTTCTGCTTCCCAAGCAGATGCTCTACCACTGAGCCACCCTCCCTCCCTCCCCACCCCCCAGCCTGCTTTCTGATGACGCTGAAGCGGGGGGAGGGCCTCCAAACTGGGGGATCCTTTGCCCCCACTGGGGATTCAGCAACCAAAAGAGTAACGTGGAAAGGAGAAGCAGGAGCAGAGCCCAAAGGCATCCACGAAAAACCAGCCTCAAACCTGAAAAAATTGTCAAATGTATCGAAATAGAAGTGCAATCAACATTTCAAAATCTCGCCCGAACCAAAGTCCTTTCTTTTCTCACAGAAGCTCACGTTCTTTGCAGTAGAGGTCCGGGAGAGAAATTGGCCGAGCCAAATAGGGCAATATGCGCCTCCCTGTTGCGATCTAGTTCTGTGCTATTTGTCCCTACACCGGCATTTGCTGAAAGACGTTTTGGAGTGTTGGGACTCTTTATTCACGGCTTGGCCAATTTCTCTCCCGGACCTCTGCTGCAAAGAACGTGAACTTCTGTGATAAAAGAAAGGACTTTGGTTCCGGGTGAAATTTTGAAATGTTGATTGCACTTCTATTTTGATAAATATGACAATTTTTTCACATTGGAGGCTGGTTTTTCGTGGATGCCTTTGGGCTCTGTTCCTAAAGCCAAAAGCAACAAGGGAGCAGGCCATTTCGATAATGTCTCCCCAATGATGGAACCAGCTGCCAGAGGAGGCGCGGGCCCTGCGGGATCTTAACCAGTTCCGTAGGGCTTGTAAAACCGCCCTCTTCCAACTTGCCTTCTAAGGCGGCAATGATACCCAGCTATCTTTATATATGTACTGAAACTGTCTCTCGGCTTGGCTTCGCGAACGAAGATTTACGAAGGGTGCAGTAGTCCACGTCTGCTGCAGGCTCGCTGGGGGCTGACAAGACCAATGCGGGACAGGCAGATCCGGCCACAGTGGCTGCAGGGAAAAGTCTGATTTGGGGTTGGTGCTGTAGCAGTGCGATTCTTCCTCAATCTCCTTTTGTCCTCAAGACCAGCTATGCGTGCGTTCTCAAAGGAAGAGACAGCCTGGTGGATGGTGTGCCTCCATGCTTTGCGATCTGAGGCTAGGTCAGACCACTGGTGATGGTTGATGCGACAGGCGCCAAGGGATTTCTTCAAGGAGTCCTTGTACCTCTTCTTTGGTGCCCCTCCATTTCGATGGCCGGTGGAAAGTTCGCCACACAGGGCAATCTTGGGAAGGCGGACTGAAACTGTAGCACCATTCATTTATAACGCTTTTGAATTATTTATTGAACTCAAATTCACGAATTTGTATTTTAACTGTATTTTATTGTATTAACTGTATTTTATTGTTATATCATGGTATATGTAAGCCGCCCTGAGCCTGCCTAGGCGGGGAGGGCAGGATATAAATAAAAATTTATTATTATTATTATTTGTGCCCCACCTGGGGGTCGTCAACCCTACCAACAACATACTTCTCCTTACCCTTCCCATCTCCCTTTGAACTTAATAATATTGTATTAAAAGCAGGCCTCGGGTTTCAGCGGGAGCTCACAGAAGCACAGCTCCTGAGCCCCTCTTACAGTTCCGCCTCCTCCTTCCCACCTTGTCCACTGAATAGTAGGTGCAGCTGCATAACAATCCCTGAACGAGCTCCATCACCTTTCCTCCCCATAAAACGACCCCTGATTAAAAGTAAAAGAAGAAACAGAACCCCACATCTCCCCAGTAGCTCAAATTTGTGAATTCTGGCTAGCTGCCCTACCCTGGGTTGAATCTATGAATAAGATTATGTATTAAAGTGTTATTTTTTACATCAGTCTCTATAGAAGAAGAAGATGAAGAAGAAGATATTGGATTTATATCCCGCCCTCCACTCCGAAGAGTCTCAGAGCGGCTCACAATCTCCTTTCCCTTCCTCCCCCACAACAGACACCCTGTGAGGTAGATGAAGATATTGGATTTATATCCCGCCCTCCACTCCGAAGAGTCTCAGAGCGGCTCACAATCTCCTTTCCCTTCCTCCCCCACAACAGACACCCTGTGAGGTAGATGAAGATATTGGATTTATATCCCGCCCTCCACTCCGAAGAGTCTCAGAGCGGCTCACAATCTCCTTTCCCTTCCTCCCCCACAACAGACACCCTGTGAGGTAGATGAAGATATTGGACTTATATCCCGCTCTCCACTCTGAAGAGTCTCAGAGCGGCTCACAATCTCCTTTCCCTTCCTCCCCCACAACAGACACCCTGTGAGGTAGATGAAGATATTGGATTTATATCCCGCCCTCCACTCTGAAGAGTCTCAGAGCGTCTCACAATCTCCTTTCTCTTCTCCCCCCACAACAGACACCCTGTGAGGTAGATGAAGATATTGGATTTATATCCTGCCCTCCACTCCAAAGAGTCTCAGAGCATCTCACAATCTCCTTTCCCTTCCTCCCCCACAACAGACACCCTGTGAGGTAGATGAAGATATTGGATTCATATCCCGCCCTCCACTCCAAAGAATCTCAGAGCGGCTCACAATCTCCTTTACCTTCCTCCCCCATAACAAACACCCTGTGAGGTGGGTGGGGCCGAGAGGGCTCTCCCAGCAGCTGCCCTTTCAAGGACAACCCCTGCCAGAGCTCTGGCTGACCCAAGGCCATTCCAGCAGGTGCAAGTGGAGGAGTGGGGAATCAAACCCGGTTCTCCCAGATAAGAGTCCGCACACTTAACCACTACACCAAACTGGCACTTAACCACTACACCAAACTACACCAAACGGGATAGCAGCCCCGTGGCACAGAGTGGTAAAGCAGCGGTACTGCAGTACTGTGATCTGAACTCTCTGCTCACGACCTGAGTTCTATCCCAGCGAAAGCTGGTTCAGTTAGCTGGCCCGAGGTTGACTCAGCCTTCCATCCTTCCGAGGTCGGTCAAATGAGTCCCCAGCTTGCTGGGGGGGGAGTGTAAAAGACTGGGGAAGGCAAGGGCAAACCACCTCGTTAAACGTCTGCCGTGAAAACGTTGTGAAAGCAACGTCACCCCAGAGTCGAAAACGACTGGTGCTTGCACAGGGGACCTTTCCTTTTCCTTTCCTATAGGGGATCCAGCACCCAATTTTGCCTTTGAAAATCGCTACTTGAAGTTTGGTGGCTGTATTCCCCCCCCGCCTCCAAAGACATGCTGTTTTGGCCACCGTTCCCTTGTACTGAGATGTTTGCTCTGCTTATTCCTCGGATATAATCTCCTTCTTTCTATTGTCAATAGACAGGACCTGTTTGGGTGGTTTCCACGGCCAAAAATCTGTATTTCTCATGCCCATCTTTACCATGCCTGATCCTCACCTCTTTATTGATACGACAAGACCAATTATTGAATGATCTGCTTTTCAGCAGTGTTAACTCACTACACAATAGGGTTGCCAATCCCCAGGCAGGAACTCAGCAAAAACTGTGAAATAATTGACACAAAAAAAAAACCCTCAGCAAACAACTTAATAACCTTATTACAAAATTTTACAGGCTTGGAACGCTATCCCTATGAAGAAAGGTTGAAACGTTTGGGGCTCTTTAGCTTGGAGAAACGTCGACAGCGGGGTGACATGATAGAGGTTTACAAGATTATGCATGGGATGGAGAAAGCAGAGAAAGAAGTCCTTTTCTCCCTTTCCTCACAATACAAGAACTCGTGGGCATTCGATGAAATTGCTGAGCAGTCAGGTTAAAACGGATAAAAGGAAGTCCTTCTTCACCCAAAGGGTGATTAACATGTGGAATTCACTGCCACAGGAGGTGGCGGCGGCTACAAGCATAGACGGCTTCAAGAGGGGATTGGATAAAAATATGGAGCAGAGGTCCATCAGTGGCTATTAGCCACAGTGTGTGTGTATATATATATATATAAATTATTCGCCACTGTGTGATACAGTGTTGGACTGGATGGGCTGTTGGCCTGATCCAACATGGCTTCTCTTATGTTCTTCTTAAAGGCAAAAACTTATTAACTAAATCACACTTACTTAAAGACATACACAAGTTTTTCAGAAATTGGAAGCTGACGCCATTAAAAGGACTTGAATAAATGAAGTCATTGAAACTTGGATAAAATTGTTAATTGTCACTTGATTGCAATTAGGATGAATTTTTGAGATTATGATTTCTTGTGTTGTATATCTTTGAAGTAAGTGGGATTTAGCTAATAAGTTTTTGTCCTTAAAATTTTGCAATAAGATTATTAAATTGCATGCTGAGTTTTTTCGTTAATTATTTCAGAGTTTTTGCTTAGTTTCAGTCTTTCACTGTGATACTCTAGCCGTTCTAATCCCCAGGTGGGGGCAGGGGATCCCCCAGTTTGGAGACCCTCCCTTTGCTTCCGGGTCATCAAAAAGCAGTGGGGGGGTGAAGGAGGGAAATATCTGCTGGGCACTCATTCCCGATGGAGATCGATTCCCATAGGGTTTAATGGAGAATTGATCTGTGGGTATCTGGGGCTCAGGAGGGACCTGTTTTTTGAGGTACGTGTGGGAGTAGGCCAAATTTTCTGCATAGCCTTCGCAGTGGAGGACGGTAAGCAGTGGGGTGCCGCAGGGCTCAGTACCAGGTCCCATGCTCTTTAACTTGTTCATTAATGATCTGGAGTTAAGAGTAAGCAGTGAAGTGGCCAAGTTTGCAGATGACACTAAATTGTTCGGGGTGGTGAGAACCAGAGAGGATTGTGAGGAACTCCAAAGGGATCTGTCGAGGCTGGGTGAGTGGGCATCAACGTGGCAGATGAGGTTCAATGTGGCCAAGTACAAAGTAATGCACATTGGGGCCAAGAATCCCAGCTACAAATACAAGTTGATGGGGTGTGAACTGGCAGAGACTGACCAAGAGAGAGATCTTGGGGTCGTGGTAGATAAGAAGAAGAAGATGAAGAAGATATTGGATTTATATCCCGCCCTCCACTCCGAAGAGTCTCAGAGCGGCTCACAATCTCCTTTACCTTCCTCCCCCACAACAGTCACCCTGTGAGGTGGGTGGGGCTGGAGAGGGCTCTCACAGCAGCTGCCCTTTCAAGGACAACCTCTGCCAGAGCTATGGCTGACCCAAGGCCATTGCAGCAGGTGCAAGTGGAGGAGTGGGGAATCAAACCCGGTTCTCCCAGATAAGAGTACGCAGACTTAACCACTACACCAAACCGGCTCTCCAGATAACTCACTGAAAATGTCGAGACAGTGTGTGATTGCAATAAAAAAGGCCAACGCCATGCTGGGAATTATTAGGAAGGGAACTGAAAACAAATCAGCCAGTATCATAATGCCCCTGTATAAATCGATGGTGCGGTCTCATTTGGAATACTGTGTACAATTCTGGTCGCTGCACCTCAAAAACGATATTATAGCATTGGAAAAAGTCCAGAAAAGGGCAACTAGAATGATTAAAGGTTTGGAACACTTTCCCTATGAAGAAAGGCTAAAACGCTTGGGGCTCTTTAGCTTGGAGAAATGTCGACTGCGGGGTGACATGATAGAGGTTTACAAGATAATGCATGGGATGGAGAAAGTAGAGAAAGAAGTACATTTCTCCCTTTCTCACAATACAAGAACTCACGGGCATTCAATGAAATTGCTGAGCAGTGAGGTTAAAACAGATAAAAGGAAGTACTTCACCCAAAGGGTGATTAACATGTGGAATTCACTGCCACAGGAGGTGGCGGCGGCTACAGGCATAGCCAGTTTAAGAGGGGATTGGATAAAAATATGGAGCAGAGGTCCATCAGTGGCTATTAGCCACAGTGTGTATACATACATATTTGGCCACTGTGTGACACAGTGTTGGACTGGATGGGCCATTGGCCTGATCCAACTTGGCTTCTCTTATGTTCTTATGTGACACAGTGTTGGACTGGATGGGCCATTGGCCTGATCCAACATGGCTTCTCTTATGTTCTTATGTGACACAGAGTGTTGGACTGGAGGGGCCATTGGCCTGATCCAACTTGGCTTCTCTTATGTTCTTTTGTGACACAGTGTTGGACTGGATGGGCCATTGGCCTGATCCAACATGGCTTCTCTTCTGTTCTTATGTGACACAGAGTGTTGGACTGGAGGGGCTATTGGCCTGATCCAACATGGCTTCTCTTATGTTAGCCTGTGGTGCCCCTCTTCCAAACACGCTCCAGCTTTCAAAAAGATTGGACCAAGTGGTCCAATTCAATGAGCCCTCAAAGATGTTGCCCTCTTCCTTCATTATTTCCAATGGAGAGAAGGCATTTAAAAGGTGTGTGGTCTCCTTTAATGTGATGGCCAGAACTCCCTTTGGAGTTAGAATCACAGAGTTGGAAGGGACCTCCAGGGTCATCTAGTCCAACCCCCTGCACAATGCAGGAAACTCACAAACCCCTCCCCCTAAATTCACAGGATTGTCATCGCTGTCAGGTGGCCATCTAGCCTCTGTTTAAAAACCTCCAAGGAAGGAGAGCCCCCCACCTCCCAAGGAGGAAGCCTGTTCCACTGAGGAACTGCTCTTAACAGTCAGGAAGTTCTTCTTAATTTTGAGCT
This sequence comes from Heteronotia binoei, assembly GCF_032191835.1. Lineage (NCBI taxonomy): Eukaryota > Metazoa > Chordata > Lepidosauria > Squamata > Gekkonidae > Heteronotia > Heteronotia binoei. The sequence goes on from NC_083223.1 coordinate 278,547,450, forward strand.
GGAAACTTTTGATTTAATTTCAGCCCATTGGTTCTGGTCCGACCTTCCGGGGCCACAGAAAACAATGTGGAATTCACTGCCACAGGAGGTGGTGGCGGCCACAAGCATAGCCAGCTTCAAGAGGGGATTGGATAAAAATATGGAGCAGAGGTCCATCACTGCCTATAAGCCTATTGCTATTTTGTGTCATTTAACTTTTGCTGGTTTTCTAAGGTTTTATTATATTCTATAGTGTCACTGTTGGTTTTAAAGTATACTGTATTCTTGTATTAATGCCAATAAAGGTCTATGGTATTGAATTAGGCAGTGCCTATTAGCCACAGTATATTATTGGAACTGTCTGGGGCAGTGATGCTCTGTATTCTTGTTGCTTGCGGGGGTGGGGTGGGGGCAAAGTGGAAGGGCTTCTAGCCCCACATGTGAACCTTCTGATGGCACTTGGGTTTTTTTGTTTTTTTTTTGCCACTGTGTGACACAGAGTGTTGGACTGGATGGACCATTGGCCTGATCCAACATGAGTTCTGTTATGTTCTTATATGTTATGTTCTAAGTACTTGATGGTGATCCTATCACCTCTCAGCCACCTCCTCCCCAGCTCCTTCAACCTTTCCTCATAGGACTTGGTCTCCAGACCCCTCACCATCTTCGTCGCCCTCCTCTGGACCTGTTCCAGCTTGTCTAGATCCTTCTTAAAATGTGGTGCCCAAAACTGAACTCAATACTCCCGGTGAGGTCTTCCCAGAGCAGAGTAAAGCGATACCATCACATTGTGTTCAATTGTGCTTGACACAACCTTGGTCCTGGCTCCACCCCCAAAGTCCCCAGATATTTCTTGAACTGTATTTGGCAACCCTACAACACAACCCTCCAGTACTTCCCCTCTTGCCATCCTATTTGAAGAAGAAAACGATATTGGGTTTATATCCCGCCCTCCACTCAAGAGTCTCAGAATGGTCACAATCTCCTTCACCTTCCCTCCTCCCCCCGCAACAGACACCCTGTGAGGTGGGTGGGGCTGAGAGAGCTCTTATGGCAGTTGCCCTTTCAAGGACAAGTCCTACGAAAGCTATGGCTGACCCAAGGCCATTCCAGCAGCTGCAAGTGGAGGAGCTGTATGTTATAGAACCATAACCGTAATATGGATAGAAGTTTCGTTAGCCGCTCTCAGCCCTCCTTGCAGGGAAGGGCGGCCTATAAATCGAATATAATAAATAATTAGTAATAACAATTATGCGTTGAACTGTTTTCAGTGGAAAGCTGTGTGAGACCACAAGTGGTCTTCTGTTTTTCTCTCTTTAGGGCCAGTCTTGTAAGTTTTTTTCTGGGTACCATTTGGGCTTAATCTATTTCCAGACTTCAGATGGATACTTCAGTTCTGAAAAGGTCGGCGTGTGGAAGTAGGCCAAGGCCCACACCATGCCCGCTGCCTTCCAGACTCTGTTGAGGCCTCGGCAAAGTCCGGGGGCATAGCAGTTGGTGTTTTTACACTGACCGTTTGTGACTCTCTATCACCGCGTTGGAAACTCACCTTTTACATTACCTAACGTTCGCACAACTGCTTTGCATCGTTGCTGCCCGAAGCATCTACATTTGTTTAGCTGAGATGGGTTCCAGCGCTGCTGCTGCAACGTTCTTCTCGAAACTCGTTTTGATCCGGTCATTTCTCTACAGGCGTTTCAAACTTGTATTGTAGAAGTTTTCGTGTGTTTTAAAAGACTCCTCCCTAAAGCCACGGTGCAGTAATTTGTATGTGAACTGACAGCGCTTGACATTTTTACATATCATTGCTTGCCTCATCTTGTAATTTAAATGTGTATTGTTCTTGCAGTGTTGACACGATTTCCAAGCAATCGTATACATTTAACTAAGCGCTGGTATTGCGGCTGCCCTCTGAGCAGAGACCCCCCCCCCCTCACTCCAAATTGAAACGCTTTCAGCAGGCAATGTAGAAGTTTGACTATGCCAAATGAGCAGAGCAAATCCACAAGTGTAAAAGGAAAATAATTAAAGCGGAACGGTGGCCGGCGATTTGAAGACTCTAAAACTCTGTATCAAACGGAATGTAAAAACATCATCGGGGCGCGCGCAAAAATACAGATGGGGGCAGAGGATTGGGGTTCAATCTAGGGACGCAGGCACCGCTAGCGTCGGGATCTCTTTGGTGGAAATCTCTGTCTGTAGGATTGGTGCCGATGTGGCCATAACGTAGACATAAAGGATCCTTGCCGGTAGTATAATGGTTGTCCGTGGCAGCAAAATAAAGCGGGCGTCTAGCTGCGCTGTGAAGACCACCAATGGCTCATTCCAGAATAAGCTTTTACGAGTCAGAGCTCACTTCGTCGGATGCATGGGAGTGTATGTTTATATGTGTATGTTTAATTCAATTTATACCCCGGCCTCCCCGCCAAGGCGGGCTCAGGGCGGCTTGCATCAGATCATAGCATACTATGATCGCAATCATAAAATCAACAAAACCATTAAACAATATAAATTTAAAAAAACAACCTACGGTTGGTGCTAACAAATCAGATGTTACTCATATTCTCAGGACAGTTGTTCCAGAATTCTCCTACGGTCGACTGAGGCTTGCCGGAAGAGAGCAGTCTTACAGGCCTTGCGGAACTGATCGAAGTACCACAAGGCCCTAACCCAGTGTTACCCATTTGCAGGGTCACGACCCGGTACCGGGCCACGGACGCCTCAATGCTGGGTCACAAGAAAACCCAAAGCCAGCCCCGCCCCCAGAGAAGCATGAGCTCTGCTCTGCTTCCTTCCTTTCCCGCCTCTCTGATGTGCAGAGAAAAGCTAGGTTTGAAGACTGACACAGGCTGCAAAGCCTGAGTTCCATTTTCCTTCCTTCCATCCCCCAATGTGTCTGTGTCGTGCAGAGAAAATCTAGACTTGAAGACTGACACAGGCTGCAAAGCCTGAGCTCCGTTTTCCTTGGGAGACCTCTATAGAAGAAAGAGACAGGCTTTCCTGTCTCCTGGCTCCACCCCCAAACTCTCCTGGCTCCACCCGCAAATTTTAGTAGGCCACGAAGGAGAAGTGTAAAAATAACCGGGCCACAGGTGGGGGGGGGGAGTTTGAGAAATCCTGCCCTAACCCCTTCTGGCAATTGATTCCACCAGGAAGGGGCTGCCACTGAAAAGGCCCGATTCCCTGATGGTCGACAGTCTGGCCTCCTTTAGCCCGGGGATCACTAGGAGATGTTGAGATCCGATCTCAGCACTCTCTGGGGAACGTGTGGGGACAGACGGACGTGTGGGGCCGAGGACCCATTTAGTGTAGATCCATCAGGGGTGATTTATATACACAACAGGGTGGCCAGCCCCCAGGTTGTAGCTAGATATCTCCTGGTATAATAACATAAGGGAATTGTTACAAGAGTCCAATTCAAAACAAGGAGGAGAAGAGGAAGAAGATGGAAGAAGACAGAAGACAAAGAAATTGGATTTATATCCCTCCCTTCACTCCGAATCTCAGAGTGGTCACATCTCCTTTATTTTCCTCCCCCACAAGAGACATCCTGTGAGGTAGGCGGGACTGAGAGGACTCTCAGAGGAGCTGCCCTTTCAAGGACAACTGTGCTAGAGCTACGACTGACCCCAGGCCATTCCAGCAGCTGCAAATGGAGTGGGGGGGGGGAACGAAACCCGGTTCTCCCACATAAGAGTCTGCGCACTTCACCATGACACCAAACTGGCTCTCTACACCAAAGAAGACAACTGCAGATTTATACCCTGCCCTTCTCTCTGAATCAGAGACTCAGAGCGGCTAACAATCTCCTTTATCTTCTCCCCCCCACAACAGACACCCTGAGAGGTGGGTGGGGCTGAGAGGGCTCTCACAATCTCCTATACTTCTCCCCCCACAACAGACACCCTGAGAGGTGGGGGGGGCTGAGAGGGCTCCCACAATCTCCTATATCTTCTTCCTCCACAACAGACACCCTGTGAGGCGGGTGGGGCTGAGAGGGCTCTCACAATCGCCTATATCTTCTCCCCCCACAACAGAAACCCCGTGAGGTGGGGGGGGGGCTGAGAGGGCTCTCACAATCTCCTATATCTTCTCCCCCCACAACAGACACCCTGTGAGGTGGGGGGGGGCTGAGAGGGCTCTCACAATCTCCTATATCTTCTCCCCCCACAACAGACACCCTGTGAGGTGGGTGGGGCTGAGAGGGCTCTCACAATCTCCTATATCTTCTCCCCCCACAATAGACACCCTGTGAGGTGGGTGGGGCTGAGAGGGCTCTCACAATCGCCTATATCTTCTCCCCCCACAACAGAAACCCCGTGAGGTGGGGGGGGGGCTGAGAGGGCTCTCACAATCTCCTATATCTTCTCCCCCCACAACAGAAACCCCGTGAGGTGGGGGGGCTGAGAGGGCTCTCACAATCTCCTATATCTTCTCCCCCCCACAACAGACACCCTGTGAGGTGGGTGGGGCTGAGAGGGCTCTCACAATCTCCTATATCTTCTCCCCACACAACAGAAACCCCGTGAGGTGGGGGGGGCTGAGAGGGCTCTCACAATCTCCTATATCTTCTCCCCCCACAACAGAAACCCCGTGAGGTGGGGGGGGCTGAGAGGGCTCTCACAATCTCCTATATCTTCTCCCCCCCACAACAGACACCCTGTGAGGTGGGGGGGGCTGAGAGGGCTCTCACAATCTCCTATATCTTCTCCCCCCACAACAGACACCCTGTGAGGTGGGTGGGGCTGAGAGGGCTCTCACAATCTCCTATATCTTCTCCCCCCTCAACAGACACCCTGTGAGGTGGGGGGGGGCTGAGAGGGCTCTCACAATCTCCTATATCTTCTCCCCCCACAACAGACACCCTGTGAGGTGGGTGGGGCTGAGAGGGCTCTCACAATCTCCTATATCTTCTCCCCCCACAACAGACACCCTGTGAGGTGGGGGGGGCTGAGAGGGCTCTCACAATCTCCTATATCTTCTCCCCCCACAACAGACACCCTGTGAGGTGGGTGGGGCTGAGAGGGCTCTCACAATCTCCTATATCTTCTCCCTCCACAACAATCACCCTGTGAGGTGGGTGGTGCTGAGAGGGCTCTCACAATCTCCTATATCTTCTCCCCCCACAACAGACACCCTGAGAGGTGGGTGGGGCTGAGAGGGCTCTCACAATCTCCTATATCTTCTCCCCCCACAACAGACACCCTGTGAGGTGGGGGGGGGCTGAGAGGGCTCTCACAATCTCCTATATCTTCTCCCCCCACAACAGACACCCTGTGAGGTGGGTGGGGCTGAGAGGGCTCTCACAATCTCCTATATCTTCTCCCCCCACAACAGACACCCTGAGAGGTGGGGGGGGCTGAGAGGGCTCCCACAATCTCCTATATCTTCTTCCTCCACAACAGACACCCTGTGAGGCGGGTGGGGCTGAGAGGGCTCTCACAATCGCCTATATCTTCTCCCCCACAACAGAAACCCCGTGAGGTGGGGGGGGGGGCTGAGAGGGCTCTCACAATCTCCTATATCTTCTCCCCCCACAACAGACACCCTGTGAGGTGGGGGGGGGCTGAGAGGGCTCTCACAATCTCCTATATCTTCTCCCCCCACAACAGACACCCTGTGAGGTGGGTGGGGCTGAGAGGGCTCTCACAATCTCCTATATCTTCTCCCCCCACAATAGACACCCTGTGAGGTGGGTGGGGCTGAGAGGGCTCTCACAATCGCCTATATCTTCTCCCCCCACAACAGAAACCCCGTGAGGTGGGGGGGGGGGCTGAGAGGGCTCTCACAATCTCCTATATCTTCTCCCCCCACAACAGAAACCCCGTGAGGTGGGGGGGCTGAGAGGGCTCTCACAATCTCCTATATCTTCTCCCCCCCACAACAGACACCCTGTGAGGTGGGTGGGGCTGAGAGGGCTCTCACAATCTCCTATATCTTCTCCCCACACAACAGAAACCCCGTGAGGTGGGGGGGGCTGAGAGGGCTCTCACAATCTCCTATATCTTCTCCCCCCACAACAGAAACCCCGTGAGGTGGGGGGGGGCTGAGAGGGCTCTCACAATCTCCTATATCTTCTCCCCCCCACAACAGACACCCTGTGAGGTGGGGGGGGCTGAGAGGGCTCTCACAATCTCCTATATCTTCTCCCCCCACAACAGACACCCTGTGAGGTGGGTGGGGCTGAGAGGGCTCTCACAATCTCCTATATCTTCTCCCCCCTCAACAGACACCCTGTGAGGTGGGGGGGGGCTGAGAGGGCTCTCACAATCTCCTATATCTTCTCCCCCCACAACAGACACCCTGTGAGGTGGGTGGGGCTGAGAGGGCTCTCACAATCTCCTATATCTTCTCCCCCCACAACAGACACCCTGTGAGGTGGGGGGGGCTGAGAGGGCTCTCACAATCTCCTATATCTTCTCCCCCCACAACAGACACCCTGTGAGGTGGGTGGGGCTGAGAGGGCTCTCACAATCTCCTATATCTTCTCCCTCCACAACAATCACCCTGTGAGGTGGGTGGTGCTGAGAGGGCTCTCACAATCTCCTATATCTTCTCCCCCCACAACAGACACCCTGAGAGGTGGGTGGGGCTGAGAGGGCTCTCACAATCTCCTATATCTTCTCCCCCCACAACAGACACCCTGTGAGGTGGGGGGGGGCTGAGAGGGCTCTCACAATCTCCTATATCTTCTCCCCCCACAACAGACACCCTGTGAGGTGGGTGGGGCTGAGAGGGCTCTCACAATCTCCTATATCTTCTCCCCCCACAACAGACACCCTGAGAGGTGGGTGGGGCTGAGAGGGCTCTCACAATCTCCTATATCTTCTCCCCCCACAACAGACACCCTGTGAGGTGGGTGGAGCTGAGAGAGCTCTCACAACAGCTGCTTTTTTCAAGGACAACTCCTGCGAGAGCTGCGGCTGACCCAAGGCCATTCCAGCAGATGCAAGTGGAGGAGTGGGGGAATCAAACCCGGTTCTCCCAGATAAGAGTCCGCACACTTAACCACTACACCAAACTGGCTCTCAGTACAGTCAGCACGGGCGTGAGACCCTTCTAATTGCTGTGAGAGAGTCTCGATGTAAGATCTGGTACAAGATGAAGCAAGAGGAAGTCACAGAGGTATGGGGAGAATTGCAGCCATCTTATCCCGGGGGGGGGGGCACTGTCCTGAACGTATCCTGACAAAGAGGTTTGATGCCGGTTCTGTGAACTTAGATCATGAGAGGGCAGGAAGGGTTGCATCAGCAATCCGTTCTCACGACACCCAGGGAAATGCCGATTGTTGCTTTGGGGTCAAGGTTTCCTCTAGGCCAAGTTTGGCCAGGGATCCTGGAGGGATTTTTTGCCGCCTTCTGGTCATGAAACAGGAGTCATGGGGGGGTGTGGGAAGGGGAGGCATTTGTGAATTTCCTGCGTTGTGCAGGAGGGGGGAGGGGGGACTGGGTGATCCTGGAGATCCCACCTTTCCTACTCTGATTCTACGACTCTTGAAACCTTTTTAAAAAAATCTTATGCATCCCTAAGGGGCTACTGGACTGGAAATGAGCTGGCACGGCTGCGAGCGTTTGCAAAGAGGCATCCGCTTGGAATGCAAAAGGTCCCAGGTTGTCCCCGGCATCTCTAGTTCAATGGACCAGGCAGGAGGTGATGGGAAAGACCTCAGCCTGAGACCCTGAAGAGGGGTCATAGCTCAGTGGCAGAGCCTCTGCTTGGCATGCAGAAGGTCCCAGGTTCAATCCCCAGCATCTCCAGTTACAAGGACCAGGCAGTGTGATGGGAAAGACCTCAGCCTGAGACCTGAAGAGGCATGGAGAGGGGCCATAGCTCAGTGGCAGAGCCTCTGCTTGGCATGCAGAAGGTCCCAGGTTCAATCCCCGGCATCTCCCAATTAAAAAGGACCAGGCAGGAATTAACGGGAAGGACCTCAGCTTGAGACCTTGGAGAGCCATGGAGAGGGGTAACAGCTCAGTGGCAGAACGTCTGCTTGGCATGCAGAAGGTCCCAGGTTCCATCCCCGGCATCTCCAGTTCAAAGGACCAGGCAGTGTGATGGGAAAGACCTCAGCCTGAAATCCTGGAGAGCCATGGAGAGGGGCCATAGCTCAGTGGCAGAGCCTCTGCTTGGCATGCAGAAGGTCCCAGGTTCAATCCCCAGCATCTCCAGTTACAAGGACCAGGCAGTGTGATGGGAAAGACCTCAGCCTGAGACCTGAAGAGGCATGGAGAGGGGCCATAGCTCAGTGGCAGAGCCTCTGCTTGGCATGCAGAAGGTCCCAGGTTCAATCCCTGGCATCTCCAGTTCAAAAGACCAGGCAGGAATTAACGGGAAGGACCTCAGCTTGAGACCTTGGAGAGCCATGGAGAGGGGTAACAGCTCAGTGGCAGAACGTCTGCTTGGCATGCAGAAGGTCCCAGGTTCCATCCCCGGCATCTCCAGTTCAAAGGACCAGGCAGTGTGATGGGAAAGACCTCAGCCTGAAATCCTGGAGAGCCATGGAGAGGGGCCATAGCTCAGTGGCAGAGCCTCTGCTTGGCATGCAGAAGGTCCCAGGTTCAATCCCCAGCATCTCCAGTTCAAAGGACCAGGCAGTAGGTGATGGGAAAGACCTCAGCCTGAGACCCTGGAGAGCCATGGAGAAGGGCCACAGCTCAGTGGCAGAGCATCTGCTTGGCATGCAGGAGGTCCCAGGTTCAATCCCTGGCATCTCCAGTTACAAGGACCAGGCAGTGTGATGGGAAAGTCCTCAGCCTGAAATCCTGGAGAGGGGCCATAGCTCAGTGGCAGAGCCTCTGCTTGGCATGCAGAAGGTCCCAGGTTCAATCCCTGGCACCTCTAGTTCAAAAGACCAGGCAGGAGGTGGTGGGAAAGACCTCAGCCTGAGGCCCTGGAGAGCGGCTGCTAGCCTGAGCAGGAAATACTGACCTTGACAGACCGAGAGTCTGATTCTGTCGAAGGCAGCTTCCTGTAGATCCGTGCTGGAGTCCCATGTGGACATGACTCAAACCCCTCCTGCCCAGCCCCTGGCCCATGAAACCTACTCCGGAAGGCCTCGTGCCTGCCGATACCCAAGAGAGTGGGGCAACAGCAGCTTGTATTTTCGACAACACACAAGGGATCATACGGCCAACGTTTGCAAACAATCACAGCTGCGCCGGCTTCGAGGCGCCCAAAGAGGCTGTCGCTGTCAAGGGCCTGCCAAGCAAAGATGCAGCGTCGATGCCCGCTTGGAAGCATGACACACACACACCCAGAGCCTGTTGGCATCCTCTCTTTATTTCTTCCAACCCGCCAAGTACACAAGCTTTTGGACGCAGACCATTTTAAGGCAGATGGGTTTCCGTTTTTTGCTTTAATTTTTGCAGCCGCAGTTTTGCTTTCGCGTCCCTAAGCCGGTCAATCCGGAAGCAAGCGGCTCTCCCCCCACCCCCACCCCCCACCCTGACAGAGATGCAAAGACGCCAGCACTTTAAAAAAAAAAAAAAGAAGTACATTCGAGAGGCAAAGCCATGTTCCGTAAAATCAGTACATTCTAAAAGCTGAACGTGATATTAGAAGTGTCAGGTTAACAGGAAGGAAAGCCAGGTTCAAATTCCGGGTGGACCGCGGGCCCGTTGCTCTGTCGGCTTCGCCTACCTCACGGGGTTGGCGTGGGGGGCAAAACGGAGTGTGAGTAGAACCGTGGAAAAGGCACGGAAGTCCTCGGAGAAAGGGCAAAGGGGTAGGGGATGCCACCACGTGCTCAGTTAAGGCGGATTACAGTTCACACACTGGAGTGCCCAATATTCCTAAGACTACTATTGCAGCAGCGTACAGAATAAATACAAGCCCTTGAACAGCCTCCGTTCCTGGAGAGAAGAAAAGTTTTTGGACCCTCTCGGATGGGAGTTCCCCCGCCGCCTAACCTCACCCTCTGGATCAGAGCCCAGTTAACAGGTCTGGATGCGAATCCACTGCGCACATGGCCACGACCACACTCGGAGATTCTCCCATAGCCATGCGGAGAAGCACACTGAAGCTCAGTGAGCTGAGAGGAGGGAATGGATTTGGTCTCGAACAGGGGTGGGCCAAACTTGCTTAATGTGAGAGCCACAAAGAATAAATGTCAAATGCTAGAGAGCCACAAGACAGGAAGGAAGGAAAGAAGGAAAGAAGGAAGGAAGGAAGGAAAGAAAGAAAGAAAGAAAGAAAGAAAGAAAGAAAGAAAGAAAGAAAGAAAGAAAGAAAGAAAGAAAGAAAGAAAGGAAAGAAAGAAAGAAAGAAAGAAAGAAAGAAAGAAAGAAAGAAAGAAAGAAAGAGGAAGGAAGGAAGAAAGAAAGAGGAAGGAAGGAAGGGAGGAAGGGAAGGAAGGGAAGGAAGGGAAGAAAGAAAGAAAGAAAGAAAGAAAGAAAGAAAGAAAGAAAGAAAGAGAGAGGAAGGAAGGAAGGAAGAAAGAAAGAAAGAAAGAAAGAAAGAAAGAAAGAAAGAAAGAAAGAAAGAAAGAAAGAAAGAAAGAAAGAAAGAAAGAAAGAAAGAAAGAAAGAGGAAGGAAGGAAGGAAGGAAGGAAGGAAGGAAGGAAGGGAGGAAGGGAAGGAAGGGAAGAAAGAAAGAAAGAAAGAAAGAAAGAAAGAAAGAAAGAAAGAAAAGAAAGAAAGAAAGAAAGAAAGAAAGAAAGAAAGAAAGAAAGAGGAAGGAAGGAAGGAAGGAAGGAAGGAAGAAAGAAAGAAAGAAAGAAAGAAAGAAAGAAAGAAAGAAAGAAAGAAAGAAAGAAAGAAAGAAAGAAAGAAAGAAAGAAAGAAAGAAAGAAAGAAAGAAAGAAAGAAAGAAATGCAGGGAGGGAGGAAAGAAAGAAAATGGGGGAGAGGTGAAAAGAAAGCAACTTTAAATGCATTCCCCAAGCCGCCAGCTGGGCTGGCTTGGCGAAGTGGTTTAAAGAGAGAAATGCCTTCTCCAAGCCAACTGATGGGATGGACGGTGGGGGCTTGGAGAGCCACACAATATGCGTGAAAGAGCCACATGTGGCTCCCGAGCCACAGACTGGCCACCCCTGGTCTTGAAACATCCGATGCTGTCTGAGTTAGCGATACTCTTCCTCCGTCCTCGACTGCCGCTATCTATTTCAGGGATCCCAAGTGCCCGTAGGCGCCCGCTAACAGTTTTCCTGCCACCCGCCAAGGGTTTTTAGAATGCCCGTGGGGCACTGATTGACTGGATTGAAATAAGGTTATTTCCGTGGCTGCCACCACCGCAGGACTGGTTTCGTCCTCTCTAACATCTCTTTCCCCAGTGTGTTTTATAAATTACCCCCATGCTCCCCTGCCCTCAGGTTCTTCCCTGTGCATGGCTCCGCCCTCCAAGGCAGCCATTTTGTGGTTGGCTCCGCCTCCCACAGCAGCCATTTTTCAGCCACGCCCACAAACCCATCAGAATTCCAAAGGCGCCCACAGACTCCACAAGGTCGTGGACTTTGATCTACTGTATAAAAGGAAGGAGCAGTTCCATCCCTTGGACAAGGAACAGAAGGAAGAACTGAACGGGTTTCCGGCGTGAGGCAAAGCTGAGGCCGCGCTTCCACGCGCAGAGCGAGCAAACTGTGCAACGCACACCCTGGCACACAGACCACCTGGCAGAGGTAGGGAAAGCGGTAGCACAAATCGAACCAGTGGGCTGTAACTTTTTTTTTTTTAAGCATGGCACAGCGATCAACGAAAAACAAGACAGTCAAGGTGGTTCAAAAAAATAAAAGCCCTGACGCGATGAGCTTCACGTTCCCTTCTTCTGCTTTCAGCTCACCCTTCCCTGGATGAGGGAGCTCTCATGACTGCAGCCTCTCCCCGCCACAGCCTTTTCCAGAGGGAACCCATTTCCTCAGGCTTTGGGTGAATCTCTTGGGTTCTAGGGATCCGCCTCGCCCTAACGCTTATATACCTCAAACACTCCAAACTCGGGTCTATATATTGCATTATATACGGCATGCTAATTTATGGCCTCCCCAGCCCACCCTACCCTCCCAACGTTACAGCTCACTGCAGCATGACAAAACACAGGAGCTCGGAACAAGGCTCCGCGCAGAAATCATCCCGCTTGGACTGTAACGACGCCCGTGGACCTCTTTGAAACAAGCGGTTTTCCTCCCTTCCGACAGAGGCCTTTAACTCGCTGCTCCGAGTCCTGCGAAGATTCCTCCAGAACGGAAAGCCGGCTTTTGCACCCTTTTCCGGGAGCGCGTAAAGCCGGAAAAGAAAAGTTTGAAGGGGGTGTCTTTATATAAAAAAAAGAAAAACTAAAGGAACTCTTCTTATAATGCCAGCCAGGTCTTGCAGATCTGTTGCAAGGACCGCAAAAGGAACACGATCCTGTCCTGTCCTCGGGAAAAGCGACGGGTTTCATAAATTCCCTCCCCTGCTTCTCAACTCTCTGCAGAGTCCATCGGGCTCAGGCAGGCCTTGGTTTTTTCCCCGCGACGTCCAGGCGGCCTCTGCCTGCTATGGAAGCCTCGGCCAAGGGCATAAGCGAGCTGGGGACGAGTCTCTTTCTGTTTGGAGCCGAACCTTTCGGGGCGGGCGGGGCGGACGGCTGGGAAATCCGTTCATGTCTCCACCACTCGGATAAGAGGCAAGGGCTTGGGCCCCAGGGACTTGGTGGTCCTTTTGCTGCTGAAAAGAGAAGAAGAAGAAGAAGCCAATCAGCCTGCGTGGCCGGCTCTTGAAACCATTCCAGCGGCTGCAAGTGGAGGACGGGGGAAACAAACCCGGTTCTCCCAGATAAGAGAGCTCTGGCTGACCCAAAGCCATTCCAGCAGCTGCAAGTGGAGAAGTGGGGGAATCAAACCCAGTTCTCCCAGATAAGAGAGCTCTGGCTGACCCAAGGCCATCCCAGAAGCTGCAAGTGGAGGAGTGGGGAATCAAACCCAGTTCTTCCAGATAAGAGAGCTCTCGCTGACCCAAAGCCATTCCAGCAGCTGCAAGTGGAGGAGTGGGGGAATCAAACCCAGTTCTCCCAGAGAAGAGGGCTCTGGCTGACCCAAGGCCATTCCAGCAGCTGCAAGTGGAGGAGTGGGGAATCAAACCTGGTTCTCCCAGATAAGAGAGCTCTGGCTGACCCAAGGCCATCCCAGCAGCTGAAAGTGGAGGACTGAGGAATCAAACCCGGTTCTCCCAGATAAGAGAGCTCTGGCTGACCCAAGGCCATCCCAGCAGCTGAAAGTGGAGGACTGAGGAATCAAACCCGGTTCTCCCAGATAAGAGAGCTCTGGCTGACCCAAGGCCATCCCAGCAGCTGAAAGTGGAGGACTGAGGAATCAAACCCGGTTCTCCCAGATAAGAGAGCTCTGGCTGACCCAAGGCCATCCCAGCAGGTGCAAGTGGAGGAGTGGGGAATCGAACCCGGTTCTCCCAGATAAGAGAGCTCTGGCTGACCCAAGGCCACTCCAGCAGGTGCAAGTGGAGGAGTGGGGAATCAAACCCGGTTCTCCCAGATAAGAGAGCTCTGGCTGACCCAAGGCCATCCCAGCAGGTGCAAGTGGAGGAGTGGGGAATCGAACCCGGTTCTCCCAGATAAGAGAGCTCTGGCTGACCCAAGGCCCTTCCAGCAGGTGCAAGTGGAGGAGCGGGGAATCAAGCCCGGTTTTCCCAGATAAGAGAGCTCTGGCTGACCCAAGGCCATCCCAGCAGCTGAAAGTGGAGGACTGAGGAATCAAACCCGGTTCTCCCAGATAAGAGAGCTCTGGCTGACCCAAAGCCATCCCAGCAGGTGCAAGTGGAGGAGTGGGGAATCGAACCCGGTTCTCCCAGCTAAGAGAGCTCTGGCTGACCCAAGGCCACTCCAGCAGGTGCAAATGGAGGAGTGGGGAATCAAACCAGGTTCTCCCCGATAAGAGAACTCTGGCTGACCCAAGGCCATTCCAGCAGCTGCAAGTGGAGGAGGGGGGAATCAAACCCGGTTCTCCCAGATAAGAGAGCTCTGGCTGACCCAAGGCCATTCCAGCAGCTGCAAGTGGAGGAGTGGGGAAACAAACCCGGTTCTCCCAGATAAGAGAGCTCTGGCTGACCCAAGACCATTCCAGCAGCTGCAAGTGGAGGAGTGGGGAATCAAGCCCGGTTCTCCCAAATAAGAGAGCTATGGCTGACCCAAGGCCATTCCAGCAGCTGCAAGTGGAGGAGTGGGGAATCAAACCCGGTTCTCCCAGATAAGAAAGCTATGGCTGACCCAAGGCCATTCCAGCTGGTGCAAATGAAAGAGTGGGGAATCAAACCCGGTTCTCCCAGATAAGAAAGCTATGGCTGACCCAAGGCCATTCCAGCAGCTGCAAGTGGAGGAGTGGGGAATCAAACCCAGTTCTCCCAGATAAGAGAGCTCTGGCTGACCCAAGACCATTCCAGCAGGTGCAAGGGAAGGAGTGGGGAATCAAACCCGGTTCTCCCAGATAAGAGAGCTCTGGCTGACCCAAGGCCATTCCAGCAGGGGCAAGTGGAGGAGTGGGGAATCAAGCCCGGTTCTCCCAGATAAGAGAGCTGTGGCTGACCCAAGGCCATTCCAGCAGGTGCATGTGGAGGAGTGGGGAATCAAACCCGGTTCTCCCAGATAAGAGAGCTCTGGCTGACCCAAGGCCATTCCAGCAGGTGCATGTGGAGGAGTGGGGAATCAAACCCGGTTCTCCCAGATAAGAGAGCTCTGGCTGACCCAAGGCCATTCCAGCAGGGGCAAGTGGAGGAGTGGGGGAATCAAGCCCGGTTCTCCCAGATAAGAGAGCTGTGGCTGACCCAAGGCCATTCCAGCAGGGGCAAGTGGAGGAGTGGGGAATCAAACCCAGTTCTCCCAGATAAGAGAGCTCTGGCTGACCCAAGACCATTCCAGCAGGTGCAAGGGAAGGAGTGGGGAATCAAACCCGGTTCTCCCAGATAAGAGAGCTCTGGCTGACCCAAGGCCATTCCAGCAGCTGCAAGTGGAGGAGTGGGGAATCAAGCCCGGTTCTCCCAGATAAGAGAGCTCTGGCTGACCCAAGGCCATTCCAGCAGGGGCAAGTGGAGGAGTGGGGAATCAAACCCGGTTCTCCCAGATAAGAGAGCTATGGCTGACCCAAGGCCATTCCAGCAGGGGCAAGTGGAGGAGTGGGGAATCAAACCTGGTTCTCCCAGATAAGAGAGCTCTGGCTGACCCAAGGCCATTCCGGCAGGGGCAAGTGAAGGAGTGGGGAATCAAGCCCGGTTCTCCCAGATAAGAGTCCGCACACTTCACCGCGACACCAAAAAGAAGCAGCCGCAGAAGAAGCAGCAGCAGATTATGTTGGATTTATATCCCACCGTTCACTCTGTATCTCAAGACTCTCAGAGTGGCTGACAATCTCCTTTGCCTTCCTCCCCCACAACAGACACCTTGTAAGGTAGGTGGGGCTGAGAGAGCTCTGACAGAAGCTGCCTTTTCGAGGACAACTACTGTGAGAGCTACGGCTGACCCAAGGCCCTTCCAGCAGGGGCAAGTGGAGGAGTGGGGAATCAAACCAGGTAAGAGTCCGCACACTTCACCACAACGCCAAACTGGCCCAGCCCTTCCCCGTCCCGGCCTCTTGCCCTCTCGGCTCACCTGCTGCTGTACTCCGATTTGGAGCGGGGCTTGGCGCCGTACCCGTCGGACCTGGCCTGGCTTTCGATGAGGTGCTCCATGCGATCGTGCATCTCCAGGTTCTGAAAAACGAGACAAAGGCGAAACCCTCTCAGATACTTCTGCTCGCTAACACCAGGGGGCGGTCTCAACCCACGCCAAGGCAAGACTGCCGCAATCCTGGCCCATGACAGTGCCAGCAGCGCGGGAACCACGCCAGGCAGAACACCCAGCCTGGAAAAACCGAAGGCCCCGGACTTGGGGGTCGGATGGGGCAAACGTGCAGAAGAGCGTCCTATTTTGCAGGGCTTAGTCCGGCTTTTTTGCACTGCTGACAGATGAACACACAGGGAGCCGCCTTCTACTGAATCAGGCCCTCTGTCCGTCGAAGTCAGAATTGTCTACTCAGGCTGGCAGCTGCTCTCCAGGGTCTCAGGCAGAGGTCTCACATCACATCACCTAATACTTGGGCCCATTTAACTGGAGATGCCAGGGACTGAACCTGGGACCTTCTGCATGCCAAGCAGATGCTCTACCACTGAGCTACAGCTCTTCTCCAGCCCTGCCTGATTCTTTCAACTGGAGATGCCAGGGATTGAACATGGGACCTTCTGCATGCCAAGAGGATGCTCTGCCACGGAACCATATCCATGAATCAGACCACTGTCTCTCAAGGTCTGTGCTGTCAACTCAGACTGGCAGCTGCACTCCAGGGTCTCGGGCAGAGAAAGGTCCTTTCGCATAATCTATCACTTAGTACTTTTCCCCTATCTTGTACTATCACGTCCCTAGGCCAAGTGCGGCCTACAGGCTCCAAGGAAGCCTATGTTAGAGTAGCAACCAGGCCTACATTTCCCAGGATCCCTTTTGTCCCTCTGACTGGGTGGGCAGTAGTTTTGGAGGGAAAACTCGCACAGAGTTTTCAGAGGGAACCATAAAAGGCCAGTTAGAGAGGGAAGTGTGTTCTTTCTGGAACAGGCTGAGCTGGGGAGAGGCTGCAGTCATGAGAGTTCCTTCATCCAGGGAAGGGTGAGTGAGTTGAAAACAGAAAAAGGGAACATGTAGCTCACTGAATCAGGGCTTTTATTTCTTTGAATCACCTTAACTGTCTTGTTTTAACTCGTTCACTATACTGCACTAAAAAAAAGGAAGTTACAACCCACTTGCTTGTTTGTGAGCACTTAAAATAAACTTGTTATATTGCCTGGGTCTACACACCTCTTTGGTCATAGCTCAAAGGTGCTTCCTGGGAAGGAAGATAAAAGGGGTTTAGGTGGGTGATCTGGACCCTCCGAGACAGACCCATAAGAGTGGTGGCAACTTCTTCACCCAAAGGGTGATTAACATGTGGAATTCACTGCCACAGGAGGTGGTGGCGGCTACAAGCATAGCCAGCTTCAAGAGGGGATTGGATAAGCATCTGGAGCAGAGGTCCATCAGTTGCTATTAGCCACAGTGTATTGTTGGAACTCTCTGTCTGGGGCAGGGATGCTCTGTATTCTTGGTACTTGGAGGGGGGCACAGTGGGAGGGCTTCTAGTGTGCTGGCCCCACTGGTGGACCTTCTGATGGCACCTGGGGTTTTTTTTGCCCCTGTGTGACAGAGTTTTGGACTGGATGGGCCATTGGCGTGATCCAACATGGCTTCTCTTATGTTCAATCTGTAGACACCCTCCCTGGTTACCTGTGATCTCACTATCAAGTACTGAGTAGACAAAGGGAACCTTTTCTCTCCTAAAAGACTAGGACGTCCAATGCAGCTGAGGTTCAGGTTCAGCACAGGCAAAAGGAAATCCCACTTTACACAGAGAATGATTAAAACATGGCATTCACTGCCAAAGGATGTAGTGATGGCCACAGGCACAGACGGCTTTAAAAGGGGATTAGACAGATTCCTAGAGAAGTCTGTCAGTAGCCCCTGGCCACGGTGACTGAGGGGAATCTTCACGTTCAGAGGCACTGAAACTCTGAATCCCAGAGCCAGGAGGCAATATCAGGGGGAAGGCCTCGGCCTCTCTGCCCTGTTGTTAGCCCTCCAGAGGAACTGGTTGGCCACTGTGTGAGACAGGAGGCTGGACTAGATGGACCCTCCCTGGTCTGACCCAGCAGGGCTCTTCTAGTGTTCTTCTCAGGGGAAGGCCTCAGCCTCTCTGCCCTGTTGCTGGCCCTCCAGAGGAACTGGTTGGCCTCTGTGTGAGACAGGAGGCTGGACTAGATGGACCCTCCCTGGTCTGACCCAGCAGGGCTCTTCTAATGCTCTTCTCAGGGAAAGGCCTCAGCCTCTCTGCCCTGTTGTTGGTCCTCCAGAGGAACTGGCTGGCCCCTGTGTGAGACAGAAGGCTGGACTAGATGGACCCCCCCTGGTCTGACCCAGCAGGGCTCTTCTGATGCTCTTCTCAGGGGAAGGCCTCGGCCTCTCTGCTTTGTTGTTAGCCGTCCAGAGGAACTGGCTGGCCACCGTGTGAGACATGAGGCTGGACTAGATGGACCCTCCCTGGTCTGACCCAGCAGGGCTCTTCTGATGTCCTTCTCAAGGGAAGGCCTCGGCCTCTCTGTCCTGTTATTGGCCCTGCAGAGGAACTGGCTGGCCACTGTGTGAGACAGGAGGCTGGACTAGATGGACCCTCCCTGGTCTTACAGCAGGGCTCTTCTGATGCTCTTCTCAGGGGAAGGACTCGGCCTCTCTGCCCTGTTGTTGGCCCTCCAGAGGAACTGGTTGGCCACTGTGTGAGACAGGAGGCTGGACTAGATGGACCCTCCCTGGTCTGACCCAGCAGGGCTCTTCTGATGCTCTTCTCAGGGGAAGGCCTCGGGATCTCTGCCCTGTTGGCTCTCCAGAGGAACTGGTTGGCCACTGTGTGAAACAGGAGGCTAGACTAGGTGGACCCTCACTGATCTGATTTAGCATGGTCCTTCTTCGGTTCTCGGCCACTAACACAGAGAACCAATTTTTAAAAACACATGAACAAAATTATGACAACAAAGCTGTCGCCAAAATCAGTACCTATAACTACGTTTTTTTTAAAAAAGTCAACGGATAAGGTAAAAACCAGAGCGAAGTTTTCACTTGTTGAATCTAGAATGGGAAGAATTAAGGCCCCAGCAAAGCAGTCGCGCTGGCCAAAGCTGAGAGGCCAGCACACAAAAGGCCCTGGGGCATGCCAAAATCCACAGGAAGGTCTCTGCTGAGGAGAGCAAGGCATCTTTTAATATCTGTTTCCACCTCAAAAAATACGGAGGGATGGTGGCTCAGTGGCAGAGCATCTGCTTGGTAAGCAGAAGGTCCCAGGTTCAATACCCGGCATCTCCCAACTCAAAAGGGTCCAGGCAAATAGGCATGAAAAACCTCCGCTTGAGACCCTGGAGAGCCGCTGCCAGTCTGAGTAGATAAGACTGACTTTGATGGACCGAGGGTCTGAATCAGTAGAAGGCAGCCTCATATGTTCAACCACCACCACTAAAACACCCCCTCTTAGGGCTTTGAAATCGACAGCCATCTGGCTTCCTGTAGAACCAGCATCTGCCACTAGGGGGCAGCCAAGCAGAAGGCTGGTCTCCTCTGGGGGGGGGGGGGCAGTCCTTGTTGACCCTGCCGAACACCCACGTTCCTCACCCCCAGGAAAGCAATCCTCGAATTCTTTCAGCTTCCCACTGACTTGTTTTTGAGCAAGGAGGGATTCACTGCCTCAAGCACCTATGCAGGCTATTTAAGTGTAGACTGCTTTTACAGTGACCTATCAACCGCTGGATTCAGGTGGGCAGCCTTGTTGGTCTGAAGAGGAGAACAAAGTTGGAGTCCGGTGTCTCATAAGAACATAAGAGAAGCCCTGTTGGATCAGGCCAGTGGCCCATCCAGTCCAACACTCTGTGTCACGTAAGAACATAAGAGAAGCCCTGTTGGATCAGGCCAGTGGCCCATCCAGTCCAACACTCTGTGTCACGTAAGAACATAAGAGAAGCCATGTTGGATCAGGCCAATGGTCCATCCAGTCCAACACTCTGTGCCACATAAGAACATAAGAGAAGCCCTGTTGGATCAGGCCAGTGGCCCATCCAGTCCAACACTCTGTGTCACGTAAGAACAGAAGAGAAGCCCTGTTGGATCAGGCCAGTGGCCCCTCCAGTCCAACACTCTGTGTCACATAAGAACATAAGAGAAGCCATGTTGGATCAGGCCAATGGCCCGCCCAGACAGAGAGTTCCAACAATACACTGTGGCTAATAGCCACTGATGGACCTCTGCTCCAGATGCTTATTCAAACCCCTCTTGAAGCTGGCTATGCTTGTAGCCGCCGCCACCTCCTGTGGCAGTGAATTCCACAGGTTAATCACCCTTTGGGTGAAGAAGGACTTCCTTTTATCCATTCTAACCCGACTGCTCAGCAATTTCATTGAATGCCCACGAGTTCTTGTATTGTGGGAAAGGGAGAAAAGGACTTCTTTCTCCATCCCATGCATAATCTTGTAAACCTCTATCATGTCACCCCGCAGGCGATGTTTCTCCAAACTAAAGAGCCTTAAGTGTTTTAACTTTTCTTCATAGGGAAAGAGTTCCAAACCTTCAACCATTCTAGTTACCTTTTCCTGCACTTTTTCCAGCGCTATAATATCCGTTTTGAAGTGCGGTGACCAGACTTATACACAGTATTCCTTAAGACCAACAAAGTTTTATTCAGGGTGTGCGCGTCTGAGTGCACTGTGTGCTCAGAGTACACCGAGGAAGGGTGCGTGCGCATGAAAGCTCGTGCCCTGAATAAAACTTAGTTGGTCGTAAAAGGTGCCACTGGGTTCAAACAGTCGTTTACTGCAACGGCCAAAGAGCACTTCCACAGGCAAAGGTGGGCGGGAATGGTTGCCATCTGTGATATTTTATTTATTTAACTGGATTTATATCCTGCCCTCCCAGCTGAAGATGGCTCAGAGTGGCTCGCAACACATGGCGTACGATAAAACAATTACAACAGTTCAAAACAGTTCAAGAGCAATTTGATGCTAGTTTCAGTACAGATTTAAGATGGCGTTCCATGATCTTAAGCAAAGGTTCCCCAACCTTTTTGGCACCAGGGACCGGTTTTGCGGAAGACAATTTTTCCAAGGACCGTGTGTGTGCGGTTTTGGGATGATACAATTATGCACTTTATTTCTATTAGTTTGGTGTGGTGGCGAAATGTGCAGGAGAACGGAGAGACTGTAGCGCCATTGTATTGTTTTAGCTTATTTTTAATATTAATTTATATATTGTATTTATACTGTTGATTGATTTTATCTGTTATTGTTACGCCATGATACTGTATCATGTTCTGTAAGCCGCCCTGAGCCTGCCCTGGTGGGGAGGGCGGGGTATAAATAAAAACTTATTATTATTATTATTTTCCATTCCAGTACTTGCAGCTGCTGGAATGGCCTTGGGTCAGCCATAGCTCTCGCAGAGTTGGCCTTGAAAGGGCAACTCCTGAAGAGAGCTCTCTCAGCCTCATCCACCTCACAGCGTATCTGTGGTGAGAGAGGAACGTAAAGGAGACTGTGAGCTGCCCTGAGACTCTGAAACTCGGAGTGGAGGGCAGAATATAAATTCAAAGTATTATTGCTACTGCCGCTACTACATTGTAATATATAATGCAATAATTATACAATTCACGGCCTGGTTGCTAACAGGCCATGAACCGGTACCGGTACTGGTCCACGGCCTGGGGGTTGGGAACCCCTGATCTTAAGCATCTACCAGGTCTACCATCTCGGTAAGGGAGGCGGGGCCAGCTCAGTCACAAGGCAAACTAGGTGACAGCTTAGGGCGCCGGTCTTCTGGGGGCGCCAAATTGGGTGCCCCCCCCATGTGACTCAGTGTCATTATCACTGCAGGGGGGGTGCCAGAAGTTAGCCTGGGCTAGGGTGCCCGATAGTCTCGGGCTGGCCCCGAATGGAGGTCAGCATCTCAGTTAAATGCTAACTGAAACGGTGTCGTCTTACAGGCCTTGCGGAACTGGGCAAGGTCCTTCAAGGCCCTGACCTCCTCAGGCAGTTGGTTTCACCAGTGAGGGGCGGCAACTGAGAAGGCCCTTTCTCATGTTGTTTTTCAGTCTCGCCTCCCTCGGCCGAGAGATCGATAACAAGTTCTGCGTTCCTGACCTAAGTACCCTCTGGGGAACATGTGGGGAGAGATGGTCCCTAAAGGAAGCAGGTCCTCGGCCATACGGGGCTTTAAAGGTAATAGTTTTGTGAGAAAAACCTGACACAGGCTTCCTCCTTGGGAGGTGGTGGGCTCTCCTTCCTTGGAGGTTTTTAAACAGAGGCTAGATGGCCATATGACAGCAATGAAGATCCTGTGAATTTAGGGGGAGGTGTTTGTGAGTTTCCTGCCTTGTGCAGGGGGTTGGACTAGATGACCCTGGAGGTCCCTTCCAACTCTAGGATTCTATGACTGTTAAGAGCAGTTCCTCAGTGGAACAGGCTTCCTCCTTGGGAGGTGGTGGGCTCTCCTTCCTTGGAGGTTTTTCAACAGAGGCTAGATGGCCATCTGACAATGAAGATCCTGTGAATTTAGGGGGAGGTGTTTGTGAGTTTCCTGCCTTGTGCAGGGGGTTGGACTAGATGACCCTGGAGGTCCCTTCCAACTCTAGGATTCTATGACTGTTAAGAGCGGTTCCTCAGTGGAACAGGCTTCCTCCTCGGGAGGAAGGAAGTATAGCCACCTTCAAGAAGGGTTTAGATAAAAATATGGAGCACAGGTCCATCAGTGGCTATTAGCCACAGTGTATGTGTGTATATAAATTTTTTTGCCACTGTGTGACACAGAGTGTTGGATTTGATGGGCCGTTGGCCTGATCCAACATGGCTTCTCTTATGTTCTTATGGGAGGTGGTGGGCTCTCCTTCCTTGGAGGTTTTTAAACAGAGGCTAGATGGCCATCTGACAGCGATGAAGATCCTGTGAATTTAGGGGGAGGTGTTTGTGAGTTTCCTGCATTGTGCAGGGGGTTGGACTAGATGACCCTAAAGGTCCCTTCCAACTCTATGATTCTATGACACTAGGCAACAAATAATAATAATAATAATAAATGAGTCTAACACAGTGACCTTTTTTGCCCAGTTCCAAACAAAGGTCCTAGGTATTTTTCTACTCTGTTTCAGTTATTTCTTCCACAGTGGTTAGGGCTCTTCAATCAATATATCCAGGATGTCAATTTAATACAATTTAAGTGATTATTTTCTGTAATTTATACAAGGTGTAAGTTTTCCCTTGAGATTTTCTTCTCAACTCCTGTTTATTTCTTGCATGGACTGAGGAATCAAGCCTCTATTTTTTAGGAATTCCCACTACTGAGTATATCAGGGGTGTCAAACATGTGGTCTGGAGGCCAAACCAGTCCCCCAGAGGGCTACAAACAGGCCCCCAAAGGAACTGGCTGTCATCTGCTTCCTTCTCCATCACAGCTTGCTTTGCCAGGCTTGCTCAATCCCACAGGAGCTACAGAGCAAAGCCTCTATTTTCTCCATTGGCTGAGGCTCCTCCCTTGAGGAGAAAGGGGGGGCAGAACTTGCTTTTCCAGGCTCTCCCAACTGCACAGCAGAGCTATGGAGTCAAGCCTCTTTCTTCTATTGGCTGAGGCTCCTCCCCGTCCTGGTCCCCTGGAGAAAGAAGGAAAGAGCCAGAGCTTCCTTTGCCCATTTCCCTGGATCCCATGGGAGGGACACAAAGAAAGCACCTTTAAGACTAACAAGTGCTAATGTTTTAAGCATGTTTTATTTTAAAAGTTTTTTGAAAACTTTAATTGTGTTTGTCTGTGTCCTTTATAAAGTTTATATCTCTGTTACCTAATCTTAAATGGCCCGGCCTCACATGGTCTCATTTATGCCAGATCCGGCCCTCATAACAAATCAGTTTGACACTCCTGGAGTATATGGTCATTTGCTTTTTAGGTTCGTACTTTTTTACTTACCGTACCTTAGTTTGGTTAATGTGTTTTTCCCCCACAGGCTATTTCATTAACATTTATGTTCATTTCTTCCCTCTCATTTTCACTCACGGTTATTTTCTTTGTAAGCTTGATTACTTGCTTCTTGCATAGTTGCTTTTTAAAGATTGTTTTATGGCACATTTTCTTTTCTTATTGCTATGCTGCTTTATGATTAAATAAAGTATGTTTTTAATTTAAAACAAACAAACAAACAAATACCTCGGCCTCCAGGTACGCCACCCGCTCCTTGAGCTCTTGGATTATTGCGTCCTTGGACTGAATCACCGTCTTGGAGTTTTGAAGCTGCGGGGGAGACAAAAAAAGGCAGTTTGTCAGAAAAGCCGATAGCCCTTTGTGACCACGAGTTATGACGTGGGACAGGGAGGACACATGAGCAAACCTCTTTGCTGGATTACAGGTTGTTCTTACAGAGGAAGCCTGGGGAACATAGAAGAGGAATCTGAGGTAATTTCCACTACTTCTTCCCCACATCATTACAGAGGAAGCCGTGGGGATATAGAGGAGGAATCTGAGGTAATTTCTACTACTTCTTCCCCACCCCTATTACAGAGGAAGCCGTGGGGATATAGAAGAGGAATCTGAGGTAATTCCCACTACTTCTCTCCCACCCCCATTACAGAGGAAGCCGTGGGGATATAGAGGAGGAATCTGAGGTAATTCCCACTACTTCTTCCCCACCCCCATTACAGAGGAAGACGTGGGGATATAGAGGAGGAATCTGAGGTAATTCCCACTACTTCTTCCCCACCCCCATTACAGAGGAAGCCGTGGGGATATAGAAGAGGAATCTGAGGTAATTCCCACTACTTCTTCCCCACCCCTATTACAGAGGAAGCCGTGGGGATATAGAAGAGGAATCTGAGGTAATTCCCACTACTTCTCTCCCACCCCCATCACAGAGGAAGCCGTGGGGATATAGAGGAGGAATCTGAGGTAATTCCCACTACTTCTCTCCCACCCCCATTACAGAGGAAGCCGTGGGGATATAGAGGAGGAATCTGAGGTAATTCCCACTACTTCTCTCCCACCCCCATTACAGAGGAAGCCGTGGGGATATAGAAGAGGAATCTGAGGTAATTCCCACTACTTCTCTCCCACCCCCATTACAGAGGAAGCCGTGGGGATATAGAGGAGGAATCTGAGGTAATTCCCACTACTTCTTCCCCACCCCCATTACAGAGGAAGACGTGGGGATATAGAGGAGGAATCTGAGGTAATTCCCACTACTTCTTCCCCACCCCCATTACAGAGGAAGCCGTGGGGATATAGAAGAGGAATCTGAGGTAATTCCCACTACTTCTTCCCCACCCCTATTACAGAGGAAGCCGTGGGGATATAGAAGAGGAATCTGAGGTAATTCCCACTACTTCTCTCCCACCCCCATTACAGAGGAAGCCGTGGGGATATAGAGGAGGAATCTGAGGTAATTCCCACTACTTCTCTCCCACCCCCATTACAGAGGAAGCCGTGGGGATATAGAGGAGGAATCTGAGGTAATTCCCACTTCTTCCCCACCCCCATTACAGAGGAAGCCGTGGGGATACAGAAGAGGAATCTGAGGTAATTCCCACTACTTCTCCCCCACCCCCATTACAGAGGAAGACGTGGGGATATAGAGGAGGAATCTGAGGTAATTCCCACTTCTTCCCCACCCCCATTACAGAGGAAGCCGTGGGGATACAGAAGAGGAATCTGAGGTAATTCCCACTACTTCTTCCCCACCCCCATTACAGAGGAAGACGTGGGGATATAGAGGAGGAATCTGAGGTAATTCCCACTTCTTCCCCACCCCCATTACAGAGGAAGCCGTGGGGATATAGAAGAGGAATCTGAGGTAATTCCCACTACTTCTCCCCCACCCCCATTACAGAGGAAGCCGTGGGGATATAGAAGAGGAATCTGAGGTAATTCCCACTACTTCTCTCCCACCCCCATTACAGAGGAAGCCGTGGGGATATAGAAGAGGAATCTGAGGTAATTCCCACTACTTCTTTCCCACCCCCATTACAGAGGAAGCCGTGGGGATATAGAGGAGGAATCTGAGGTAATTCCCACTTCTTCCCCACCCCCATTACAGAGGAAGCCGTGGGGATACAGAAGAGGAATCTGAGGTAATTCCCACTACTTCTCCCCCACCCCCATTACAGAGGAAGACGTGGGGATATAGAGGAGGAATCTGAGGTAATTCCCACTTCTTCCCCACCCCCATTACAGAGGAAGCCGTGGGGATACAGAAGAGGAATCTGAGGTAATTCCCACTACTTCTTCCCCACCCCCATTACAGAGGAAGACGTGGGGATATAGAGGAGGAATCTGAGGTAATTCCCACTTCTTCCCCACCCCCATTACAGAGGAAGCCGTGGGGATATAGAAGAGGAATCTGAGGTAATTCCCACTACTTCTCTCCCACCCCCATTACAGAGGAAGCCGTGGGGATACAGAAGAGGAATCTGATTTAATTCCCACTACTTCTCCCCCACCCCCATTACAGAGGAAGCCGTGGGGATATAGAAGAGGAAACTGAGGTAATTCCCACTACTTCTCCCTCACCCCCATTACAGAGGAAGCTGTGGGGATACAGAAGAGGAATCTGAGGTAATTCCCACTACTTCTCCCCAACTCCCATTACAGAGGAAGCTGTGGGGATACTGAAGAGGAATTTGAGGTAATTTCCACTATTTCTCCCCCACTCCCATTACGGAGGAAGCCGTGGGGATATAGAAGAGGAATCTGAGGTAATTCCCACTACTTCTCCCCCACCCTCATCTCCTTCAGTGAGTCACACCCAGCACTTTCCTTTCAAGAGACAAAGAAGATAAAAGTTTTATGGTCTGTTCCTTATACAGGCTCTACGCTTGGTGGTTTGGAACATAAGGCAAGGAATGAAACAATTTATTGGTTATTCACAAGGGACAGCAGAACTCCACTTCAAGCGTAATCCTATTACAGTAGGATTGAGATTTTTGGAG
Source organism: Heteronotia binoei (assembly GCF_032191835.1). Lineage (NCBI taxonomy): Eukaryota > Metazoa > Chordata > Lepidosauria > Squamata > Gekkonidae > Heteronotia > Heteronotia binoei. The sequence goes on from NC_083223.1 coordinate 278,573,955, forward strand.
TCTCAGGAGGTGTTCCAAGTGAAATAATGCCTTCTCTCTTTCCTGACAGAAAACACCCTGTCACATATGAAGAGCCCTCCTGGATCAGACCATCTAGTCCAGCATCTGGTCTCATACAGTGGAGAATCACTTCCACTGGAGGGCCAACTACAGGGCATGGAGGACAAGGCCTTCCCCAAGCAGAATCTCAGAAGAGCTTTGCTGAATCAGATCGGTGGTCCGACTACTCCAGCATTCTGTCTCACACAGTGGCCCACCAGCTCCTCTGGACAGCCAACAACAGGGCATGGAAGCGAGGCCTTCCCCTGATCTTGCCTCCTGGCTCTGGGATTCATAAGAGAAACCATGTTTCATCAGGCCAATGGCCCATCCAGTCCAACACTCTGTTTCACACAGTGGCCAGGTGCCATCAGGAGGTCCATCAGTGAGGCCAGAATACTAGAAGCCCTTCCACTTTGCCCCCCTCCCAAGCACAAAGAATACAGAGCATCACTGACCCAGACAGAGTTCCAACAATACGCTGTCCCCTCTTGAAGCTGGCTATGCTCGTAGCCGCCGCCACCTCCTGTGGCAGTGAATTCCATGCATCAATCACCCTTTGGGTGAAGAAGGACTTCTTTTCATCCGTTCTAACCCGACCGATGAACCCTCGCCAAGGGAGAGAGACTTTCAGCCGGCTCAGAAAGGCAGAGGGCTTTCCACCCCCTTTCGGAACCCGGTTTCTTCCACGTGGCTCTTCACTTGGCATATTCACAGAGGGCTGGACTCAAGATTCTTCTGCTAACAGCGCCACTTCCCTCCAACGCAAGGCAACTCCCCACGGTTAGCAAAACGGACCCAACTCAGCAAAGAGCATGTAATACTATTTTGGAGGCTCTCAAAAAAGATGATGATATTGGATTTATATCCTGCCCTATACTCGGAATCTCAGAGCAGCTTACAATCTCAGAAGAAGACAACTGCAGATTTATATCCCGCCCTTATCTCTGAATCAGAGACTCAGAGCGGCTTAAAATCCCCTATATCATCTCCCCACACAACAGACACCCTGTGAGGTGGGTGGGGCTGAGAGAGCTCTCACAGAAGCTGCCCTTTCAAGGACAACTCCTGTGACAATCCCCTACATCTTTTCCCCACACAACAGACACCCTGTGAGGTGGGTGGGGCTGAGAGAGCTCTCACAGAAGCTGCCCTTTCAAGGACAACTCCTGCAAGAGCTCTGGCTGACCCAAAGCCATTCCAGCAACTGCAAGTGGAGGAGTGGGGAATCAAACCCGGTTCTCCCAGATAAGAGTCCACGCAATTAACCACTACACCAAACTGGCTCTCTGCACCACTACACCAAAACAGCCAATGGGAGAGGAATGAGAAGCTAAGTGCCTATGAGGACGCAGCACCAGATGACCACACGGACCAGGGACCAGTGAGGGAGGGAACCCTCCAAATCTGGCCTCCAGCCACACTTTCTGGACCTGGGACCCCACAGCTTCCCTCCCCTCCGAGCCAGGCCCAACGCAACCCCCACCTGCTCAATCATCTGCCGGACTTTGCGCTGCTGGCTCTTGAGCATGTCATCTAGGTGGTGGATCTTCTCCCGCAAAGCAGCGACTTCCTTTTCTAGTTTGGATGACCTGAAGGAGAAGAAGACGACAATGGATTTATATCCCGCCCTATACTCTGAATCTCAGAGTCTCAGAGCAGCTTACAATCTCCTTTATCCTCCCCCCACCACACACACAACAGACACCCTGTGAGGTAGGTGGGGCTGAGAGAACTTTTACAGCAGCTGCCCTTTCAAGGACAACTCCTGCGAGAGCTATGGCTGACCCAAGGCCATTCCAGCAGCTGCAAGTGGAGGACTGGGGAATCAAACCCGGTTCTCCCAGATAAGAGTCCGCGCACTTAACCACTACACCAAACTGGAGGAGGAAGAATAAATCACTAGTAAAAATAAAAACATAAAAGATCTCTTCTTGCTGTGTAGTCTGGAAAGCAACAATGTTTAAACTGAGGCGATGGTACTCTGGCCACATTAAGAATATAAGAACGTAACAGAAGGATCAGGCCAGAGGCTCATCCAGTCCAATGCTCAGCGTCACACAGAGGTCCACCAGCGGGTGGTCAAGAACCCAGGAAGCCCTCCCCCTCTTGCTCCCCAAGCTCCAAGAAGACAGAGCATCACTGCCCCAGACATAAAAACATAAGAGAAGCCATGCTGGATCAGGTCAGTGGCCCATCCAGTCCAGCACTCTGTCACACTGTGGCCAAAATCCAGGGGCCATCAGGAGGTCCATCAGTGGGGCCAGGACACTAGAAGTCCTTCCACAGTTCCGCCCCGCCCCACCAAGCACCAAGAATACAGAGCATCACTTGCCCCAGACAGAGAGTCCCCTCTATACCTTGTGGCTAAGAGCCACTGATGGACTTCTGCTCTAAAGAACATAAGAGAAGCCATATTGGTTCAGTCCAGTGGCCTATGCTGGTTCAGTCCAGTGTTTTGTGTTGACTGGACTGCAACAACAAGAAGGCAATATAAGTCAATATAAGTCGGAATGGCAGACTGACGTCTATGTCACCAGGTGTGAAGTGCAATAAATAAGAGTCTGCTGCACAGCTAGCCCTTCAACAGACTCTCATTTATTGCACTTCACACCTGATGACGTGGACGTCAATCTGCCATTCCGACTTCCACTGCTTTCTTGTTGTTGCAGCCCAGTCAACACAAACAATCACCAGACCCCCAACTTGTTATTCCCTTCCCCTCCCCACAACAGATACCCCTGTGAGGTACCTAGAACTAAGAGGGAAGTCACTGTGGAGATAATCAAAAACACAACCACAAGGTTATAGTGACGATTAGCTAACAATAATACTACAATTGTTAGTTAATTGTCACTATAACCGTGTGGCTGTGTTTTTGATTAACCCCTGTGAGGTAGGCAGGGCTGAGAGAAACTGCTTTTGAGAAGAACAACTCTGAGAGATCTGGGATTGACCCGAGGTCACTCCAGCAGTTGAATGTGGAGGAAGTGAGGAATCAAACCCGGTGCTCCCAGATTTAAGTCCGCCATTCTTAACCACTACACCAAACTGGCTCTCATACCCCCAAAATCCTGTCAGTATCTGAAGCGGAATCTCATACCCCAAAAATCCTGTCAGTATCTGAAGCGGAATCTCATACCCCAAAAATCCTGTCAGTATCTGAAGCGGAATCTCATACCCCCAAAATCCTGTCAGTATCTGAAGCGGAATCTCATACCCCAAAAATCCTGTCAGTATCTGAAGCGGGATCTCATACCCCCAAAATCCTGTCAGTATCTGAAGCGGAATCTCATACCCCCAAAATCCTGTCAGTATCTGAAGCGGAATCTCATACCCCCAAAATCCTGTCAGTATCTGAAGCGGAATCTCATACCCCCAAAATCCTGTCAGTATCTGAAGCACACCTACCTAGCTGCCCACCTTAAACTACATTTATTTTAAGTACTTTTTCCCCTCAAAGATTTGGAAAAAGATTTATTTTTTATTCACTTCACTTATTGCCTGGCCTTCCTCTCCAGTGGGAACTCAAAGCAGCTTCAATTGTTCTCCTCACCTCCATTTTATCCACACAGCAACCCTGTGAGGTAGGTTAGGCTGAGGCAGGGCATTTATGTGTAGCAGGAACTGCTTTGCATATGAGGCCACGCCCCCTGATGTAGCCAATCCTCCAAGAGCTTACAGTAGGCCCTGGAAGAAGAGCCCTGTAAGCTCTGGGAGGATTGGCTACATCAGGGGTGTGTGGCCTCATATGCAAAGAAGTTCCTGCTACAAAAAAAGCCCTGGGTTGAGGGAATAGGATTGGTCCAAAGACCCCCAGCCAGCATCCGTGACATAAATTCATAATTTATTGTATTTACTATCTTCAGATCATATAATATGTGCCCAACTGAGCCATTTAAAATCTGTATGATCTGTCAAACGGTATTGTCCACATCGCACTGGTTTTAACTGCTGTTTTTAGTATATTCTTATCTGCTCACAGCCCATTCTTGGGAAAGGGTGGACTATAAATTGCCTAAAATAAAGAGTAAGGATTTGAACCTGAGTCCCCTAGATCTCAGCATGACACTTGCTCTCATCCACTTCCTATGTACATGTGCTAAACCAGGGGTGTCGAACTCATTTTGTTGGGAGGGCCGGATCTGACATAAATGAGACCTTGCCGGGCCTTGTGTGTACTTCTTTAAGATCAGGTAGCAGAAATATAAACTTAATAAAGGACAGAGACAATCACAAAGTTTTTTTTAAAAAAAATGTTTAAAATGCTTAAAACTTTAACACTTGTTGGTCTTAAAGGTGCTTTCTTTGTATCTCTCCCATGGGGGTCCAAGGAACTGGGCTTCCTTCCTTCCCCAGGGGACCAGGAGGGGGAGGAGCCTCACCCAGCAGAAGGAAGAGAGGCTTGGCTCAGTAGCTCCGCTGTGCAACTGAGAGAGCCTGGCAAAATAAGTTCTTCCTCCACCCTTCCTCCCCAAGGCAGAAGCCTCAGCCAATGGAGAAAATAGAGGTTTTCCTCTGTAGCTCTTGTGCGATTAAGCAAGGCTTCTAAAGCAAGCTGTGATGCAGGAGGGAGCAAGAGAGAGGGAGAAGGAAGCAGATGACAGCCAGTCACTCGGGGGCCTGATAGGAGCCCTCCGGGGGCCTGATTCGGCCCCTGGGCTTCATGTTTGACACCCCTGCGCTAAACATTTCCAGAACTGCTGGTGGAACATTACCCTCCCTCCCCTTTCTTATTTGTACAGTTGCAAAGAACTTTTCTTCCCAACAGGGAAACCTCACCACAACAACCCTGTGAGGTAGGCTAGGCTGAGAGTGTGTGACTGGCGCAAGGTTACCCAGCGAGCTGTTGTTCGGATTCGAACATGGGGCTCCCAGATCCTAGGCCTGATACTCTGGCCACCGGCTTCCTCATTCCTCCCCTTCCCGGTTTGGTAGATCATCCCTCTGATTCCTCCTGCTGCTTTGTGATGATTTCAGCCTTCGTGGTCGGGAGGCGTTCCAAACCTGGGTCTCCCAGACTGATGCTCTAACCACTGCACTGTACTGCCCGTTGTAAATAAAGCACCTCACTGAAGAGTTACGAAGAACGAAGAATCTGACAGGCGACCCTTTCCTGCGTATAGTGGACATGTGGTCTCCAGCCTCAGAAGAGCCCTGCTGGGTGAGACCAGGGAGGGTCCATCTAGTCCAGCCTCCTGTCTCACACAGTGGCCAGCTAGTTCCTCTGGAGGGCCAACAAAAGGGCAGAGAGGCTGAGGCCTTCCCCTGAGAAGAATCTCAGAAGAGCTCTGCTGGGTCAGACCAGGGAGGGTCCATCTAGTCCAGCCTCCTGTCTAACACAGTGGCCAGCCAGTTCCTCTGGAGGGCCAACAAAAGGGCAGAGAGGCTGAGGCCTTCCCCTGAGAAGAATCTCAGAAGAGCTCTGCTGGGTCAGACCAGGGAGGGTCCATCTAGTCCAGCCTCCTGTCTAACACAGTGGCCAGCCAGTTCCTCTGGAGGGCCAACAAAAGGGCAGAGAGGCTGAGGCCTTCCCCTGAGAAGAATCTCAGAAGAGCTCTGCTGGGTCAGACCAGGGAGGGTCCATCTAGTCCAGCCTCCCATCTCACACAGTGGCCAGCCAGTTCCTCTGGAGGGCCAACAAAAGGGCAGAGAGGCTGAGGCCTTCCCCTGAGAAGAATCTCAGAAGAGCTCTGCTGGGTCAGACCAGGGAGGGTCCATCTAGTCCAGCCTCCTGTCTAACACAGTGGCCAGCCAGTTCCTCTGGAGGGCCAACAACAGGCCAGAGAGGCCGAGGCCTTCCCCTGAGAAGAACATTAGAAGAGCCCTGCTGGGTCAGACCAGGGAGGGTCCATCTAGTCCAGCCTCCTGTCTCACACAGTGGCCAACCAGTTCCTCTGGAGGGCCAAGAACAGGGCAGAGAGACTGAGGCCTTCCCCTGAGAACATCAGAAGAGCCCTGCTGGGTCAGACCAGGGAGGGTCCATCCAGTCCAGCCTCCTGTCTCACACAGTAGCCAGCCAGTTCCTCTGGAGGGCCAACAACAGGGCAGAGAGGCCGAGGCCTTCCCCTAAGAAGAACATCAGAAGAGCCCTGCTGGGTCAGACCAGTGAGGGTCCATCCAGTCCAGTCTCCTATCTCACACAGGGGCCAGCCAGTTCCTCCAGAGGGCCAACAACAGGGCAGAGAGGCCGAGGCCTTCCCCTGAGAAGAACATCAGAGGAGCCCTGATGTGGATCTTCCCCTCAGCTGCGGTGGCTTCCAGCCACTGACAGACTTCTCCGCTGTGAATCTTTCTAATCCTTCTTTAGGGATTGGGCCCTCCCTTCTTAGAGCCTGCCCAAGGGCAGCTGGGATCCCAGGATCGGCTCGACACCCAAAGCCCAGAGGGCCTCTTCCTCCAGAGCGCCCCGCCCAGAGCTTAGGTGCCCCCTGGCAGCACGCCCTCACCTTTCCTGCTCGGCAAGTTGGTCGCTCTGCAGCTTCCGCAGCTCCTCCAGCTCCGATTCGCCGTCTTTCATCTTCTGCAGCAGGCTGCGGTGCTCCTGCGGGGGAGAGGAGGGGAAGGGAGTCAGGGGAGCTGCCGGGGCCTGTGGAAGGCGGAAGAGCCACAGAGGAGACGCCCCAAGGGAGGCTTCCGAAGCTGGCCTTTCCCAACCAGCTGAAGGCCAGAAAAAGCCACAGAGCTCGCTTGTTCTTCTCTCTGAGGGCACAGGCCAAATGAGGACCGAAAACAGCCCCAGCTATTTCATGCTAGGATGAATGCATTCCCCTCCAATGTTCTCTATGGGAGATTTCTTCAAGTCCCTTTAGCAGGAGACACTGTCTATGCGGGTCAAGCTCGCCGGATTCCATCCCGCATATTTTATTGAAGAGAGCCACTTTGGTATAGTGGTTAAATGTGCGGACTCTTATCTGGGAGAACCGGGCTTGATTCCCCACTCCTCCGCTTGCAGCTGCTGGAATGGCCTTGGGTCAGCCATAGCTCTGGCAGAGGTTGTCCTTGAAAGGCCAGCTTCTGGGAGAGCCAGTTTGGTGTAGTGGTTAAGTGTGCGGACTCTTATCTGGGAGAACCGGGTTTGATTCCCCACTCCTCCACTTGCACCTGCTGGAATGCCCTTGGGTCAGCCATAGCTCTGGCAGAGGTTGTCCTTGAAAGGCCAGCTTCCGTGAGAGCCCTCTCAGCCCCACCCACCTCACAGGGTGTCTGTTATGGGGGGGAGAAGATAAGGGAGATTGTAAGCCGCTCTGAGTCTCTGATTCAGAGAGAAGGGTGGGGTATAAATCTGCAATTCTTCTTCTTCTTAACTGCCAACCGGAAGGTTCTGTTAGATAGTCTTTCCTTCCGTTTGAGAATTTTTATTGGTTTTCAGAAAATTAGAGGGAACGGGTAATAGGGGGGGGAAGGAAAATAAGGTTACAACTGTCAACACTATAATTATTTAGTCTGCATTTCATATGCTTTCTTAATGTACAAGTATTGTCACATATTATTATCTCTTTGCATTAAATCATCAACATCTAGACAATACGTTTTAGTGATTATAGGTTTTCTTACAGAAATGTCTATTTGAGCCTACATTTCCAATATGAATGATACTATAATCCAAAGTACAGGAGAAAGGAGATATAACAGGGGTGGCCAACAGTAGCTCTCCAGATGTTTATTTTTGCCTACAACTCCCATCAGCCCCAGCCATTGGCCATGCTGGCTGGGGCTGATGGGAGTTGTAGGCAAAAAAACATCTGGAGAGCTACCGTTGGCCACCCCTGAGACATAAGATCACACCAAAGAATCTTAGAAGTCTTGTCTAGCCAAACATATAATTTCACCCAATATTTTCTTGCTTTTTCCTTAGATTTCCCAGCTAACAGCTGGGATAAAGAGTCCAGCTCAGCCACTTCCAGAATTTTTCCCACCAAGTCCAATCTCGTGGGAATTTCCTGAAGTTTCCATCTCTGTGCCAAAAGAATTCTAGCTGCTCTGTTAATACGTGCCAGTATATGTCTCATCTCTTTGGAATTGACACCAGGATATATATTCAATAAAAATAGTTCTGGTTTAAACTGAATCTGTGTCTTCAGAATTTTCTGTAATAGTTCATGGACCATCTTCCAATAGTCTTTCACCACCTCACAGGTCCACTACATATGATAAAAGGACCCAACATGTTTAGTACAATTCCAACATTTGTTAGACATGTTAGTATACATCTTACACAATTTCTGCGGAGTTATGTACTCTGTGGGAGATTTCTTCAAGTCCCCTTTAGCGAGAGACATTGTCTATGTGGGTCAAGCTCGCCAGATTCCATCCAGAATATTTTATTGAACTGCCAACTGAATACTAATCGCTGGAAGGTTCTGTTAGATAGTCTTTCCTTACTGTCCTCCATTCAAGAAAACACGATTGATTGCCGTTTCCTACTAAATGACAACGTAACTGATATCACAAAAGCTGTCGCCAAATTCTTGGCTGAAATTGTCAAAAACTATTCTATGCAGAAGATCGTAATCTTATTTTAGCCATTTATGCTTTGAACAGACATATCTGATTGTTGTTTGGTCCACAAGTCTCTGTGTATCTCTTTTCGTTATGCCAATGAAAGTGTGATTGGACTGGAACAGCCCCATCTTTTGTCCATGTAGAGCTGTGTGTCGACGGAGGGGTGAGGTTTACAAGATTATGCACGGGATAGAGAAGGGAGAGAAAGAAGGACTTTTCTCCCTTTCTCACAATACGAGAACTTGTGGGCACTCCATGAAATTGCTGAGCAAGTCGGGTTAGAACGGATAAAAGGAAGTCCTTCTTCACCCTAAGGGTGATTAACACATGGAATTCACTGCCACAGGAGGTGCTGGCACCTGCAAGCCTAGATGGCTTCAAGAGGGGATTGGATCAACATCTGGAGCAGAGGTCCATCAGTGGCTCTTAGCCACAACATATTGATGGAACTCTCTGTCTGGGGCAGTGATGCTCTGTATTCTTGGTGCTTGGGAGGGACAACAGGGTGAGGACTTCTAGTGTCTTGGCCCCACTGATGGACCTCCTGATGGCGCCTGGTTTTTTGGCCACTGTGTGACACAGAGTGTTGGACTGGATGGGCCATTGGCCTGATCCAACATAGCTTCTCTTATGTTGTTATATTATGGAGAAACATCGACTGCGGGGTGACATGATAGAGGTTTACAAGATAATGCATGGGATGGAGAAAGTAGAGAAAGAAGGCCTTTTCTCCCTTTCTCACAATACAAGAACTCGTGGGCATTCGATGAAATTGCTGAGCAGACAGGTTAAAATGGATAAAAGGAAGTCCTTCTTCACCCAAAGGGTGATTAACATGTGGAATTCACTGCCACAGGAGGTGGTGGCGGCCACAAGCATGGCCACCTTCAAGAGGGGTTTAGATAAAAATATGGAGCAGAGGTCCATCAGTGGCTATTAGCCACAGTGTGTGTGTGTGTGTGTGTGTATATATATAAAAAAAATTTGGGCCACTGTGTGACACAGTGTTGGACTGGATGGGCCATTGGCCTGATCCAACATGGCTTCTCTTATGTTCTTATGTACTTCCTCCTGTCTTCTGAAATCGTACAAGCACGGCTCAGCATCCCCTCACAGCCAGCAATTGTGTTTTTTTTTAAGTGGGTGTGGTCAAGTGCAACTTTTAGAATCATAGAGTTGGACGGGACTTCCAGGGTCATCTAGTCCAATCCCCTGCACAATGCTGGAACTTCACAAACCCCTCCCCCTAAATTCACAGGATCCTCATTGCTGTCAGATGGCCATCTAGCCTCTGTTGAAAAACCTCCAAGGAAGGAGAGCCCACCACCTCCCGAGGAAGCCTGTTCCACTGAGGAACCGCTCTAACGGTTAGGAAGTTCTTCCTAATGTCGAGACGGAAACTCTTTTGGGTTTAATTTCAACCCAGTGGGACGGTGAGGGACAGTGGTAGAGCATCTGTTTGGTAAGCAGAAGGTCCCAGGTTCAATCCCTGGCATCTCCAAAAAAGGGTCCAGGCAAATAGGTGTGAAAAACCTCAGCCTGAGACCCTGGAGAGCCGCTGCCAGTCTGAGTAGACAATACTGACTTTGATGGACCAAGGGTCTGATTCAGTATAAGGCAGTTTCATATGTCCAGTAGTTCCGGTCCTACCTTCTGGGGCCACAGAAAACTATTCCACAACATCCTCTCTAGGACAGCCCTTCAAGTACTTGAAGACGGTGATCATATTACCTCTCAGCCGCCGCCTCACCAGGCTAAACATGCCCACCCTCCTTCAATCTTCTGGCCAGAAAGGGTTCTGACTGGCTGTGCAGATTTTGAAAAAACAAACCAAGGCTGCTTTGGCAGCAGTTGCCGCCACAGCACAAAACTCTTCCCCGTGCGGATGAAGGGAAACTGCAAGCTAGTAAGACCGTGAACAAATTACTATGAAACTTACTGCAATTATATTATGTTAATTCAGTACAACGTACCTTCACATTTGTATAATACGATATTACACAATCATTCTCCTGCTACTCTAACCAGGGGTGACAAAACTATGGCTCGGGAATCACATGTTGTGCGGCTCTCGAAGCCCCCACCACACCATCGGCCAACTTGGAGAAGACATTTGTTTCTTTAAATCACTTCTCCAAGCCAAGCCAGCCAGCTGCTTGGAGGATGCCTTTAAAGTTGCTTTCTTTCCACCTCTTCCTCCCTCCCCCATCTATTTGCTTGCCTGGCAGCACTCAAACATCTCACATTTATTCTATGTGGCTCTTATGTAAAGCAAGTTTGGCCACTCCTTGACAATGCTATATAACTTACTCCGGACTCCAAAATTCGCAACACATCAACGCAACTCATAAAAAAAGGTAAAGGTAGTTCTCTGTGCAAGCACAAGTCATTTCCAACTCTGGGGTGACGTCGCATCACGTTTTCATGGCAGATTTTTTTACGGGGTGGTTTGCCATCTACGCTTCCCCCCACCCCCCCAGCAAGCTGGGAACTCATTTTATCAACGCCGGAAGAATGGAAGGCTGAGTCAACCTTGAGCCGGCTACCTGAACCCAGCTTCCGCCGGGATCAATCTCGAGTTGTGAACAGAGCTTGGACTGCAATACTGCAGCATGCCACGCTGCGCCTCAACGCAATTCATAACATGCGTCAATGTCCAAACTCTAGTAGAGATCCTTGTCATATATATATATGCTTCAAAAAGAAGTTTTTACATCCATTGAGATCGGACTTTTTTGTTATTGACATGTGTTAGGAAATTGGAATTTTGGGGTAAGCCATCTGGTACGAGAACGGTTGCGTAACATTGTTCTGTAAATATGCGAAGATATTTTTATACTGAATCGGTAGGCTCCTATAACTGCAATACGTTTCATAGCGATTTGTTCACGGTGTTATCATTTTGCAGTTTGATCTTTATTTCCATGATTATCTCACTTGTTGTACCTATACTGAAGGTAAACTGTGGCAGCCATTTTGTGGCTGGCTTTGAAGAAGAAGAAGAAAAAGATATTGGATTTATATCCCGCCCTCCACTCTGAAGAGTCTCAGAGCGGCTCACAATTTCCTTTACCTTCCCCCCCCCCCCCGCCCCACAACAGACACCCTGTGAGGTAGATGAAGATATTGGATTTATATCCCGCCCTCCACTCCGAAGAGTCTCAGAGCGGCTCACAATCTCCTTTCCCTTCCTCCCCCACAACAGACACCCTGTGAGGTAGATGAAGATAATGGATTTATATCCCGCCCTCCACTCCGAAGAGTCTCAGAGCGGCTCACAATCTCCTTTCCCTTCCTCCTCCACAACAGACACTCTGTGAGGTAGATGAAGATATTGGATTTATATCCCTCCCTCCACTCCGAAGAGTCTCAGAGCAGCTCACAATCTCCTTTCCCTTCCTCCCCCACAACAGACACCCTGTGAGGTAAATGAAGATATTGGATTTATATCCCTCCCTCCACTCCGAAGAGTCTCAGAGCAGCTCACAATCTCCTTTACCTTCCTCTCCCACAACAGACACCCTGTGAGGTAGATGAAGATATTGGATTTATATCCCTCCCTCCACTCCGAAGAGTCTCAGAGCGGCTCACAATTTCCTTTACCTTCCCCCCCCCCCCACAACAGACACCCTGTGAGGTAGGAAGAAGATATTGGATTTATATCCCGCCCTCCACTCCGAAGAGTCTCAGAGCGGCTCACAATCTCCTTTCCCTTCCTCCCCCACAACAGAGACCCTGTGAGGTGGGTGGGGCTGGAGAGGGCTCTTACAGCAGCTGCCCTTTCAAGGACAACCCCTGCCAGAGCTCTGGCTGACCCAAGACCATGCCAGCAGGTGCAAGTGGAGGAGTGGGGAATCAAACCCGGTTCTCCCAGGTAAGAGACCGCACACTTAACCACTACACCAAACTGGCTCTCCTGGGGCGGCCATTTCCTGGCAACCGTTTTGTGGCTGCACCCACCGTGTTCATGTCAGAATTCCAGAAGTTTCTGTCAGGATAAAAAGGGCGGGAACCCCTGATTTACACTGTCAGGTTCTATCCCTCTGCCCGGGTCACTGTATGTTTGGATGACCTCTGCTGTCTAATTGTTCTCAGTTCACCGACAAGACTTTCGCTCGCTGCTTGCACTGCTGTTTTAATTAGCAATTCCAGCGCAGCAGTCGATCTCCAACCAGATGTTCAGGATATTGAGATGGTCACCACAGAGTGGCGCACCTCACAGACGCGGAAGAAAGCAGGGGAAAAAAAACGGGGAGCGCCCGTTCGGAGCACAATGCCGGTTTCCTTGCCCGTTCAGAGCGTCACCACGGAAACGGCAATACCTTTTCCATCCCCGAGAGAAGTCGCTGAACTTCCTCCAGCTTCAAATCCTTCTCTGCCAGATCAAATTCTGCCTGCCGAAGGGCCGCGCCTGACTGCTCCGCTTCCCTCCGGTAGTGGGAGATGGAAGTCTGCAACGGAAGAGGGGAAAAAACCCACTCAAGTGAGGCCTGGGCCTTGCCCACAGATGGGCACACAGCTTCGTGGCCAGCACACCCTTCCCTGTGAGGAAAGGACGAAGAGTTGGGGGATTTTCAGTTGAGAAAAGAGACTGGGAAGGGGGGGACACATGAGAGAGGTTTACCAAATTATTCATGAGGTGGAGAGAGTGGACAAAGAAACTTTTTTTATCCCAAAATACTACAGTCTGAGGACACCCAACGAAGTCGACGGGCAGCAGGGCTCAGGTAGGAGACAACAAGATACTCTGTATACTGTGATAAAAATTCAGAATTCGCTGCCAGAAGAGAGCCAAAGGAATAAACAGCTTTCAAAGGGGATCGATTAGACAGATCTATGGAGGATAAGTCTATCAGTGGCTACTGAGAAGAGCCTCCAAATTCAGAGGCACTAAACCTCTGAATACAAAACCTCTTGTTGGCCCTCCAGAGGAACTGGCTGGCCACTGTGTGAGACAGGAGGCTGGACTAGATGGACCCTCACTGGCCTGATCCAGCAGGGCTCTTCTGAGGTTCTTCTCAGGGGAAGGCCTCGGCCTCTCTGCCCTGTTGTTGGCCCTCCAGAGGAACTGGATGGCCACTGTGTGAAACAGAAGGCTGGACTAGATGGACCCTCTATGGTCTAACCCAGCAGGGCTCTTCTAAGGTTCTTCCCAGGGGGAGGCCTCAGCCTCTCTGCCCTGTTACTGGCTCTCCAGAGGAACTGGGTGGCCACTGTGTGAGACAGGAGGCTGGACTGGATGGACCCTTCCTGGTCTGACCCAGCAGGGCTCTTCTGAGGTTCTTCTCAGGGGAAGGCCTCGGCCTCTCTGCCCTGTTGTTGGCCCTCCAGAGGAACCGGTTGGTCGCTGGGTGAGGCAGGAGGCTGGACTGGACGGACCACTGGTCCAACAGAGAGCCTCTGGTGTCAGGGAAAAGCAGGTCATGCATGGAACAGTCCCATGAGCCCCAAGCTGCCGTCCCCGGAGCCCCACAAGCTCACCTCATAAGCAGCCCGATCCGACTGGTGCCGCTTCTCCGCCTCCTGCAGCTTGGAGAAAAGCCTCTTGGTCGTCTCGCGCATGATTCGGATGTCTTCTCCGGGATGGGACGGCTCCTCCTAACAACCCATTTGGCGAGGGGGAAAGACAGGACCAGCAGTCACTAACGGGGCCACACCGGCTGAGAAGCCCCTGCCTGGCTAATCCCAAAGGACAGCTGAGAGGCGGAAGGCCATCTTGCAGGGCAAAACGGAGCCGTTTGGAGCCTCCAGGCCTGAACCACACTTTCAGTCAGTCAGGGCCAGCGCGGAGGAGGAGGTGAGGCAGGCAGCCACCTAGAGCGCCCCCCCCCCATCCAAGCCGAGAAAGACCCCGTCCCCAGATCAGAGCCGAGAAAGAACGGTGTGCTACTTTAGGAGAAGAAGGGAAAGGAGATTGTGAGCCACTCTGAGACGCTGTCCTTGAAAGGGCAGCTTCTGGGAGAGCTCTCTCAGCCCCACCCACCTCACAGGGTGTCTGTTGTGGGGGGGAGGAAGGGGAAGGAGATTGTGAGCTGCTCTGAGACTCTTCGGAGTGGAGGGCGGGATATACATCCAATATCTTCATCTACCTCACAGGGTGTCTGTTGTGGGGGAGGAAGGTAAAGGAGATTGTGAGCCGCTCTGAGACTCTTCGGAGTGGAGGGCGGGATATACATCCAATATCTTCATCTACCTCACAGGGTGTCTGTTGTGGGGGAGGAAGGGAAAGGAGATTGTGAGCCGCTCTGAGACTCTTCGGAGTGGAGGGCGGGATATAAATCCAATATCTTCATCTACCTCACAGGGTGTCTGTTGTGGGGGAGGAAGGTAAAGGAGATTGTGAGCCGCTCTGAGACTCTTCGGAGTGGAGGGCGGGATATAAATCCAATATCTTCATCTACCTCACAGGGTGTCTGTTGTGGGGGAGGAAGGGAAAGGAGATTGTGAGCCGCTCTGAGACTCTTCGGAGTGGAGGGCAGGATATAAATCCAATATCTTCATCTACCTCACAGGGTGTCTGTCTGTTGTGGGGGAGGAAGGGAAAGGAGATTGTGAGCCGCTCTGAGACTCTTCGGAGTGGAGGGCAGTATATAAATCCAGTATCTTCATCTACCTCACAGGGTGTCTGTTGTGGGGGAGGAAGGTCAAGGAGATTGTGAGCCGCTCTGAGACTCTTCGGAGTGGAGGGCGGGATATAAATCCAATATCTTCATCTACCTCACAGGGTGTCTGTTGTGGGGGAGGAAGGTAAAGGAGATTGTGAGCCGCTCTGAGACTCTTCAGAGTGGAGGGCGGGATATACATCCAATATCTTCATCTACCTCACAGGGTGTCTGTTGTGGGGGAGGAAAATAAAGGAGACTGTGAGCCGCTCTGAGACTCTTCGGAGTGGAGGGCGGGATTTACATCCAATATCTTCATCTACCTCACAGGGTGTCTGTTGTGGGGGAGGAAGGTAAAGGAGATTGTGAGCCGCTCTGAGACTCTTCGGAGTGGAGGGCGGGATATAAATCCAATATCTTCATCTACCTCACAGGGTGTCTGTTGTGGGGGGGAAGGGAAAGGAGATTGTGAGCCGCTCTGAGACTCTTCGGAGTGGAGGGTGGGATATAAATCCAATATCTTCATCTACCTCACAGGGTGTCTGTTGTGCGGGGAAGGGAAAGGAGATTGTGAGCCGCTCTGAGACTCTTCGGAGTGGAGGGCGGGATATAAATCCAATATCTTCTTCTATGTTCATGTGGCACTTTCACACATACTGTGCGGCTCTTGAAGCCCCCACCACCCCCCACTGGCCGGCTTGGAGAAGGCATTTCTCCCTTTAAATCACTTCTCTAAAGTCGGACTGCCAATCCCCAGGTGGGGTGGCAAGCAAAGCCGGGACCACAGAGGTTACTGTAGAAGAAAACACTTCAAAGCCTCTCCGTGTGACAAAAATAATACTTATTCCTACTTATCCAGCGTTTCCTAGCAACAAACACAGTGCTTACAGCGATAGCCAGACATAACCTCAACAAACACATTTACACAACCCAAAATCCCTCCGGAACCGAACGCACCCCCTGCCCCTACTGTATGATGGATCAATGTCCCATAGAAAAGATACGGAGCTGCGATACAGGCCCGTTTCAGAAGGACGGGAAGGTAATTTGCAGGCATTCCGAGGAGAAATGAAAACTGAGCCCTGAAAGCTGAGACAAAAATTAAAAGGAGCCCCGCTGGCCTACCGAATCAACAATAAAGAAGAGGAGTTTCTGCACGCCAAACAATATTGGACTGGTCTCGGATACTGTCAGTAATAATTGTATCACAGCTCCATATTTTTTCTGTAGGACTTTAATCCCCAGGTGGGGGCAGGGGATCCCCCCCGGTTTGGAGGCCCTCCCCCCATTTCAGGGGCACCAGAAAGCAGGGGGGAGGAAAGAGCTGCTGGGCACTTCATTATTCCCTATGGAGACCGATTCCCATAGGGCATAACAGAGAATTGATCCATGGGTATCTGGGGCTCTAGGGGAGTTGCTTTTTTAAGTAGAGGCACCAAATTTTAATAAATAAATAATAAATACATGAATAAAATAATAATAATTTGCAGCATAGGATCGGATGACTCTCCTCAAAATAATTCCCAGGTTTCAAAAAGATTCGACAGGGGTGGGGTCCAATTCTATGAGCTCCCAAAGGAGGTGCCCCTCTCCTTCATTATTCCAAAGGGAGGGAAGGCATTTAAAAGGCGTGCGGTCCCTTTAAATGGGAGGGCCAGAACTCCCTTTGGAGTTCAGCTGTGCTTGTCACAACCTTGCTCCTGGCTCCACCCCCAAAGTCCCCAGATATTTCTCGAGTCGGACTTGGCAAACCTACTCCAAAATCAAGCCAGCCAGCAGCTTGGAGAATGTATTTAAAGCTGAGTTGCTTTCTTTCCACCTCTCCCTCCCTCCCACCCCATCTGTTTTCCTTCCTTCCCTTCCAACCTCTGACGTTCATGTCTTGCAGCTCTCAAACATCTGACGCTTATCCTTACGTTAAACAAGTTTGGCCGCCCCCGATTTAATTGGCCGAGCTGACACATATGCTTTGCTTTCAAATCTGGTTGTCAAGATTTCTAGCTGGTTCTCCCGCCTGAACCTTCTCCCGCTCCTTCCTGAAAGGTCCGATCCTGTCGGTTGATTGTACTGGCTCATTCTATGTAATCCAGCTGGTAATAAGTCCCACTGAGAACAGCGGCGTACAAATAACACGAATGAAGATTCTTCTGCATACCTCACTTGCGGACAAGCTTCGATACGAGGCAGTTCTGTGTGGACGGAACCCATTCTGTTTTTCTGAAGTCAGCTGCATTTTGGGGAAAGAGAGAGAGAGCGCTCAAGGTTCCAAGAGAAGACGACAACGTTGGATTTGTATCTCACCCTCTATTCCAAATCTCAGAACGGCTTACAATCTCCTTTATATTCCTCTCCTTTCCTCTTCCCACGAGGTAGGTAGGGATGAGAGAGCTCTGACAGAAGCTGCCCTTTCAAGGACAACTCTTGTGAGAGCTACGGCTGACCCAAGGCCATCCCAGCAGCTGCAAGTGGAGGAGTGGGGAATCAAACCCGGTTCTCTCAGATAAGAGTCCGCGCACTTCACCACTACACCAAACTGGCTCTCCCAGAAGCTGCCCTTTCAAGGACAACCTCTGCCAGAGCTATGGCTGACCCAAGGCCATCTCAGCAGCTGCAAGTGGAGGAGTGGGGAATCAAACCCGGTTCTCCCAGATAAGAGAGCTCTGGCTGACCCAAGGCCATTCCAGCAGCTGCAAGTGGAGGAGTGGGGGAATCAAACCTGGTTCTCCCAGATAAGAGAGCTCTGGCTGACCCAAGGCCATTCCAGCAGGTGCAAGTGGAGGAGTGGGGAAACAAACCTGGTTCTCCCAGATAAGAGAGCTCTGGCTGACCCAAGGCCATTCCAGCAGCTGCAAGTGGAGGAGTGGGGAATCAAGCCCAGTTCTCCCAGATAAGAGAGCTCTGGCTGACCCAAGGCCATTCCAGCGGGTGCAAGTGGAGGAGTGGGGAAACAAACCTGGTTCTCCCAGATAAAAGAGCTCTGGCTGACCCAAGGCCATTCCAGCAGCTGCAAGTGGAGGAGTAGGGAATCAAACCCGGTTCTCCCAGATAAGAGTCCGCACACTTTACCACTACACCAAACTGGTGGTGGTGCTGGAGGAGAAGGAAAAGGAGAAGATGATGACGACATTGGATTTATATCCCATCTTCCACTCCGAATCTCAGAGACTCAGGGCGGTTTACAACCTCCTATATCTACCCCCTCCATAACTGACACCCTGTGAGGTGGGTGGAGCTGAGAGAGGTCTCCCAGAAGCTGCCCTTTCAAGGACAGCTCTGCCAGAGCTATGGCTGACCCCAGGCCATTCTGGCAGGTGCAAGTGGATGAGTTGAGAATCGAACCCGGTTCTCCCAGATAAGAGTCCCCGCACTTAACCACGACACCAAACTGGCTCTCAAGCAGAGACACACCCTCTGCCAGCAGTTGGACAAAATCCATTCCATGTATGGGTAGGCTGCTTCAGCCTACCTGTATTTATCCGGCCCTTTCTCTAGCGACGCACACGGTTTTCCCCCTCCTGAGTTCTCCCCAGCAAGTTAAGTCAGGCTAATAGAGCAATAGCCCTCAGGGCACCCTGTGAACTTCATGGGAGGATCTGAACTCGGATCTCCCAAGTCCTATTGAACTGGCTCGACAGCTTTCCACCCATGTTTTTAGTCCCTCCCTCCTTCCCTGGATTTATAACCTTCCCAATAGAGACCGCAGGACAAGCTGATGACGTACACACCTACCAACAAATTATTAAATGAGCAGAAGACTGCAGATTTATACCCCGCCCTTCTCTCTGAATCAGAGACTCAGAGCGGCTCACAATCTCCTTTACCTTCTCCCCCCACAGCAGACACCCTGTGAGGTGGGTGCAGCTGAGAGAGCTCTCCCAGAAGCTGCCCTTTCAAGGACAGCTCTGCAAGAACTATGACTGACCCAAGGCCATTCCAGCAGCTGCAAGCGGAGGAGTGGGGGAGTCAAACCCGGATCTCCCAGATAAGAGTCCGCACGCTTAACCACTACCCCAAACTGGATGGGAAAGAGGAGCAGATTCAAGTCACCAAGCACAGGGTACCTTTCAGAACGACACATGGTCACTCAGCCTAAAAAAGATGAGAGCGGTCGCCTGGAGAGACCGTTTCAGCCCCACTGCAAGCCTGCGAAGTGGGTGCACGCAGATCGCCCGGAGTTCCTTGGAAGAAAAGCAGGCTATGGCTGTGACGGGAGCGGCAAAGAACGAGGAAGGCTTCCCCAGGTCGAGTCAGGACTCCGGCGGCCTTGCTTTGACATTCATTACAGACATCTCATGGTCAACGCTTTGAGCCTAAGACCCAGAGGAATATGAGGCAGCCGGGCATTGTGAGCTTTTGTACAGAAAGCGCTTCATGTACCAGTCAAGGACATGTGAAGGAAACACGGCACAGACTGAGGGCGATGTGCTTAGTCTACAAAACTATAGCCTTCCCCAGGAAAATGACTACAACTCCAAAAAACAAAACAAAACACAACTTCCCCCCCAAAAAACAACTACAAGAACAGAGAGACAGCCACGTATAGTGGCCAGTGTCCAGCCTACTATCTGGGAAGTCTAAATTCAAGACCCCCAATCCAAGGAAAACGTGAAAGAAAAATTAAGGAAAATCTGCTGAGGTGGAATACGCTATCAGCCTAACGCTGATATTTCTCTTCCAAATAGTTCACATGTTTTCCTATTGAGAAAGACTGGAGAGCATATGAGTACAGTGAAAAAGAGGAGGGGATCCCAGTGACTCCCATAACAAGCCCAACAAAACGCTATCGCTCTCTCTCTCTCTGTAGCAAGGCAAAAAAGCTCATACCTTCACTAAAACGTTGCTAGTCTTAAAAGCACTCTTTGTAGCTCTCCTGACAGTGGGGACTGCCAAAGGAAGCTCTGGCTCTTTCTTTCATCCATGGGGCACGAGGAGGGGGAGGAGCCTCAGCCATGCATTAGAAGGAAGAGAGGCTTGTCTCAGCAGCTCTGCAGGGTGATTAATTGAGTCTGGCAAATTTAAAACACCCAGCAGAGCTATAGAGCCAAGCTCCCTCATTGGCTGAGGCTGCTCCTCCCTTTGGGAAAAGGGAAGGGGGAGAGGGAAAGGCTGCTTTGCTGCTCTGGCTTATCCAGGGAGAAACACAAAATGGTGACTGAAAAAAAGCAGGCAAGGGATATTGAAGCCAAGGACAGCCAGTTGCTGGAGGGCCTGATTGCAGTCCTCTGCTGGCCTGATCCGGCCCACGGGCCACATGTTTGACCAAGGCCTTCCCCTGGGAAGAACATCGGAAGAGCCTGCTGGATCAGAGCAGGGAGGGCCCATCTAGCCCAGCCTCCTGTCTCACACAGTGGCCAACAAGTGCCCCAATAACAGGGCAGAGAGGCCGAGGCCTTCCCCTGGGAAGAACATCAGAAGAGTCCTGCTGGATCAGACCAAGGAGGGTACATCTAGTCCAGCCTCCTGTCTCACACAGTGGCCAGCCAGTTCCTCTGGAGGGCCAACAACAGGGCAGAGAGGCCGAGGCCTTCCCCTGAGAAGAACATCAGAAGAGCCCTGCTGGGTCAGACCACTGAGGGTCCAGCTTCCTGTCTCACACAGCGGCCAACCAGTTCCTCTGGAGGGTCAACAACAGGGCAGAGAGGCCGAGGCCTTCCCCTGAGAAGAACATCAGAAGAGCCCTGCTGGGTCAGACCAGGGAGGGTCCATCTAGTCCAGCATCCTGTCTCACACAGTGGCCAACCAGTTCCTCTGGAGGGCCAGCAACAGGGCAGAGAGGCTGAGGCCTTCCTTTGAGAAGAACATCAGAAGAGCCCTGCTGGGTCAGACCAGGAAGGGTCCGTCTAGTCCAGCCTCCTGTCTCACACAGTGGCCAGCCAGTTCCTCTGGAGGGTCAGCAACAGGGCAGACAGGCTGAGGCCTTCTCCTGAGAAGAACCTCAGAAGAGCCCTGCTGGGTCAGAGCAGGGAAGGTCCATCTAGTCCAGTTTCCTGTCTCACACAGTGACCAGCCAGTTCCTCTGGAGGACCAACAACAGGGCAGAGAGGCTGAGGCCTTCCCCTGAGAAGAGCATCAGAAGAGCCCTGCTGGGTCAGACCAGGGAGGGTCTATCTAGTGCACCATCCCAATTCACACAGTGGCCAACCAGTCCCTCTGGAGGGCCAACAACAGGGCAGAGAGGCCGAGGCCTTCCTTTGAGAAGAACATCAGAAGAGCCCTGCTGGGTCAGACCAGGAAGGGTCCGTCTAGTCCAGCCTCCTGTCTCACACAGTGGCCAGCCAGTTCCTCTGGAGGGCCAGCAACAGGGCAGAGAGGCTGAGGCCTTCCCCTGAGAAGAACCTCAGAAGAGCCCTGCTGGGTCAGAGCAGGGAAGGTCCATCTAGTCCAGTTTCCTGTCTCCCACAGTGGCCAGCCAGTTCCTCTGGAGGACCAACAACAGGGCAGAGAGGCTGAGGCCTTCCCCTGAGAAGAGCATCAGAAGAGCCCTGCTGGGTCAGACCAGGGAGGGTCTATCTAGTGCACCATCCCATCTCACACAGTGGCCAACCAGTCCCTCTGGAGGGCCAACAACAGGGCAGAGAGGCCGAGGCCTTTGCTTGATGTTGTCTCCTGTCTCTGGGATTCAGAGGCTTCAGGTCTCCAAATGTGGAGACACCTCCAGCCACCATGGAGTTATCCTCCATGTATCTATCTAATCCCCCTTTAAAGCTGTTTATTCCTGTGGAACTCACAAGAAGCCAGAGAAGAAAGGCGAGAGAAGCCATCTGTTCCCTGTGACCATCGCTACACCCTCTGGAAGCAAATTCCACATTTTCATCACTCTCTGTGCAAAGTCACATTTCCTTCTGTCCGTCCTGAAGCTTCAATTTGGATGCCGCCGGGGTTTTAGAATCAGAGAGTTCGAAGGGGCCATACAGACCATCTAGTACATGAGTGGCCGAACATGCTTAAGATAAGACCCACATAAAGTAAATGTCAGATGTTTGAGGGAAGGAAGGAAGGAAGATTTGGAGAGGGGTGGAGAGAAAGCAACTTCAACTTTAAATGTGTTCTCCAAGTTGCCAGCTGGCTTGGCTTGGAGCAGAGGTCCATCAGTGGCTGTTAGCCACAGTGTGTATATATATATATGTGTGTGTGTGTGTGTATAATTTTTTTGGCTACTGTGTGACCCAGAGTGTAGGACTGGATGGGCCATTGGCCTGATCCAACATGGCTTCTCTTATGTCCTTATGTGACACAGAGTGTTGGACTGGATGGGCCACTGGCCTGATCCAACAGGGCTTCTCTTATGTTCTTATGTGACACAGAGTGTTGGGCTGGATGGGCCACTGGCCTGATCCAACAGGGCTTCTCTTATGTCCTTATGTGACACAGAGTGTTGGACTGGAGGGGCCATTGGCCTGATCCAACATGGCTTCTCTTATGTCCTTATGTGACACAGAGTGTTGGACTGGAGGGGCCACTGGCCTGATCCAACAGGGCTTCTCTTATGTTTAAGTGATGTAAAGAGAAAAATGTCTTCTCCATGCTTGCTGACAGGGTGGTGGGGGCTTTGAGAGCCACACAATGTCAGATGTTTGTGAGAAGGAAGGGAGGGAGGGAGAGGAGGAAGAAAGGAGGGGAGGGGAGTGGAGGTAGGAAGAAGGGGAGGGAAGGGGAGGGAGGGGAGGAAGGAAGGAAGCTGGGGAGGGAGGGGAGGAAGGAAGGAAGGAAGGAAGGAAGGAAGGAAGGAAGGAAGGAAGGAAGGAAGGAAGGAAGGAAGGAAGGAAGGAAGGAAGGAAGGAAGGAAGGAAGGGAGGGAGGGAGGGAGGGAGGGAGGGAGGGAGGGAGGGAGGGAGATGGTGGGGAGGGAGAAAGAGGTCGAAAGAAAGCAACTTTAACTTGAAGCTGGCTGGCTTGGCTTGGAGAAGTGATTTAAAGAGAGAAATGCCTTCTCAAGCCAGCTGGTGGGGCAGTGGGGGCTTCAAGAGCCACACAGTATGTGTGAAAGAGCCACAGTTCGGCCACTAAGTCTTCTGGGAGATGGAGAAAAGCTCTCTTTGTTCCCCCTCTCCACCCCATGCATCATTTTTACAAGCCTCTTTCATGCCCCCTCCCTTAAAAAGGTCGTCCCCTGTGCAAGCACCAGCCATTTCCGACTCTGGGATGACGTTTGCTTTCACAATGGGACGGTTTGCCATTGCCTTCCCCAGTCATCTACACTTTACCCCCAACAAGCCGGGTAATTCTACCGACCTCCGAAAGGTGGAAGGCTGAGTCAACCTTGAGCCTGCTACCTGAACCCAGCTTCCGCCAGGATTGAACTCAAGCCGTCAGCAGAGCTCGGACTGCAGTATTGCAGCTTTACCACTCTGCGCGATGGGGGGTCTTCTGTGTCCCCCTTAGTCACCTCTTTTCTCGACCGAAAAGTCCCCGGCACTTCCACCTTTCCTCCTAGGGAAGAGACTCCGACCCCCTCCCCATCTTGGCTGCGTTGATTCTGCACTGCTTCCCTCTGCTTGCTCTCTGCCCTCCGGGCGGCTCGCACGCCCTCTTTTTGCAGCACTCCCCGTTCTCGAAAGAGCTGAACGCCGACCTGCCAGGCTCCCACGGCTCTTGGGAACATCAGCAGCCTGCCAAAACCTTCCGAGGGCTTTGGCTGCGTCGCCAGGCGTGGGACCAGCCCAGCGAGGGTGGCGGGGGGAGGGATAGAGCCCCAAAGAGAGAGGACGATCCCCTACTGGTTCCTCCCCAGCTAGCCAAAACAATTAGCCACGTGAATCTGGCAGGAGGGAGGCTGAGTCAGAGAGCTTCCATGATAAGCCCCGGGGCGGACAGAGGTGTTGCCGGCAAGCCTGAACAGAGAGCCCCTTGAGGACGGCAGACGGCTTTTGCAACACGGCTCGGCTTTTCCCGAGGGTCAAAGCCTCAGCGGAGCGCTGCGGCAGGCGTGCCCAACACCATTTGCCTGGTGGCCTGCGGCGAGTCGTGTATGCCCGCAGGCGAGCACCAAAGGTCACTCGGCTCAAAAGCAGATTAACCCGTGGATCTTCTAGCCTTTCCCTTTAGCCTCTAAGTTTCTAGACGAGGCGCATGTGGGCTGCTAAACGTTTGAGCCAAGATGGCAAGCAGCGACAAGTTGATTCGGAAAGGGCGAGGATTCAGCCGCCTGCTACGGGGAGGCCGCAAACTCTGCAACGTCGCTCGCAAGGCTGTTTGGCAACTGAAAATGAATCGCGCACCCCACACGAGCGCATCGCTCTTCTTGTGCGTGTGGCTGGCCACCACAGAGAGGATTGCAGGGTGCGGAGGCGGCGCCACCCCGGAGCACGGGGATATCGCATCCAGCCATCATCCCTGGCTCCGGAGATTTCAGATGCGGCCCACACGACTTGCGAGCGCGCCTCTCGACGCCAGCAGGCCTGGACACCGGCAGCGCCGGTGCTGGGTTTAAAAAATCCTCTTGCTTCCTCTGCAAGCCTGCGCAGCAGAACGAAGATCTGGCTGAACAAAGAGAGCCAGTTTGGTGTCGTGGTTAAGTGCGCGGACTCTAATCTGGGAGAACCGGGTTTGATTCCCCCACTCCTCCACTTGCAGCTGCTGGAATGGCCTTGGGTCAGCCATGGCTCTCGCAGAGGTTGTCCTTGAAAAGACAACTTCTGTCAGAGCTCTCTCGGCCCCATCCGCCTCACAGAGTGTCTGTTGCGGGGGACGAAGGTAAAGGAGATTGCAGTCCGCTCTGAGACTCAGAGTGGAGGGTGGGGTGTATAAATCCAATACCATCATCTTCTTCATCTTCAATGCAACTTGAAAGGCCACTAGATTTTTGGCTTTCTTGGCAATAGCTGACCAACACGAGTCCCCCTTTGCCAGTTGTCCCCCAAACATGGTTCCTTTGCCAGGGCCTGTGGGCACAATGGCACCGGCCATTTCCTGTCACCCACCAAGTGTTTTTACAAAGTGGGACGGCTCGGTGGGGCATTTGCTCAGCAGGGCATCTGATTGGCTGTACAGATTAAAAGGCATCCAGTCAAACTGAGCCTGAAATGTCAAATTCTTTGCTGTTAGAATTAAGAATGAACTCACTCCCTGACATTTTTGTGGTCCTCCTATGGCAGCCACTTTGAGATTGGCTCCACCTCCTGTGGCAGCCATTTTGGGACCGGCACCATCACCTAGGGCAGCCATTTTGGAACCGGCAGCACCTCCTAGGGCAGCCATTTTGGGACTGGCTCCACCTCCTGCAGCACCCATTTTGAGACTGGCGCCACCTCCTGTTGCACCCATTTTGAGAATGGCTCCACCTCCTGTTGCACCCATTTTGGGACTGGCTTCACCTCCTGTGGCACCCATTTTGGGACTGGCTTTACCTTCCATGGCAGCCATTTTGGGACTGTCTCCACCTCCTGTGGCACCCATTTTGGGATTGGCTCCACCTCCCGTGGCACCCATTTTGGGACTGACTCCACCTCCTGTGGCACCCATTTTGGGACTGTCTCCACCTCCTGTGGCACCCATTTTGGGACTGGCTTCACCTCCTGTGGCACCCATTTTAGGACTGGCTTTACCTTCCATGGCAGCCATTTTGGGACTGGCTCCACCTCCTGTGGCACCCATTTTGGGACTGGCTTCACCTCCCGTGGCAGCCATGTTTGGATTGGCTCCACCTCCTGTGACACCCATTTTGGGACTGGCTCCACCTCCCGTGGCACCCATTTTGGGATTGGCTCCACCTCCCGTGGCAGCCATTTTGGGATTGGCTCCACCTCCCGTGGCAGCCATTTTGGGACTGGCTCCACCTCCTGTGGCACCCATTTTGGGACTGGCTCCACCTCCTGTGGCACCCATTTTGGGACTGGCTCCACCTCCCGTGGCACCCATTTTGGGATTGGCTCCACCTCCCGTGGCAGCCATTTTGGGATTGGCTCCACCTCCCGTGGCAGCCATTTTGGGACTGGCTCCACCTCCTGTGGCACCCATTTTGGGACTGGCTCCACCTCCCGTGGCAGCCATTTTGGGATTGGCTCCACCTCCCATGGCAGCCATTTTGGGATTGGCTGCACCTCCCGTGGCAGCCATTTTGGGACTGGCTCCACCTCCCGTGGCACCCATTTTGGGACTGGCTCCACCTCCTGTGGCACCCATTTTGGGACTGGCTCCACCTCCTGTGGCACCCATTTTGGGACTGGCTCCACCTCCCGTGGCACCCATTTTGGGATTGGCTCCACCTCCCGTGGCAGCCATTTTGGGACTGGCTCCACCTCCCGTGGCAGCCATGTTTGGATTGGCTCCATCTCCTGTGGCAGCCATTTTGGGACTGGCTCCACCTCCCGTGGCAGCCATTTTGGGACTGGCTCCACCTCCTGTGGCACCCATTTTGGGACTGGCTCCACCTCCCGTGGCACCCATTTTGGGATTGGCTCCACCTCCCGTGGCAGCCATTTTGGGACTGGCTCCACCTCCCGTGGCAGCCATTTTGGGACTTGCTCCACCTCCCGTGGCAGCCATGTTTGGATTGGCTCCACCTCCCGTGGCAGCCATTTTGGGACTGGCTCCACCTCCTCTGGTAGCCGTTTTGGGACTGTGCCCAGCATCCTGTGGCTGGGTTCTATAGGAAACCAATCATCAGACATTCTAGGAAAACTGCCACGTACCTCTTGGCTCTGACTACTGTCGCTTTTCAGCGCGTGGGGGCTCTTCTCGTTCTTCACCTTGTCCTCTGCCCGAGCCTTCAGATACACCTGAGTCACAGAAGGGGGGAAAAAACAACAACACCTGTGAGAAAACTGCTCCCTTCGGGCATCAAGAGCACCAACCCCAAGAGGCAGACAAGACATCTAGTCCTGTTCACACAGCGGCCAATCAGACGTCTCCAAATGGCCTCTACGCTGGGCGCGGGGCTAAAGAGAAGATGATGATAGATTTATATCACGCCCTCCATTCCAAATTTCAGAGTCTCAGAGCGGCTCACAATCTCCTTTACCTTCCTCCCCCACAACAAACACCTTGTGAGGCAGGTAAGGCTGAGAGAGTTCTGACAGAAGCTGCTCTTTCAAGGACAGCTCTGCGAGAGCTATGGCTGACCCAAGGCCATTCCAGCAGCTGCAAGCCGAGGAGTGGGAAATCAAACCCAGGTCTCCTAGGCAAGAGTCCATGCGACACGACACCAAACTGGCTCTCCCCGCCCTATAGTTGGTAAGGAGGGTGAAGTGACTCTGAACATGGAAGTTCCATTTAGCCACTGTAAACGGCAGCCATTGATGGGAGGGACACATGGCTCAGTGGTAGAGCCTCTGCCTGGCATGCAGAAGGCCTCAGGTTCAATCCCCAGCATCTCCAGTGGAAAGGATAATGTGAAAGACCTCGGTCTGAGACCTTGGAGAGCGGCTGCCAGCCTGAACAGGCAATACTGAACGTGATGCACCAAGGGTCTGATTCAGTGTATGGCTGCTTCGTGTCTTGATCTGACTTCTCCTCCATGAACTTGTCTAATACCCTTTTAAAGCAAGGGATTAGACAAGTTCATGCAGCAGACGTCCACCCGGGGCTGTTAGCCACAGCGTATTGTTGGAACTCTGTCTTGGGCAGTGATGCTCTGTATTCTTGGTGCTTGGGACAGTGGGAGGGCTTCTACTAGTGTTCTGACCCGCGGTGGACCTCCCGATGGCACCTGGGTTTTTTGGCCACTGTGTGACACAGAGTGTTGGACTGGATGGGCCACTGGCCTGATCCAACATGGCTTCTCTTATGTTCTTATGGTCTTAAAGCAGTCTGAGTTTAATGGCTATCACTGCATCCTGTGGCGCCGAAACCAGCAAGCGATTCTCTCTTCAAATGAAAAGCTTTTTTCTTTTTGGTCCACTCCTTACGTTTGGGCATCAAGCCAGAACATCCTCTCCGGCTTTTAACAGGTATTTTACAATCCACTTTTAGCCCGAGGAGTGATTTATAGAGAATTTTTGGGCTGCTCGCTGAGTGTTTTATACTATTTTTATACCCCTGGCTGGTTTGAAATGGTTTCTGCTCGCTTCTAAAAGCTTCTTTTAAAAAAAAACAAATTCATGCTAATGGCTTTAATTGTAAGGAAGTTTCTCACGAAGCAGCACATACTCCCCCAGCCCCCAAAAAAGGTTTCTTTATTTTTTTATTTTTATGCTCTCTTTCTTCCCCACAGGGACTCAAAGCTGCTTAATGTGGTTGCCCACACCATTTTATCTTCACAACGACCCAGCGAGGTAGGTCGGACTGAGAGTGTGAAAATTTTCTTCTGCTCAGTTTTCCCCTCACAACAACCCAGTGAGGCAGGGTTAGGCTGAGAGCGTGTGACTGGTCCAAGGAGATTGTGAGTGGCTCTGAGTGTCCTTAAAAGGGTAGCTTCTGGGAGAGCTCTCACAGCCCCACCCACCTCACAAGGTATCTGTTGTGGGGGAGGAAGGGAAAGGAGATTGTGAGTGGCTCTGAGACTCTGTCCTTGAAAGGGCAGCTTCTGGGAGACCTCTCTCAGCCCCACCCACCTCACAGGGCGTCTGTTGTGGGGGAGGAAGGGAAAGGAGATTGTGAGTGACTCTGAGTGTCCTTGAAAGGGCAGCTTCTGGGAGAGCTCTCTCAGCCCCACCCACCTCACAGAGTGTCTGTTGTGGGGGAGGAAGGGAAAGGAGATTGTAAGCCACTCTAAGACTCTGTCCTTGAAAGGGCAGCTTCTGGGAGAGCTCTCTCAGCCCCACCCACCTCACAGGGTGTCTGTCGTGGGGGAGGAAGGGAAAGGAGATTGTGAGCCGCTCTGAGACTCTTCGGAGTGGAGGGCGGGATATAAATCCAATATCTTCATCTACCTCACAGGGTGTCTGTCTGTTGTGGGGGAGGAAGGGAAAGGAGATTGTGAGCCGCTCTGAGACTCTTCGGAGTGGAGGGCGGGATATAAATCCAATATCTTCATCTACCTCACAGGGTGTCTGTTGTGGGGGAGGAAGGGAAAGGAGATTCTGAGCCACTCTGAGTCTCTGAGATTCAGAGTGGAGGGTGGGATATAAATCCAGTATCATCATCATCTTCAAGACGGCTGCAGCCGTTCCTCACAGGAAAGCCATTCCAAGGGGTCCCAGTCAGAAAGCCGCCGACGCTTTTCCACAGCAAAGGATTCACCTTGATGATCTCTTCATCCCCCTCGCTGGACTTGACGCACTCCGAAGCCAAGGCGTGGCTGCCCGTGGGCCGGTTGGCCACCATGGCAAAGGCTCTTCCCACCGGCTGTAGGGAGAGAGAGCAGAAGGAGGGTAGCAGATAGCGGGCTGCCTCACGCATGCACGCGAGTGCCAGAGAGAGACGGTGGCTCAGTGGTAGAGCATCTGCTTGGTAAGCAGAAGGTCCCAGGTTCAATCCCCGGCATCTCCAACTAAAAAGGGTCCAGGCAAATAGGTGTGAAAAACCTCCGCTTGAGACCCTGGAGAGCAGGGGAGGGACGGTGGCTCAGTGGTAGAGCATCTGCTTGGTAAGCAGAAGGTCCCAGGTTCAATCCCTGGCATCTCCAACTAAAAAGGGTCCAGGCAAATAGGTGTGAAAAACCTCCGCTTGAGACCCTGGAGAGCAGGGGAGGGACGGTGGCTCAGTGGTAGAGCATCTGCTTGGTAAGCAGAAGGTCCCAGGTTCAATCCCCGGCATCTCCAACTAAGAAGGGTCCAGGCAAATAGGCGTGAAAAACCTCAGCTTGAGACCCTGGAGAGCCGCTGCCAGTCTGAGTAGACAAGACTGACTTTGATGGACCGAGGGTCTGATTCAGTAGGAGGCAGCTTCATTAGGGGTCCCAGGTTCAATCCCTGACATCTCCAAAAAGGGTCCAGGCAAGTAGGCATGAAAAACCTCCGCTTGAGACCCTGGAGAGCCACTGCCAGTCTGAGTAGACTTCGATGGACCGAGGGTCTGATTCAGTAGAAGGCAGCTTCATATGTTCATAATCATTGGGGAGGGACGGTGGCTCAGTGGTAGAACTGCTTGGTAAGCGGAAGGTCCCAGGTTCAATCCCCGGCATCTCCAACTAGAAAGGGTCCAGGCAAGTAGGCATGAAAGACCTCCGCTTGAGACCCTGGAGAGCCGTTGCCAGTCTGAGTAGACAAGACTGACTTTGATGGACCGAGGGTCTGAGTCAGTATAAGGCAACTTCATATGCTCATAATCTTTGGGGAGGGACAGTGGCTCAGTGGTAGAGCATCTGCTTGGTAAGCAGAAGGTCCCAGGTTCAATCCCCGGCATCTCCAACTAGAAAGGGTCCAGGCAAGTAGGTGTGAAAAACCTCAGCTTGAGACCCTGGAGAGCCACTGCCAGTCTGAGTAGACAATACTGACTTTGATGGACCCAGGATCTGATTCAGTATAAGGCAGCTTCATATGTTCATATGTAGAAATCCTGGAGGGTTTTTTTGGCCGTCTTCTGGGCTTGGGAACTAACTTTGGGGACAATGAGAGAAAATAAGAACTATTTTGCATCTTCTGGGCATGAAGAAGGGGTCACTGAGTGTGTGTTGGGGGGGGTGAGGTATTTGTGAAGTTCCTACACTGTGCAGCGGAGGCTGGACTAGATGACCCTGGAGGTCCCTTCTACGATTCTATGGATCTACTTTTTAAGAAACACGGCACAGAACAAAAGAACAAAATATATGGGACTACTTTATTTTAACCAAACTGGCATACTCTTCCTCACAGTCTTCTCCTCAGACCTATGAGGAAAAGGCGGTGGTACCTTGGTTTCCTGTCGTCGCTTACCACACACACACACACACAAAATTTACCTCAAAATTCGGTATATTCTAGTTGGATTTATTTATATCGCATGTGATACAGCCGTATGATTTGAGTCGTTTTTCAATAAAAGTCTTTAAAATAATTTTTTTTTTAAGAAACACGGCACAGGGCTCTTTTGAGACCATTTTGACACACAGACACAGAGATTAAAACATAGTGTGTGGGGCGGGGGGCAATTCGAACAGTACAGTGGGGGGTCCCCAACCTGTTTGAGCCTGCAGGCACAAAATGGCCGTCCCAGGAGGCAAGACCAGCCACCAAAATGGCTCCCACAGCTTACTTCAGTGACACACTGACTAGTCTTGTACTGGGGTGACTGCAATTGTCGGAGTAACGTTTTCTTAAAAATCTACACAGCCAATCAAACACCGTGGGGGGCAAAAATTCTCCACGGCCCCACCTGCTCTCTAAAGACACAGTGACACCGGTGTGCGCCAGGGCACCCCATTTGGCACCATGCTGGACAACCCCTACGCTCGAACCACAAATGTCTCAACTCTCCCCTGCTTCCTCAGGAGGTGGTGGGCTCTCTGTCTTCGGAGGTTTTCAAACAGACGCTAGATGGCTGCCTGACAGCAATGCTGATTCTGTGAATTAGGCAGATCATGAGAGGGAGGGGGCAGGAAGGGCCTATCTAAGCTGTGGAGTCTTGTGAGCAAAAATTGTGAGCTCCTGGCATTAAAGCTGCGAGTTACTGCATCGATCAGCTTGCTCCGGGGGCCATTTTTCCTGAGCTAAGACAAAAAGGAGTGAGCCGGAAGCTTAAAAAATTCTGAGCTAGCTCACGCTAACTCAGCTTCGGGCGGGGACTGGTTGCATCAGGGGTTAGTTCTCGTGGGTCTTTCTTACACGCTCAGGGAAATGCTGATCAGGAAAAATGGCCCCCGGAGCAAGCTAATTGATGCGGTCAGGCAATTTTTTTCCAGGCCAGTTCGGCCAGGGATCCTGGGTTTTCTTCCCCATCTTCTAGGCATGCAGCAGGGGTCACTGGGGATGCGTGCGGGGGGAGGTATTCGTGAAGTTCCTGCATTGTGCAGAGGGGGCTTGGACTAGATGACCCTGGAGGTCCCTTCCAACTCTAGGATTCCCCAAACCGGTGGGGGGTGGCTTCCACCCAGGAAGTTCTGAAAAGCCAGACTTCTGGTTTCAGCGTACAGGAGCATCTACTCACCTTCGGCTTCGCTGGGTCTCGCCTGTCGCCTGGGAGATCATTCTGCAGCGTCAGCCTTAATATTTTCACACTTTCCTAAAGAAGCAGAAAGGAAGAAAGAAAAAAAAGGGACTGTTGCGGATTGTATTGTATTACGCGGCTGACGGATCATCACCCACGCACGCAGCATCTTGCGGACACAGAGAAGTCCCCGGCTGCGGGTGGGGCCGCAGCTCAGCGGCAGAGCATCTGCTCGATGCGCAGAAAGTCCCAGCTTCGGTCCCCGGCATATGAGCTTTTATGGCTGAGGCAACAGGTGATGGGAAAGACCTCCACCTGAGACCCTGAAGATGTCAGCTCCGGGACAATCCTCAATTAAAGAAGGCGTCCAATGTGGCCAGGAAGCCGTCTTTATTGACAGCCAGGTCAGTAGCAATACATGCCGGTGTCAGAAATGGCTCACCTGTGAGGTGACCAGACTAACATGCCTTATCTAGGGCCGTTAAGCAGCCCACCTAAACTACGATGCAAAAAGCCTGCATAAACAATACAAAATTGTTTTCCACCAACTTCTTGCACACAGCAGACAGTGAGCAGAGGTGCTGTTCTCTGCAAACAGATAAAAACGACCTTGAAGCACTGACCGCACGATCGTTGCGGAGCATAAACGGATACTTATGTTTACTGCAAGGTAAAAGCAGGGCGCAAGCAAAGCGAGCGTAATTTCCCCCTCCTCCCATTCTCCATGTGAGCAACGTACATTAGACAGAAATATTGATGTATTTTAAAGCCAAACTTTATGTTAGATTTCATACGTTGTGAGCCGCCCTGAGCCGCTTCGGCGGAAAGGGCGGGATATAAATTGAAATAAACTGAAACTGAGACAGATATAGCAAAATGGCAAGGGCTCTTCACAGGAGAGCAGCTGCCAGTCTGAGCAGACAATATGGAGACCCTGGAGAGCCACTGAGAGTCTGAATCGACAGTCCTGGCTTTGATATGGAGCATGTCGACTTAGCAATGGTGATCCATGCTACATGAGAACATAAGAGAAGCCCTGTTGGATCAGGCCAGTGGCCCCTCCAGTCCAACACTCTGTGTCACATAAGAACAGAAGAGAAGCCCTGTTGGATCAGGCCAGTGGCCCCTCCAGTCCAACACTCTGTGTCACATAAGAACAGAAGAGAAGCCTTGTTGGATCAGGCCAATGGCCCCTCCAGTCCAACACTCTGTGTCACATAAGAACGTAAGAGAAGCCATGTTGGATCAGGCCAATGGCCCATCCACTCCAACACTCTGTGTCACATAAGAGCATAAGAGAAGCCATGTTGGATGAGGCCAGTGGCCCCTCCAGTCCAACACTCTGTGTCACATAAGAGTATAAGAGAAGCCATGTTGGATCAGGCCAATAGCCCCTCCAGTCCAACACTCTGTGTCACATAAGAACATAAGAGAAGCCATGTGGGATCAGGCCAATGGCCCATCCACTCCAACACTCTGTGTCACATAAGAACATAAGATAAGCCATGTTGGATCAGGCCAATGGCCCCTCCAGTCCAACACTCTGTGTCACATAAGAGTATAAGAGAAGCCCTGTTGGATCAGGCCAATAGCCCCTCCAGTCCAACACTCTGTGTCACATAAGAACATAAGAGAAGCCCTGTTGGATCAGGCCAATGGCCCATCCACTCCAACACTCTGTGTCACATAATAACATAAGAGAAGCCATGTTGGATCAGGCCAACGGCCCCTCCAGTCCAACACTCTGTGTCACATAAGAACATAAGAGAAGCCCTGTTGGATCAGGCCAATGGCCCATCCACTCCAACACTCTGTGTCACATAATAACATAAGAGAAGCCATGTTGGATCAGGCCAACGGCCCCTCCAGTCCAACACAGTGGCCAGAAAAAAACAAAAACCCAAGTGTCATCAGGCACTTTGCCCTCCCCCCCCAAGCACCAAGAATATAGAGCATCACTGCCCCAGACACTTCCAACAATACGCTGTGGCTAATAGCCACTGATGGACCTCTGCTCCATATTTTTATCCAATCCCCTCTTAAAGCTGGCTATGCTTGCAGCGGCCACCACATCCTGTGGCAGTGAAGTCCACATGTTAATCACCCTACAGTCACCTCGAGAACAGACCACTGTAATGCTCTTTACATGGGGCTACCCTTGACTCCGATTCGGAAACTACAGCTAGTGCAGAATGCTGCGGCGCAGCTGTTAATGGGGCTCCCTCATTGGGAGTACATTCAGCCAGTGCTGAAAGAGCTGCACTGGCTACCTAATGTGTTCCAAGTCTGTTTCAAGGTGTTGGTATTTAAAGCCCTTTATGGTCGGGGGCCTGCCTATCTACAGGATCGCCTTTCTCCGCATGTTTCCTAGCAAGCACTGCGTTCAGGGGCACAAAATCTACTGTCCATCCCTGGACCAAAGGAGGCCAGGTTTTGCTCCACAAGGGCTAGTGCCTTCTCGGTGGCAGCACCAGAAACGCGGAATGCCCTCCCAGAGGCTATAAGGGCCCTGCGGGATCTTTCTACGGGATTTGGAATACCGTGTACAATTCTGGTCACCGCCCCTCAAAAAGGATATTATAGCATTGGAAAAAATGCAGAAAAGGGGCAACTAGAATGATTCAAGGGTTGGAACACTTTCCCTATGAAGAAAGGTTAAAACGCTTGGGCTCTTTAGCTTGGAGAAACGTCGACTGCGGGATGAGATGATAGAGGTTTACCAGATAATGCATGGGATGGAGAAAGTAGAGAAAGAAGTCCTTTTCTCCCTTTCTCGCAATACAAAAACTCGTGGGCATTTGATGAAACTGCTGAGCAGTCAGGTTAAAATGGATAAAAGGAGGTCCTTCTTCACCAAAGGGTTATTAACATGTGGAATTCACTGCCACAGGAGGTGGTGGCGGCTGCAAGCATAGACAGCTTCAAGAGGGGAATGGGTAAGCATATGGAGCAGAGGTCCACCCCCCATCTCTAAAGAGCTATGATTACTATCTGATCGCCATCAGGAAAAGAATCCGCCTATATCGAAGACAGCACCATAGAATGTTTTTTTAGAATGTTTTAATTGTAATTGTATTTTATTGGTTTTTAAATTGCATATGCAAATATCTAAATCGATTGATAGCCGCCCTGAGTCCACTTGTGGAGAGGGCGGGATAGAAATTTAAGGTAAATAAATAAATAAAATATAGCGATGGTCTGAATCCGTATAAGGCAGTTCCCTGCGTCCATGTGCGGTTGAAGGAGCATGCAATAAATACAGCTGTATTCAGGGGGAAAACAGGAAAGGGAGAGGAAAGGGAAGCGCCGCAGAAGGGAAAAGGAAGTGCCACAGACAGCAACAGGAAGGCAGAGATCTTAATCCCCTAGTCCTCATTGTGAAACCCAATGGCTTTGCCCCTATGGGATTGAGCAAGTCTGGTGCAAAGCTAGCTGTGGCGCAGAAAAGAAAGCAAGAGAGAGCCCTCTGGGGACCTGATTACAGCCCTCTGGGCAGCACGTTGGACACCCCTGGTTTACTCAGACTGGCAGCGGCTCTCCAGGGTAGGAGAGCCAGTTTGGTGTAGTGGTTAAGTGTGCGGACTCTTATCTGGAAGAACTGGGTTTGATTCCCCACTCCTCCACTTGCAGCTGCTGGAATGGCCTTGGGTCAGCTGTAGCTCTGGCAGAGGTTGTCCTTGAAAGGGCAGCTGCTGTGAGAGGCCTCTCCAGCCCCACCCACCTCACAGGGTGTCTGTTGTGGGGGAGGGAGATAAAGGAGATTGTGAGCCGCTCTGAGACTCTTTGGAGTGGAGGGCGGGATACAAATCCAATATCTTCATCTACCTCACAGGGTGTCTGTTGTGGGGGAGGAAGGGAAAGGAGATTGTGAGCCGCTCTGAGACTCTTCGGAGTGGAGGGCGGGATACAAATCCAATATCTTCATCTACCTCACAGGGTGTCTGTTGTGGGGGAGGAAGGGAAAGGAGATTGTGAGCCGCTCTGAGACTCTTCGGAGTGGAGGGCGGGATACAAATCCAATATCTTCATCTACCTCACAGGGTGTCTGTTGTGGGGGAGGAAGGTAAAGGAGATTGTGAGCCGCTCTGAGACTCTTCGGAG
Organism: Heteronotia binoei; assembly: GCF_032191835.1. Lineage (NCBI taxonomy): Eukaryota > Metazoa > Chordata > Lepidosauria > Squamata > Gekkonidae > Heteronotia > Heteronotia binoei. The sequence continues at coordinate 278,610,143 of NC_083223.1, forward strand.
TGGAGGGTGGGATATAAATCCAATATCTTCATTTACCTCACAGGGTGTCTGTTGTGGGGGAGGAAGGGAAAGGAGATTGTGAGCCGCTCTGAGACTCTTCGGAGTGGAGGGCGGGATACAAATCCAATATCTTCATTTACCTCACAGGGTGTCTGTTGTGGGGGAGGAAGGGAAAGGAGATGGTGAGCCGCTCTGAGACTCTTCGGAGTGGAGGGCGGGATATAAATCCAATATCTTCATCTACCTCACAGGGTGTCTGTTGTGGTGGGGGGGGGAAGGTAAAGGAGATTGTGAGCCCCTCTGAGACTCTTCATAGTGGAGGGCGGGATATAAATCCAATATCTTCTTCTTCTTCTTCAGGGTCTCAGGCTGTCTTTCACGTCACTTAGTGCTGGATCTTTTTTTTTCACCCCCAAGTGGAGATGCTGGGGATTGAACCTGGGAACTCCCGCAGGCGAAGCAGAGGCTCTGCCACTGAACCACAGCCCCTCCCGAATCAAGAGAAGGCGTGCGCTCGTTCTGGTTACGCGACGGCCATTATAGGATTAGGAGTGGTGCCGCTTTTAATTCTCCCTCGCTTGACTGGCATCGTCGCAAAGCCAGCCTAAATCTTCTTAATCCCCTAGTCCTCATTGTGAAACCCGGAAGCCCCTATCGCTTCTCCAAGCCAAGGCAGCCGGTGCCTGGGAGAACGCATTTAAAGTTGCTTTCTTTCAGCCTCTCCCTCCCCACATCTGTTTGCCTGCTTGCCTTGCCGTTCTCAAAACAACTGACGTTCGTGTCTCGCGGCTCTCAAACATCCGATGTTTATTCCGCGCGGCTCTTCCGTTAAGCAAGTTTGGCCACCTCTGGTCTAGGATGTCACCGTGGAACCAGAGTGGTAAAGCTGCAGTACTGCGGTCTGAACTCTCTGCTCGCGACCTGAGTTCGATCCCGGCGGAAGCTGGGTTTTCAGGTAGCCGGCTCCAGGTTGACCCAGTCTTCCATCCTTCCGAGCTCGGTCAAATGAGTACTCGGCTTGCTGGGGGGGAAGTGTAGATCAGGGGTGGCCAAGGGTAGCTCTCCAGATTTTTTTTTTGGCCTACAACTCCCATCAGCCGCAGCCAGCATGGCCAATGGCTGGGGCTGATGGGAGTTGTAGGCAAAAAAACAATCTGGAGAGCTACCCTTGGCCACCCCTGGTGCAGACGACTGGGGAAGGCAAGGGCAAACCACCCCGTAAAAGGTCTGCCGTGAAAATGTCGTGAAAGCAACGTCACCCCAGAGTCGGAAACGACAGGTGCTTGCACAGGGGACCTTTCCTTTCCTTTCTCCCCCTGTGGGGACTGAAAGTGGCTCAGCATGGTTCATGGTTTAGGAGAGCAAGTTTGGTCTAGTGGTTAAGTGTGCAGACTCTTATCTGGGAGAACCGGGTTTGATTCCTCACTCCTCCACTTGCACCTGCTGGCATGGCCTTGGGTCAGCCGTAGCTCTGGCAGAGGTTGTCCTTGAAAGGGAAGCTGCTGTGAGCCCTCTCAGCCCCACCCACCTCACAGGGTGTCTGTTGTGGGGGAGGAAGGGAAAGGAGATTGTGAGCCGCTCGGAGACTCTTCGGAGTGGAGGGCGGGATATAAATCCAATATCTTCATTTACCTCACAGGGTGTCTGTTGTGGGGGAGGAAGGGGAAGGAGATCGTGAGCCGCTCTGAGACTCTTCGGAGTGGAGGGCGGGATATAAATCCAGTATCTTCTTCTTCTTCATCATCCCAACAGCCTTGCAAGGTAGGCCCGGCGGAGACTGTGCGACTGGTCCAAGGTCACAGGACAGGTCTCCATGAATGGAGGTTCAAACTAGGGTCTTCCAGATCTGAGGCTGACACTCTGACCACAGTGCCACGCTGGCCCTCCCAAGAGAACCAGCATTTCATTGGTGCAACAGAGAGGGGAGACCTCTCCGGGCGAACTGGTTGAAACCCATTTATCTGTTCTTCTTTTTAATATATAATTAAATAAATTATGCTGGGCAAACGGAGGCTGTCGGAAGGACAGACAAGTGGGTTTCAACTCCCTGCGTTCGGCTTCTCCGGCTTTAATTTGCGAAGATTGCACAAAAGAAACACACACACACCCCTTTTAAAGCAACCGGTAACCTTACATAAGCTGGGATGGCAACGTTCCAAGAACAAGGTGTTCTGCAGAACCAGAAAGGGGCCCCGAACGATCAGCGGAAAACTGAAGGGAGCCCCGCCCCGCTGTTCTAATCCCTTTTGCCGACCGTCAACCAGAGCTCTCTGGGCAGGCGGTTTCGGAGGGCAGCCGTGTTGGTCTGCAGGAGAAGAGCTGGGTTCGAGTCTAGTCACATCTTAGGGACTCACAAGATTTGGGGAGGGGTGTATGAGCTTTCAAGAGTCAACACTTCCCTTCGCCAAAGAGTTTAGGCCAGGGGTGGGCAAACTTGCTTAATGTAAGAGCCGCACGGAATAAATGTCAGGACATCAACACCAGGTGTTTTGAGAGCTGCAGGAGGGAGGGAGGGAGAAAGGAAGGAAAGCAACTTTAACTTTAAATGCATTCTCCAAGCCACCGGCTGGCTTGGCGAAGCGATTTAAAGAGACAAACGCCTTCTCCAAGCCAGCCAACGGGGGCAGTGGGGGCTTCAAGAGCCACACAATGCGTGCGAAAGAGATACATATGGCTCCTGAGCCACAGTTTGGCCACTCCTTCTTTAGGTAGAGATGCTCAGTCTGGGGAGTGCACGGTCCAATTTTCTTGTTTTGTCAATATTTTTGTATGTGTGTGTGTGCACGCACACTTTAAAGTCACGGACCTCTGGTGACTGACCCGTACAGGGGGCCTGAAGGATATTCAGAAAGGTGGCTAAGTAAAGCCTGCCCCTGCCTCCCGACTTGGTATTCCAAGGAGGTTTTCTGTCCGAGTTCTTGCAAGGGCCAATCCTGCTTAGCTTCCTAGATCAGACAAGATTGGGCTTCCTCAGGCTCTCCAGGTCGGGGCAAAACCTTCCAAATTTTTATGGGACATTACTGAATCCTGAAAATGGAGCAGCAACCGGTGCAAAAGAAGCAGGAGGACACAACACAGCTATAAGGGGAGACCCTGAAGCTGCCTCATCCTGAATCAGACCCTTGGTCTGTCAACATCAGTATTGTCTGTTCTGACTGGCAGCCGCTCTCCAGGGTCTCAAGGCCTTTCCCATTCCCTGCTCCTTCCCACCGGAGATGCCGGGGATTGAACCTGGGACTTTCTGTGTGCCAAACAGAGGCTCTGCCACTGAGCTATGGCCCCTCTCCATGGCTCTCCAGGGTCTCAGTCTGAGGTCTTTCCCATCACCTTCTGCTTGGTCCTTTTAACTGGAGATGTCAGGGATTGAACCTGGGATCTTCTGCATGCCAAACAGAGGCTCTGCCGCTGAACCACAGCCCTTCCCCATAAAGAGTGATTCATGTTCTCAAGCAGAGGTCTTTCCCATCACCTTCTACCTAGTCATTTTAAACTAGAGATGCTGGGGATGGAATCTGGGACCTTCTGCATGTAGAGGCTCTGCCACTGAGCTATGGCCCTTCTCCATGCCACTCCAGGGTCTCAGGCTGAGGTCTTTCCCATCACCTCCTGCCTGGTCCTTTTGACTGGAGATGCCGGGGATTTAACCTGGGACCTTCTGCATGTTGAGCGGATGCTCTGCCCCTGAGCTATGGTCCTTCTCCATGGCTCTCCAGGGTCTCAGGCTGACGTCTTTCCCATCACCTCCTGCCTGGTCCTTGTAACTGGAGATGCCGGGGATTGAACCTGGGACCTTCTGCATGCCAAACAGAGGCTCTGCCACTGAGCTACGGCCCCTCTCCATGGCTCTCCAGGGTCTCAGTCTGAGGTCTTTCCCATCACCTACTACCTAGTCCTTTTTAACTGGGAGATGCCGGGGATTGAACCTGGGGCCTTCTGCGTGCCGAGCAGATGCTCTGCCACCAAGCCACAGCTCCTCCTGTCCCATCCTCTGCCAACCAATCCCTCCACCTTCATTCTTAGATACTCCTGTGGTTTCTCGAGTTCTTGTGTAAAAGTTTGCATGTTCATAACCATGAGGACCAGTGACATGATTTTGAAAAGGCAAGTGCTTCTTCACCCACAGGGTGATTAACTTGTGGAATTCACTGCCACAGGAGGTGGCAGCTACAAGCATTGGAGAAACATCTGGAGCAGAGGTCCATCAGGGGCTATAAGCCACAAGGTTTAGATGGAACTCTCTGTCTGGAGCAGTGATGCTCTGTATTCTTGGTCCTTGGGGGGCAGCACTGGGAAAGCTTCTAATGTCTTGACCCCACTGATGGACCTCCTGATGGCACCTGATTTTTTGGGGCACAGAGTGTTGGACTGGGTGTGCCACTGGCCTGATCCAACATGGCTTCTCTTATGTTCTTATGTGTGTCACAGAGTTGGAAGGGATCTCCAGGGTCATCTAGTCCAACCCCCTGCACAATGCGGGAACTCACAAATATCTCCCCCTAAATTCACAGGATCCTCATTGCTGTCAGGTGGCCATCTAGCCTCTGCTTAAAACCCTCCAAGGAAGGAGAGCCCACCACCTCCCGAGGAAGCCTGTGAAAACTTAGAATCACAGAATCCTAGAGCTGGAAGGGACCTCCAGGGTCATCTAGTCCAACCCCCTACACAATGCGGGAACTCACAAATACCTCCCCCTAAATTCACAGAATCTTCTTTGCTGACAAATGGCCATCTAGCCTCTGTTGAAAACCCTCCAAGGAAGGAGAGCCCACCACCTCCCAAGGAAGCCTTAGAATCATAGAATTGGAAGGGATCTCTAGGGCCATCTAGTCCAACCCCCTGCACATGGCAAGAAACTCACAAATACCTCCCCCTAAATTCACAGGATCCGCATTGCTGCCAGATGGCCATCTAGCCTCTGCTTAAAAACCTCCAAGGAAGGAGAGCCCACCACCTCCAAGGAGGAAGCCTGTTCCACTGAGGAATTGCTCTAACCGTCAGGAAGTTCTTCCTAATGTTGAGCCGGAAACTCTTTTGACTTAATTTCACAATCTCCTCCACCTTCCTCCCCCTCCACAACAGACACCCTGTGAGGTGGGTGGGGCTGAGAGAGCTCTCCCAGAAGCTGCCCTTTCAAGGACAACTATGCAAGAGCTATGGCTGACCCAAGGCCTGTTGGTTCTGGTCCTACCTTCTGGGGCCACAGAAAACAATTCCACACCATCCTCTAGAGGACAGTCCTTCAAGGACTTGAAGATGGTGACCCTATCACCTCTCAGCTGCCTCCTCTCCAGGCTAAACATCCCCAAGGAAGACAAGATGACGACGACAAAGAAGACGACACTGGATTTATATTCCACCCTCCACTCCAAATCTCAGAGTCTCAAAGCGGCTCACAATCTCCTCCACCTTCCTCTCCCTCCACAACAGACACCCTGTGAGTGGGTGGGGCTGAGAGAGCTCTCCCAGAAGCTGCCCTTTCAAGGACAACTATGCAAGAGCTATGGCTGACCCAAGGCCATTCCAGCAGCTGCGAGCGGAGGAGTGGGGAATCAAACCCGGTTCTCCCGGATAAGATAAACTGACTAGACCTCTGGATCAAGATACTGATCCAATCCCCACAAACCACCTCTACTTCCATCCTCCACCGACTCCTGCAGCAGAGAATTCTACGTGTGAATGACTCTTTGGCCAATGAAGGACTTCTTTTCCTACTGCCTTCAACTCTCCCAAGAATTATTGTCTTTTCCTGTGACTCTTCTCTTCTCAGAATGTGAACAAAGGACAATGTTTTTTTTTAAACCATCTACAGGGGGTTTTGCCATCTTTTGGGAATCGAGCAGGGTCAATGGGTAGTGTGTAGGGTGGGGGAGGTATTTGTGAGTTTCCTGCATTGTGCCGGGTGCGGGGTTGGACTAGATGACCCTGGACGGCCTTTCCAACTCTCTGATTCGATGAGACTAAGTACAAATAACCTCCATTTGGTCACAGAATCATAGAATTTGAAGCGATCTCCAGGGTCATCTAGTCCAATCCCCCGCATCCCCCTGCACAATGCAGGAAACTCACAAATACCTCTCCACCATATACACACACCCAGTGACCCCCGCCCCGAATCGCTGAGCAGTCTGGTTAGAACGGATAAAAGGAAGTACTTCTTCACTCAAAGGGTGATTAAAACGTGGAATTCACTGCCACAGGAGGTGGTGACGGCTACAAGCATAGCCACCTTCAAGAGGGGATTGGATCAATATATGGAGCAGAGGTTCAACAGTGGCTATTAGTCACAGCATATTGTTGGAACTCTCTGCCTGGGGCATAGTGGGAGGGCTTCTAGTGTCGTGGCCCCACTGATGGACCTCCTGACAGCACCTGGGAATTTTTTGGCCACTGTGTGACACAGAGTGTTGGACTGGATAGGCCACTGGTCTGATCCAACAGGGCTTCTCATGTTCTTATGTGACACATAGTGTTGGACTGGATGGGCCATTGGCCTGATCCAACATGGCTTCTCTTATGTTCTTATGTGACACATAGTGTTGGACTGGATGGGCCATTGGCCTGATCCAACATGGCTTCTCTTCTGTTCTTATGTGTGACACAGAGTGTTGGACTGGATGGGCCACTGGCCTGATCCAACATGGCTTCTCTTATGTTCTTATGTGACACATAGTGTTGGACTGGATGGGCCATTGGCCTGATCCAACATGGCTTCTCTTCTGTTCTTATGGGTGACACAGAGTGTTGGACTGGATGGGCCACTGGCCTGATCCAACATGGCTGCTCTTATGTGACACAGAGTGTTGGACTGGATAGGCCACTGGTCTCATCCAACAGGGCTTCTCATGTTCTTATGTGACACATAGTGTGGGACTGGATGGGCCATTGGCACATAGGGACATAGGAGAGCCAGTTTGGTGTAGTGGTTAAGTGTGTGGACTCTTATCTGGGAGAACCAGGTTTGATTCCCCACTCCTCCACTTGCACCTGCTAGAATGGCCTTGGGTCATCCATAGTTCTGGCAGAGGTTGTCCTTGAAAGGGCAGCTGCTGTGAGAGCCCTCTCCAGCCCCACCCACCTCACAGGGTGTCTGTTGTGGGGGAGGAAGGTAAAGGAGATTGTGAGCCGCTCTGAGACTCTTAGAAGTGGAGGGCGGGATATAAATCCAATTTCTTCTTCTTCTTCTTGGCCTGATCCAACATGGCTTCTCTTCTGTTCTTATGTGTGACACAGAGTGTTGGACTGGATGGGCCATTGGCCTGATCGAACATGGCTGCTCTTATGTTCTTATGTGACACAGAGTGTTGGACTGGATAGGCCACTGGTCTGATCCAACAGGGCTTCTCATGTTCTTATGTGACACATAGTGTTGGACTGGATGGGCCACTGGCCTGATCCAACATGGCTTCTCTTATGTTCTTATGTGACACAGAGCGTTGGACTGGATGGGCCATTGGCCTGATCCAACATGGCTTCTCTTATGTTCTTATGTGACACAGAGCGTCGGACTGGATGGGCCATTGGCCTGATCCAACTTGGCTTCTCTTATGTTCTTATGTGACACAGAGCGTTGGACTGGATGGGCCATTGGCCTGATCCAACATGGCTTCTCTTATGTGACACAGAGTGTTGGACTGGAAGGGCCATTGGCCTCATCCAACATGGCTTCTCTTATGTTCTTATGTGACACAGAGTGTTGGACTGGAGGGGCCACTGGCCTGATCCAACATGGCTTCTTTTATGTTCTTATGTGACACAAAGTGTTGGACTGAATGGGCCACTGGCCTGATCCAACATGGCTTCTCTTATGTGACACAGAGTGTTGGACTGGATGGGCCCTTGGCCTGATCCAGCATGGCTTCTCTTATGTGACACAGAGTGTTGGACTGGATGGGCCACTGGCCTGATCCAGCATGGCTTCTCTTATGTGACACAGAGTGTTGGACTGGATGGGCCATTGGCCTGATCCAGCATGGCTTCTCTTATGTGACACAGAGTGTTGGACTGGATGGGCCCTTGGCCTGATCCAGCATGGCTTCTCTTATGTGACACAGAGTGTTGGACTGGATGGGCCATTGGCCTGATCCAGCATGGCTTCTCTTATGTGACACAGAGTGTTGGACTGGATGGGCCATTGGCCTGATCCAGCATGGCTTCTCTTATGTGACACAGAGTGTTGGACTGGAGGGGCCACTGGCCTGATCCAACATGGCTTCTCTTATCTTCTTATGTGACACAGAGTGTTGGACTGGAGGGGCCACTGGCCTGATCCAACAGGGTTTCTCTTATGTTCTTATGTGACACAGAGTGTTGGACTGGAGGGGCCACTGGTCTGATCCAACATGGCTTCTCTTATGTTCTTCTGTGACACAGAGTGTTGGACTGGATGGGCCACTGGTCTGATCCAACAGGGCTTCTCTTATATTCTTAAGATAGCAAAAACCCTCCAGGATCCTTGGCCAAACTGGCCAGGAAACAAATTGCTTCTTGACCCCAAAGTGATGATCGGCATTTCCCTGGGAGTGTAAGAAAGGCCACGAGAACTAAGCACTGATGCAATCCTTCCTGCCCTCCATCTCATTTCATCTTCTAGATCAGGGGTGTCAAACATGCAGTTTGGGGGTCAAATCAGGCCCCCAGAGGTCTCTTATCAGGCCCCCGAGCAACTGGCTGTCGTCTGCTTCCTTCTCCCTCTCTCTTGCTTCATTCTGCACAACGGCCTGCTTTGCAAGGCTTGCTCAATTGCACAGGAGCTACTGAGCAAAACCTCTCTTTTCTCCATTGGCTGAGGCTCCTCCCTTGGAGAGGAAGGGGGGGAGGAATAGCTTGCTTCGCCAAGGCGCTCCCAATCTCACAGCACAGCTACTGAGCCAAGCCTCTCTTCCTTCTATTGGCTGAGGCTCCTCCAGCCGCCCAGTCCCCTGGGGACGGAAGGAAGGAAAGAGCCGGAGCTTCCTTTGCCCAGTTCCCTGGATCCCATGGGAGGAATACAAAGAAAGCATCTTCAAGACCAACAAGTGCTAACGTTTTAAGCACGTTTTAAGTAAAATATATATATTGGTGTTTGTCTGTGTTCTTTATAAAATTTATCTCTCTGCTACCTAATCTTAAATAGGTACAAACATGGCCCAGCTCGACAAGGTCTCGTTTATGAGCAAGTTTGATGTAGTTATCTGGGAGAACCAGGTTTGATTCCCCACTCCTCCACTTGCACCTGCAAGCATGGCCTTGGGTCAGCCATAGCTCTGGCAGAGGTTGTCCTTGAAAGGGCAGCTGCTGGGAGAGCCCTCTCCAGCCCCACCCACCTCACAGGGTGTCTGTTGCGGGGGAGGAAGGGAAAGGAGATTGTGAGCCGCTCTGAGACTCTTCGAAGTGGAGGGCCGGATATAAATCCAATATCTTCATCTACCTCACAGGGTGTCTGTTGTGGGGGAGGAAGGGAAAGGAGATTGTGAGCCACTCTGAGACTCTTCGGAGTGGAGGGCGGGATATAAATCCAATATCTTCATCTACCTCACAGGGTGTCTGTTGTGGGGGAGGAAGGGAAAGGAGATTGTGAGCCGCTCTGAGACTCTTCGGAGTGGAGGGCGGGATATAAATCCAATATCTTCATCTATCTCACAGGGTGTCTGTTGTGGGGGAGGAAGGTAAAGGAGATTGTGAGCCGCTCTGAGACTCTTCGGAGTGGAGGGCCGGATATAAATCCAAAATCTTCATCTACCTCACAGGGTGTCTGTTGTGGGGGAGGAAGGGAAAGGAGATTGTGAGCCGCTCTGAGACTCTTCGGAGTGGAGGGCGGGATATAAATCCAATATCTTCATCTACCTCACAGGGTGTCTGTTGTGGGGGAGGAAGGGAAAGGAGATTGTGAGCCGCTCTGAGACTCTTCGGAGTGGAGGGCGGGATATAAATCCAATATCTTCATCTACCTCACAGGGTGTCTGTTGTGGGGGAGGAAGGTAAAGGAGATTGTGAGCCGCTCTGAGACTCTTCAGAGTGGAGGACGGGATATAAATCCAATATCTTCTTCTTCTTCTATGTCAGATCCGGCCCTCATAACAAATGGATTCGACGACCCCTGAAAGTCCAGGCTTTAACTGATCTAGAACCCACTGACTCGTCCTTTCCGAAGACCGCGCCATCCGTAAAACTCCCCTCCAACGCCTCATTTCAAAGGAATGAACTTCACCCAGCCGCAGGCTCACAGAACGGCAGCTCCGACGTCCCCACTCCCCCGGCTCAGCAACCGCAATACCCCCTCGCTCGCCTATTCTGCGCATTCCTGCAAGCCTGACGCACCACCGACGCTCCCATCACCCCCGGTATCTATAGCAGCAAGCGGCACCCAAAACACACCCACGTACCCGTGCGTGTAAAACCACCATGCGCAAGTCTGCAACCGCTCCATATACGGCAGAGAGAGAAAAGGCTGCGGGGTTCCTAAGTGCAAGATTCAAAGTTGAGTCACCCGGCCTAACGCAGAGGGGCAAAGGCGAGGAGGGAGACATTGGCAAAGAGGAAAACGAGGCGAGGGGAAAAAGGGATCTTCGCTGCTGTGCGCACGGGGTCAGGAGCAGGAGTTGCAGCGCTTAGCCTGCAATCTCTCGCTGCACACACCGAGCTCCGTCCTTTGGAGAGCGACACGTTAAATCTGGGGTGGCCAAACTTGCTTAACGTAAGAGCCACACAGAATAAACGTCCGATGTTTTGAGAGCTGCAAGGCGGAGGGAGGGAGGGAGGGAGGGAGGGAGGAAGGAAGGAAGGAAGGAAGGAAGGAAGGAAGGAAGGAAGGAAGGAAGGAAGGAAGGAAGGAAGGAAGGAAGGAAGGAAGGAAGGAAGGAAGGAAGGAAGGAAGGAAGGAAGGAAGGAAGGAAGGAAGGAAAGGTGGAATGAAAACAATTTTAACTTTAAATGCATTCTCCCAGCCTCCGGCTGGCTTGGCAAAGCAATTTAAAGAGAGAAATAGCAATTTAAAGAGAGAAATAAAACAGATAAAAGGAAGTACTTCTTCACCCAAAGGGTGATTAACAGGTGGAATTCACTGCCACAGGAGGTGGCGGCTACAAGCATAGCCAGCTTCAAGAGGGGATTGGATAAAAATATGGAGCAGAGGTCCATCAGTGGCTATTAGCCACAGTGTGTGGGTGTGGGTGTATTGGCCACTGTGTGATAAAGAGTGTTGGGCTGGATGGGCCATTGGTCTGATCCAACATGGCTTCTCTTATGTTCTTATGAAATGCCTTCTCCGACCTGGCCGATGGGAGTGCCGAGAGCCACACAATATGTGCGAAAGAGCCCCATGTGGCTCCTGTAAGAACATAACATAAGAGAAGCCATGTTGGATCAGGCCAGTGGCCCATCCAGTCCAACACTCTGTGTCACATAAGAACATAAGAGAAGCCATGTTGGATCAGGCCAATGGCCCATCCAGGCCAACACTCTGTGTCACATAAGAACATAAGAGAAGCCATGTTGGATCAGGCCAGTGGCCCATCGAGTCCAACACTGTGTCACACAGTGGCCAAAAACCCAAGTGCCATCAGGAGGTCCATCAGTGGGGCCAGGGCACTCAAAGTCCTCCCACTTTGCCCCCTACAAGCACCGAGAATACAAAGCATCACTTGCCCCAGACAGAGAGTTCCAACAATACGCTGTGGCTAATAGCCACTGATGGACCTCTGCTCCAGATGTTTATCCAATCCCCTCTTGAAGCTGGCTATGCTGGCAGCCGCCGCCACCTTCTGTGGCCAAACTTCTAAGCTGCAGTTTGGCCACCCCTGCGTTAAACCAAAACAGAAGGAGGGGGGGAACCCAACCCTAAAAAACAATAAAGCTCTGTACCCAAAGTTTGGAAAATTACGGAGGCTTCCAACTGAGGCGGGGCCATAGCTGAGTGGCCAAGCCTCTCCTTGGCATGCAGAAGGTCCGGGTTCAATCCCCGGCATCTCCCTTTAAAAGGACCATGCAGAAGATGATGTGAAAGATCTCAGCCGCTCACTGGGAGAACATCTGCTTAGCACAGAGGTGGTCCCAGGCCGAGTGCCAGCTCAGTGCAGTGGTTAAGAGCGGCGGACTTGAATCTGGAGAACCGGGTTTGATTCCCCACTCCTCCACTTGCACCTGCTGGAATGGCCTTGGGTCAGCCATAGGTCTGGCAGAGGTTGTCCTTGAAAGGGCAGCTGCTGTGAGAGCCCTCTCAGCCCAACCCACCTCACAGGATGTCTGTTGTGGGGGAGGAAGATAAAGGAGATTGTGAGCCGCTCTGAGACTCTTCAGAGTGGAGGGCGGGATATAAATCCAATATCTTCTTCTTCTTCTTATGTTAAGCAAGTTTGGCCACCCCTACCCTAATCTAACGTTCTAATCTAACTAGTTGGGGGTGTGCCCAGAGAGGCAAGAAGCACATTAAATAAATGATTTAAATAATAAATACACAAACAACAATTGAGGTTGCTCCAAGCGAGCAGCCGTGTTGGTCTGACGCAGTTGATAGAGGTTGACAAGATGATGCATGGGATGGAGAAGGTAGAGAAAGAAGTCCTTTTCTCCCTTTCTCACAATACAAGAACTCGTGGGCATTCAATGAAATTGCTGAGCAGTCGGGTTAGAACGGATAAAAGGAGGTACTTCTTCACCCAAAAGGTTGATTAACATGTGGAATTCACTGCCACAGGAGACTACAAGCATAGCCAGCTTTAAGAGGGGATTGGATAAAAATATGGAGCAGAGGTCCATCAGTGGCTATTAGCCACAGTGTGTGTGTGTGTGTGTGTGTGTGTGTGTGTATATATATATATATATATATGTGTGTGTGTGTGTGTGTGTGTGTGTGTATGCACACACATATATTGGGCACTGTGTGACACAGAGTGTTGGACTGGATGGGCCACTGGCCTGATCCATCATGGCTTCTCTTATGTTCCTATGTGACACAGAGTGTTGGACTGGAGGGGCCATTGGCCTGATCCAACATGGCTTCTTTTATGTTCTTACGCTGAACAAAACAGGAGTCAAGTTGCACCTTTAAGACTAACCAATTTTTATTTAGAAGGTCAGCTTTCATGTGTTCTTAAGCACACTTCATTAGACGAGGAATCCAGCACAGGGAGCAAAGCCATACAGAGCTGAGCAGAGCCATACAGAACTGGTCGGCAGTGGCCCAGAATGCAACATGGTGCAGATTTAAGAACCAATGACAGTGAAGTAAAATTATTAACTGGAGAGCCAGTTTGGTGTAGTGGTTAAGTGCACGGACTCTTATCTGGGAGAACCGGGTTTGATTCCCCACTCCTCCACTTGCACCTGCTGGCATGGCCTTGGGTCAGCCATAGCTCTGGCAGAGGTTGTCCTTGAAAGGGCAGCTGCTGGGAGAGCCCTCTCCAGCCCCACCCACCTCACAGGGTGTCTGTTGTGGGGGAGGAAGGGAAAGGAGATTGTGAGCCGCTCTGAGACTCTTCGGAGTGGAGGGTGGGATATAAATCCAATATCTTCATCTACCTCACAGGGTGTCTGTTGTGGGGGGCGGGGAAGGTAAAGGAGATTGTGAGCCGCTCTGAGACTCTTCGGAGTGGAGGGCAGGATATAAATCCAATATCTTCTTCTTCTTCTTCATCTGGTAGGCAGTGGTTTAGAATGCAAAATGGTGCAATGACAGAGTAGCCAAATTAACAAATTGAGCAAACCTTTGATCGGAGCAGCATGAGCATACGAAAGCAACAAGAAGAAGACGACTGCAGATTTATACCCCACCCTTCTCTCTGAATCAAAGACTCAGAGTGGCTCACAATCTCCTTTCCCTTCCTCCCCCACAACAGACACCCTGTGAGGTGGGTGGGGCTGAGAGGGCTCTCCCAGCAGCTGCCCTTTCAAGGACAACCTCTGCCAGAGCTATGGCTGACCCAAGGCCATTCCAGCAGGTGCAAGCGGAGGAGTGGGGAATCAAACCCGGTTCTCCCAGATAAGAGTCCGCACACTTAACTACTACACCAAACTGGCTCTCAGCAGTATGTCAAAATGTGAGATTGTCTGTCAAGGACAATGGGAGATGGGTTCAATATATGTAATGGGATAAGCAACCAAAGTCCCTGCTTGAGTGTGTCAATACAGCTAAAAGAGAAATACATTGGATAGTGGTGTTCTTGTCCACCTAACTCACTTTTTAACATGTAAACATCCTTCTAGTTTGAAATCGGAAAAAGGAATACAATAAAATATAGTGAAAGTGGGTCAGTATACATAATGAGATATACAGCCAATATCCCTAATTCTGAGTATGTCGATACAAATAAATACACTGATACACAATTCTAAAAGAGAAACACATTGGAATACCGTGGATGTATAGCCATACTCACTGAGAGTGGGTTTAGCATCTGTAATGAGATAAAAAAAAAAGCCGATATCCCTGTTCAGTCCTGGGAAGGCGTTTGTTACAAGTTTCATAATAATTTGTAATTCAGCAATTTCTCTCTCCGTTCCGCTCTCGAAGTTCCTTTGCAGTCAAACAGCTACCTTGAGGTCACCCACTGAATGCTCAGGAAGCTTAAAGTGTTCTCCCACAGATCTCTCAGTTCTGTGATTCCTAATGTCAGATTTGTGTCCATTTAGACTTTAGCGTAGGGTTTGTCCTGTCTGCCCTATGCAGAGAACTGACTGCCCTATGCAGTAATATGGCATTTACTGGCATATATAATGTTGGAAGACGAACAAATGAATGAGCCTGAGACAGTGTAGTTAATGTCATTAGGCCCAGCGATTGTGTCGCCTGGGTGTATGGGGCAGCAAAGTTGGCACTTAGGTTTATTGCAAGCTCTGTACCGGTGTCCGTGCTCAGATGAGATGCTGTATTGTTTGTTGTGGGTGAGGAGTTGTTTGAGGCTGGGGGGCTGTCTGTGTGCAAGAAAAGGTTTACCCCCCCCCCCCAGTGCTTTTGAAAGGCAGCTGTCACTGTCCAAAAGAGGTTTGTAAGTTGTTGATGATACGTTGAACTGTTTTCAGTTGAGAGTTGTGTGTGACCGCTAGTGGTATTCTGTTATTTTCTCTTTGGGGTCTGTCTCGTAACAGGTTTTCTCTGGGTATCATTCTGGCTTTGTCGATCTGTGCCCTGACTTCATCGGGTGGGTGCTTTAGTTCCAAAAAGGTTTGCTGCAGATCTCTCAGGTGAGAATCTCTGTCAGCGGGATCGGAGCAAATGCGGCTGTAGCGTAGAGCCTGGCTGTATACAATGGATCGTTTGAGGTGGTAGCTGGAGGCATGCAGGTATGTTTGCCGGTTGAGGTTGCGTTGGGCATGTCACCGACTGCTGGAGGGGTCAGAATACCAGCCTCCAGGTGGGACCTGGGGATCCCCCGGAATCACAGCTCATCTCCAGACTGCAGAGATCAGCTCCCCTGGAGAAAATGGCTGGTTTGGAGGGTTGAGTCTCTGGGCATCGCATCTCACTGAGGTCCCTCCCCAGGCTCCACCCCCAAATCTCCAGAAGCTTCGCAACCTATATCAGGCAACTCCCAGGGGTGGAATTCTAGCAGGAGCTCCTTTGCATATTAGGCCACACCCCCTTGATGCAGCCAATCCTTCGAGAGCTTACAAAAAAGAGCCCTGCAAATTCTTGGAGGATTGGCTATGTCAGGGGTGTGTGGCCTAATATGTTCCTGCTAGAATTCTACCCCCGGGCAACCCTAACCTCCCCTACCCGTCCCCCACTATGAAGGACCTGAGAACCCTATTTTAAGTACTTTCCTTTTGCAGTGAATTGCAGAAAAAGGTACCCTGGGTGAAATTAAGGACATTTAAGTCCATCAAGTTCAGGGCAAATGCCAGGTATTCCAGAATGCCAGGTATTCCAGCAATGCCAGGTATTCCAGAACGCTTCTCCGACAGAGCAAAGCTGAGTGTGCGCGCCGACCCGGCAGTAAAGTTCACGCAGAGCCTTATCTCAGCAAACGAACACGAGCCCTTTGCTAGAAGGAACTCCGTTCTAGACAGGATAGAGCACAGATAGCATTCTAATAATCTAATCTAACATGCTAATCTAATCTAACTAGTTGGGAGGTCCGGCTCAGGCAGGAAGCACATTTCGTTCTCACGGTAACAAGATGGAGAAGAAACGCAGAGAAAGGCGTTAGCCGGAAGGAAGGAAGTTTCCCCGGAGACTAGTGATCTGCATATCAAAGGGACGTCAACCCCAAGCTGAGAAAAGGGCAGATATATACAGGGCCCTGATTCACAATCACAGAATCAGAGTTCAAAGGGACCTCCAGGGTCATCTAGTCCAACCCCTGCATAATGCAGGAAATTCACAAAGACCTCCCCGTAAATTCACAGGATCTTCATTGCTGTCAGATGGCCATCTAGCCTCTGTTTAAAACCCTCCAAGGAAGGAGAGGCCAACGCCTTCCAAGGAAACCTGTGGAAACTTAGAATCATAGAGCCGGAAGGGGCCTCCAGGGTCATCTAGCCCTACCCCCTGCACAAGGCAGGACACTTACAAATACCTTCCCCTAAATTCACAGGATCTTCCTTGCTGTCAGATGGCCATCTAGCCTCTGTTTAAAACCCTCCAAGGAAGGAGAGCCCACCACCTCCTGAGGAAGCCTGTGGAAACTTAGAATCATAGAGTTGGAAGGGACCTCGAGGGTCACCTAGTCCAACCCCCTGCAGAAGGCAGGAACTCACAAATACCTCCCCCTAAATTCACAGGATCCTCATTGCTGTCAGATGGCCATCTAGCCTCTGTTGAAAACCCTCCAAGGAAGGAGAGCTCACCACCTCCTGAGGAAGTCTGTTATACTGAGGAACTGCGCAGTCAGGAAGTTCTTCCTAAATGTTGAGCCGGAAACTCTTGATTTAATTTCAACCCATTGGTTCTGGTCCGACCTTCTGGGCCAACAGAAAACAATTCTGCACCATCCTTTATGTGACAGCCCTTCAAGGACTTGAAGATGGGGATTGAATCACCTCTCAGCTGCCTCCTCTTCAGGCTAAAAACGCCCAGCTCCTTCAACCTTTGTTCGTAGGACTTGGTCTCCAGACCCCTTACCAACTTTGTCGCCCTTCTCTAGACTCATTCCAGCTTGCTTATATCCTTCTTAAAAAGTGGTGGCCAAAACTGAACACAATGCTCCTGGTGAGGTTTTACCAAAGCAGAGCAAAGCGATACCATCAGTTCACATGATCCAGACATTATACTTCCGTTTATAGTTCAGAATCACATTTGCCTTTTTAGCCACCGCATCACACTGTTGACTCATGTTCAGCATATGGTCCACTCCGTTTTGTACACACTACTGCCCAGACATGTCTTCCCCATCCTATACCCATGCATTGGGTTTTTCCTACCTAAATTCAGAACTTTGCAATTATCTCTTGTTAAAATGCATTTTAACCCTGTTTTCCAGCCTGTCAAGGTCATGCTGTACTACCCTGTTTCTGTCTTTGACTGTATCTGCAACCCCTCCCAATTTAGTATCATCTGCAAATTTAATCAGCGTTCCCTCCATTTCTTCATCCAAATCATTTATAAAGGTGTTGAGTGTAAGATCCCAGGACAGATCCTTGAAGCATTCCGCTCCAAGAGGATGAGGAACCATTCACAAGCGTACTTTGGGGTGCGAGCTGTCCGCCAGTTACAGGTCCACCTCACACTAAAAGGATCCCAAAACCACATTCAACCAACCTGTCAACAAGGATAGCGTGTGGGAGAGAGAGAGACAGATGCCAGGAAGGGGCTATAACTTGGCATTAGAACAAATGACTGGTAAACAGAAAACTCCCAGTTCGATCCCCGGCATCTCCAGTTAAAAGGAGCAGGCAGGAGATGATGGGAAAGACCTCAGCCTGAGACCCTGGAGAGCCATGGAGAGGGGCCATAGCTCAGTGGCAGAGCCTCTGCTTGGCATGCAGAAGGTCCCAGGTTCAATCCCCGGCATCTCCAGTGATGGGAAAGACCTCTGCCTGAGACCTAGGAGAGCCACTGACATCTGAGTAGAGAATACTGACCTTGATGGACCAAGAATCTGATTCAATAGAAGGCAGGTTCATGTGTTCATGCAGAAGGTCCCAGGTTCAATCCCCGGCATCTCCAGTTAAAAGGACCAGGCAGGAGGGGATGGGAAAGACCTCAGCCTGAGACCCTGGAGAGCCATGGAGAGGGGCCATAGCTCAGTGGCAGAGCCTCTGCTTGGCATGCAGAAGGTCCCAGGTTCAATCCTCAGCATCTCCAGTTAAAAGGACCAGGCAGCAGGTGATGGGAAAGACCTCAGCCTGAGACCCTGGAGAGCCATGGAGAGCGGCCATAGCTCAGTGGCAGAGCCTCCGCTTGGCATGCAGAAGGTCCCAGGTTCAATCCCCGGCATCTCCAGTTCAAAGGACCAGGCAGGAGGTGATGGAAAAGACCTCAGCCTGAGACCCTGGAGAGGGGCCATAGCTCAGTGGCAGAGCCTCTGCTTGGCATGCAGAAGGTCCCAGGTTCAATCCTCGGCATCTACAGTGATGGGAAAGACCTCTGCCTGAGACCTAGGAGAGCCACTGACATCTGAGTACAGAATACTGACCTTGATGGACCAAGAATCTGATTCGATAGAAGGCAGGTTCATGCGTTCCTGCAGAAGGTCCCAGGTTCAATCCCCGGCACCTCCAGCTAAAAGGACCAGGCAGGAGGTGATGGGAAAAGACCTCTCTGCCTAAACCCCTGAAGAGCTGCTGCCAGTCTGAGCAGACAATGCTGACCTTGACAGATTCAGTATAAGGCAGATTCATGTTTAACTGAGCGTCCATGGAAACCATTGTGCAGTTGCTAGTGTCCATCTAGGATCTGGGAGACCCAGCTCCGAATCCCCACTCTCAGTGTAGCCGTTAAGTGTGTAGACTCTTATCTGGGAGAACCGGGTTCGATTCCCCACTCCTCCACTTGCACCTGCTGCGATGGCCTTGGGTCAGCCATAGCTCTGGCAGAGGTTGTCCTTGAAAGGGCAGATGCTGTGAGAGAACTCTCAGCCCCACCCACCTCACAGGGTGTCTGTTGTAGGGGGAGAAGATATAGGAGATTGTGAGCCGCTCTGAGTCTCTGACCCTTGGGTCAGCCGCACACTCTCCACATCACCTACCTCACAGGGCTGATGTGGGGCTAAAATGGAGGAAGAGGAGAAAGGCAAACAACAGCGCCTTCAACCGCCACTGCCAGAGCAGATCCGCAGGACCCAACGAAGACTTTTATTACTCCAATTCAGATTTTATGGCCGTCCAGGCCAACCCTCTTCTTCGCAAGACTCGAATTTCGCCTCCACACTCCACCTGACAAACAGAGCGGCACAAAAGTGCTGAACCAGCAAATGCCAGGAGGTGACTCAGGGCTGACACAAACAAGGCGAGGAACTAAGTGGCAAAGCACATCTTGGGCAGAGAGAAGCAAACACCAGAGCCCAATCGCAGCTTGCTGACAAGTACACAACCACTAGGCAACACTTAGGAACAGAAGAGAAGCCCTGTTGGATCAGGCCAATGGCCCCTCCAGTCCAACACTCTGTGTCACATAAGAGAAGCCCTGTTGGATCAGGCCAATGGCCCCTCCAGTCCAACACTCTGTGTCACATAAGAACAGAAGAGAAGCCATGTTGGATCAGGCCAATGGCCCATCCAGTCCAACACTCTGTGTCACATAAGAACAGAAGAGAAGCCATGTTGGATCAGGCCAATGGCCCCTCCAGTCCAACACTCTGTGTCACATAAGAACAGAAGAGAAGCCATGTTGGATCAGGCCAATGGCCCATCCAGTCCAACACTCTGTGTCACATAAGAACAGAAGAGAAGCCATGTTGAATCAGGCCAATGGCCCATCCAGTCCAACACTCTGTGTCACATAGGAACAGAAGAGAAGCCATGTTGGATCAGGCCAATGGACCATCCAGTCCAACACTACGTGTCACATAAAGAACAGAAGCCATGTTGAATCAGAACAATGTACCATCCAGTCCAACACTCTGTGTCATGTAAGAACATAAGAGAAGCCATGTTGGATCAGGCCAGTGGCTCATCCAGTCCAACACTCTGTGTCACACAGTGGCCAATATATGTGTGTGTGTGGCAGTGAGTTCCACAAGTTAATCACCCTTTGGGTGAAGAAGGACTTTATATCTCTGCTACCCAGCACCACATGTTATGACATGCATGGCCCGGCCTGACAAGGTCCCATTTGTGTCAGATCCGGCCCTCGTAACAAATGAGTTGGACATCTCCGTTCTAAAACATTTGGTGGGCGCCAAAAAAAAAGATAACGGCCAGTGCCCACGGGCCCCACATTGGAGACCCCCGATCAGAAGCAATTCATTACACTGGCGGGTGAATGCAGGGAGGCTCAGCGAAATTAAAAAAACATGCCTTTTACACCCTGGGGACATCTTCCTCTCCTTCACCCCAAGGACTCCACTCCTTCTACCTAGAGGAAACGCCAGCGTTAGCGGAACAGATCCACAGAACCCAACCTGTGTTTCCCCCCCTCAAAGCGCCAACTTGCGCTGTTTCCAATCTGTCTCGAATCTCCACGGCTCCCTGAGCCAGACTCCGCAGCGACGTCATACCCAAATAAATCAGATTTCGCTCTCCTTCCCAAAGGCAGCCAGGCGCTCTGTTATCCGACGTCTCCATCGGAGAGGCGGTGAAAGATGGGCCAAGCCTCCGGAGCTCTCCGGCGATATGCCGTGACTACTGCAAAAAACGGCACCGCTGAGGCCTATCGGCAGACGTGTCCATGATGCAAACGCAATTCCCTCCGAGAGCCTCTGGAGCAATTAGCCGCCCAAGAAGGGCCACGGGAAGCCTGCCGAAAGAACAGGAGCCCATTAACAGCCCCCCCACCTCTCCCCCCGCCCACAGCGAGGAAGATTAAATTTCAGCTCGTAATGCCAAGAAGCAGGACTATTCTAACCCCGCTAATGGACGAATTGCCCGTTTGCCGTTTCCTCGGGAGCTCTGGCAACATATGGACCAGACTCGCCCACAGCGAGCAGAACTGGTCTCCGTAAGAACGTTGAACCAAGGCCGTTTCCGCACACGCTATCTGCCCGGGTACCACGCTCTGGGGGAGAAGCTGTTTTTCTTCTCAGCTTCCCCACAGCGAGATGGGGCGATTGTGCGCCTCCTCAGGGTTTCCCACATTTTTCTCAAATCTTCTCTGATGCAACAGAACGCACGTTTCCTTCGAATGGGGCCGCCCTTCCTGAGCTAAGACAAAAATGAGTGAGCTGGAGGCTAAAAAAAGAAGACCGTAGATTTATACCCCACCCTTCTCTCTGAATCAGAGTCTCAGAGCGGCTCACAATCTCCTTTACCTTCCTTTCCCACAACAGACACCCTGTGAGGAGGGTGGGGCTGAGAGAGCTCTCCCAGAAGCTGCCCTTTCAAAGACAGTTCTGTGAGAACTATGGCTGACCCAAGGCCATTCCAGCAGCTGAAAGTGGAGGAGTGGGGAATTAAACCCAGTTCTCCCAGATAAAGAGTCCGTGCACTTCACCACTACACCAAACTGACTCACGCTAACTCAGCTTAGAGGAAACACTGCTTTCTAACACCACATATACATGATATGCATGCAACAAGGAGATACATCTCTTTGTCCCCTTCTGTTGCCGTCTTCCGTCTATGGGTGAGTACTTTTCCGTTCCATTTGTCATTCCCTCAACAATCCCTCCGTCCTAAGCAATGTTTTCATGACTGTTTTTATACAAGCTGGAACGGATCCAGAGGGCAACAAAGATGGCGAAGGGTCTGGAGACCAAGTCCTATGAAGAAAGGTTGAAGGAGCTGGGCATGTTTAGCCTGGAGAGAAGGCGGCTGAGAGGTGATAGGATCCCCATATTCAAGTCCTTGAAGGGCTGTCCTATAGAGGGGTCTGGAGACCAAGTCCTAGGAGGAAAGGTTGAAGGAGCTGGGCATGTTTAGCCTGGAGAGAAGGCGGCTGAGAGGTGATAGGATCCCCATATTCAAGTCCTTGAAGGGCTGTCCTATAGAGGGGTCTGGAGACCAAGTCCTATGAGGAAAGGCTGAAGGAACTGGGCATGTTTAGCCTGGAGAGGAGGAGGCTGAGAGATGATAGGATCACCATCTTCAAGGACTTGAAGGGCTGTCCTATAGAGGGGTCTGGAGACCAAGTCCTTTGAGGAAAGGCTGAAGGAGCTGGGGATGTTTAGCCTGGAGAGGAGGCGACTGAGAGGTGATAGGATCACCATCTTCAAGTCCTTGAAGGGCTGTCCTATAGAGGGGTCTGGAGACCAAGTCCTAGGAGGAAAGGTTGAAGGAGCTGGGCATGTTTAGCCTGGAGAGAAGGCGGCTGAGAGGTGATAGGATCCCCATATTCAAGTCCTTGAAGGGCTGTCCTATAGAGGGGTCTGGAGACCAAGTCCTATGAGGAAAGGCTGAAGGAGCTGGGCATGTTTAGCCTGGAGAGGAGGCGGCTGAGAGGTGATAGGATCACCATCTTCAAGTCCTTGAAGGGCTGTCCTATAGAGGGGTCTGGAGACCAAGTCCTATGAGGAAAGGTTGAAGGAACTGGGCATGTTTAGCCTGGAGAGAAGGCGTCTGAGAGGTGATAGGATCCCCATCTCCATGTCCTTGAAGGGCTGTCCCATACAGGAGGGTGTGGAACTGTTTTCGGTGGCCCCAGAAGGTCGGACCAGGCCCAATGGGTCGAAATTAAATCAAAAAGAGTTTCCAGCTCAACATTAGGAAGAACTTCCTGACCATTAGAGCAATTCCTCAATGGAACAGGCTTCCTCCTCGGGAGGTGGTGGGCTCTCCTTCCCTGGAGGTTTTTAAACAGAGGCTAGATGGCCATCTGATAGCAATGAGGATCCTGTGAATTTAGGGGGAGGTATTTGCGAGAACATAAGAGAAGCCATGTTGGATCAGGCCAATGGCCCATCCAGTTCAACACTCTGTGTCACACAGTAGCCAAAAAAACCCCAAGGGCCATCAGGAGGTCCACCATTGGGGCTAGAAGCCCTCCCACTGTGCACCCCCCCCCCCCGCAGCACAAGAATACATAGCATCACTGCCGCAGACAGAGAGTTCCAGCAATACCTATGAAGAAAGGCTGAAGGAGCTAGGCATGTTTAGCCTGGCGAGGAGGCAGCTGAGAGGTGATAGGATCGCCTGGTCCGGTCCGACAAGGTCTCATTTCTGTCTGATCCGGCCCTCATAACAAATGAGTTCGACACCCCTGGCACCAGCTCTCCAGGGTCTCCGGCTGAGGTCTTTCCCATCACCCACTGCTCGGTCCTTTTAAGTGAAGACGCCGGGGATCGAATCTGGGACCTTCTGCATGCCAAGCAGATACTTTATGGCTGAGCCAAAGCCCCGATAACCACAGTCCAAGGTCACTACTCCGCCAGGTAGGAGACAGACAAGCTGAAAGCATTTCTGCTCCTTCAGCAATCTCGGCGTTTTTGTATCCACAAAGAACGACCCTTGTAAATACTGTTCTAAAGGCGTAGACAGGGAAGGGCTCACTTCGAGTCATAGCCAGGCTAAACATTCCGGCTGCTAAAAATGGAAGGGGGTGTGTGTGTTGCGCTGAAGATAAACCCCCACCCACTCCCTTGAAGGGTGGGATCAACGTTTCTCATCACGCGGAGCTTGCCAAAACAGCCAAACTTGACGTCTCTGATAAAAGAAAACAACTTAAACTTGTACCTACACGGAAACCCTTTCTGGACCCCTTGCACAAAATAAATAAAGTGATGGCTTGTGGTTTGGAAGACTAAAAAAGCAAAGATAATAAGCTTATACAGAAAGATGACATATTTCCCATCACGGAGAGCCAGTTTGGTGTAGTGGTAAAGCGTGCGGACTCTTTATCTGGGAGAAATGGGTTTGATTCCCTGCTGGAATGGCCTTGGGTCAGCCAAAGCTATGGCAAAGGTTGTCCTTGAAAGGGCAGCTTCTGGGAGAGCACTCTCAGCCCCACCCACCTCACAGGGTGTCTGTTGTGGGGGAAGGAGATATAGGAGATTGTAAGCCACTCTGAGTCTCTGATTCAGAGAGAAGGGCGGGATATAAATCTGCAGTCTTCTTCTTCTAAGGAGTTAATGAGGAAAAGCATGGATTCCTGTAGCTGAGAAAATCAGATACTATTCCTTTTTAGCCTGTTTTCAGCTGTGTTCGTTTCTATTTTCTTGAGTGATTCTGTTTTACTTTGAGGGGGGGATTCTTGCCACAGGAGGTGGTGGCAGATGCAAGCACAGACAGCTTCAAGAGGGGATTGGATAAACATCTGGAGCAGAGGTCCATCAGTGGCTCTTAGCCACAGCATATTGTTAGAATTCTCTTTCTGGGGCAGTGATATTCTGTCTTCTTGGTGCTTGGGGGAGGCAACAGTGTGAGGGCTTCTAGTGTCCTGGCCCCACTGCTGGACCTCCTGATGGCGCTTGGGTTTTTTGGCCAATGTGAGACACAGAGTGTTGGTCTGGATGGGCCACTGGCCTGATCTAACATGGCTTCTCTTATGTTCTTAGGTGACACAGAGTGTTGGGACTGGATGGGCCACTGGCCTGATCCAACATGGCTTCTCTTCTGTTCTTATGTGACACAGAGTGTTGGACTGGACGGGCCATTGGCCTGATCCAACATGGCTTCTCTTCTGTTCTTATGTGTGACACGAGAGTGTTGGACTGGATGGGCCATTGGCCTGATCCAGCAGGGCTTCTCTTATGTTCTTATGTGACACGAGAGTGTTGGACTGGATGGTCCACTGGCCTGATCCAACACAGCTTCTCTTATGTTCGTCTTTTGCTGCTTGTATAAAAACCTTTATAAAATATATTTAAAAACAGAAAAAGAGTAGCCAGAGCACTCCATTAAGGTTTCCAAAATTTCGACTCATTTTCAGACAACAGAGATTAGTTTCCTTAAAGGAAAGGGGGGCCGGCTTTGGAGAGTGGAAGCCAAAGCATCACGCTTCCACCAAGCTCCCTCCCCCAAATCTCCAGAAATTTCCCCAGCCACAGTTGGCAAGCCAGGCAGCGCTCATCTTCCAGAGAGTTTCAAGATGCCAAGACAACATTGGATTTATATTCCGCCCTTCACTCAGGGTCTCAGAGCGGCTCACAATCTCCTACCTCTTCCTCCCCAACAGATGCCCTGTGAGGTGGGTGGGGCTGAGAGAGCTCCGGCAGCAGCTGCCCTTTCAAGGACAACCCCTACGAAAGCTCTGGCTGCCCCCAAAGGCCATTCCAGCAGGTGCAAGTGGAGGAGTGGGGGAATCAAACCTGGTTCTTCCAGATAAGAGCACACGCACTTCACCACTACCACCACCACCACTGGCTCTAAGCCTCGAATCTGCCCCGGCAACCTCGCTTCCTGACACAGCAACCCTGGCAGTCTTCGGTGGTCTCTCCTCCAAGCGCTGAATACGAAAACTGATTCTGAAGCTGAGCTGCTGAGAGCCAGCCCTGGTGCAATCTGTTCCCCCCCTCCCCACCTTAGCACAGACAGAGGAGGCCGGAACAGACGCTTCCTCCCAGCCCAAGGGATCAACAAAAGGTTGACTTTAGCAATTCCAAGAATATCAGTGGAGGGAGAAAGAAAATGAGATAAGGGGAAAGCGTACACACACACACACACAAGTGAAGAAATGTAGATGACTTCACTATCTCCGTATCTCCTCACATGAAGTGATGGTTTTGCTTTACTTTGCTCTGAGAAGACCTCACCTGGAGTACTGTGCTCGGTTTTGGGCACCACATTTTAAGAAGGATAGAGACAAGCTGGAACGGGTCCAGAGGAGGGCGATGGTGAGGGGTCTGGAGACCAAGACCTGTGAGGAAAGGCTGAAGGAGCTGGAGATGTTTAGCCTGGAGAGGAGGCGGCTGAGAGGTGATAGGATCACCATCTTCAAGTAGCTGAAGGGCTGTCCTATAGGGGATGGCGTGGAATTGTTTTCTGTGGCCCCGGAACGTCGGACCAGAACCAATGGGTTGAAATTGAATCAAAAGAGTTTCCAGCTCAACAGTAGGAAGAACTTCCTGACCGTTAGAGCAGTTCCTCAGTGGAACAGGCTTCCTCAGGAAGCGGTGGGCTCTCCTTCCTTGGAGGTTTTGAAACCAGATGGCCATCTGTCAGCGATGCAGATCCTGTGAATTTTTGGGGGGTAGGTATTTGTGAGTTTCCTGCATTGTGCAGGGGGTTGATGACCCTGGAGGTCCCTTCCAACTGGAGAGCTAGTTTGGTGTAGTGGTTAAGTGTGCGGACTCTTATCTGGGAGAACCGGGTTTGATTCCCCACTCCTCCACTTGCACCTGCTGGAATGGCCTTGGGTCAGCCATAGTTCTGACGGAGGTTGTCCTTGAAAGGGCAGCTGCTGTGAGAGCCCTCTCAGCCCCACCCACCTCACAGGGTGTCTGTTGTGGGGGAGGAAGGGAAGCTCTGAGACTCTTCGGAGTGGAGGGCAGGATATAAATCCAATATCTTCATCTACCTCACAGGGTGTCTGTTGTGGGGGAGGAAGGGAAAGGAGATTGTGAGCCGCTCTGAGACTCTTCGGAGTGGAGGGCGGGATATAAATCCAATATCTTCATCTACCTCACAGGGTGTCTGTTGTGGGGGAGGAAGGGAAAGGAGATTGTGAGCCGCTCTGAGACTCTTCGGAGTGGAGGGCGGGATATAAATCCAATATCTTCATCTACCTCACAGGGTGTCTGTTGTGGGGGGGAAGGGAAAGGAGATTGTGAGCCGCTCTGAGACTCTTCGGAGTGGAGGGCGGGATATAAATCCAATATCATCATCATCTTCTATGATTCTATGCCCTGAATCACTTTTAGGAGCACATATGCTTTTGTGATCCACACAATTCTCCATCACATAAAAAGGTAGACATGAGTTGCCACCCTACAATAAACAACAACTGTCCGTACGTGGGCCTTTCCCATATAAGAATAGATTTTTCTCCAATACAACTATAAAGAACAATATATTAATATAATTTCGATATGTTCTAAATATTATAATATAACGCAATGACATTTCCATTATGTTGTATTGCACCCCACCCCAACAAAAGACAAAAACGCTGTCTGTAACTTTCACGTTTGAGAAGAAATGAACAGGGCACGGTAAAAGAATCTCAGGCAATGTTCCCTCTAAGATGCAGTGTCTTGTGGGCAAAAATTCTACTTTGTGAGCTCCTGGCATTAAAGTTGGGAGCTCCTGCATAAATTAGTGTGCCTCCAGGGCCGTCCTTCCTGAGCTAAGAAAAAAAATGTGTGAGCTGACTCATGCTAACTCAGCTTAGAGGGAACACTGGCCTCAGGTAACTTTCCACAATTAGAAAGGATGCTCTTACACATTTATCTCCTATTTCGACACATCAATTGCTTTAACCGTTGCCCCCCCCCTTAATTAAATCCAAACTAGGAGTCAATTGCCCCTTTAAGACCAACTTAGTTTTATTTAGAATGTAAGCTATCGTGTGCTCTCTAGGCACACTTCATCAGGCAAGGAATCACTGAGGGGTTCCTCAGTGGAACAGACTCCCTCGGGAGGTGGTGGGCTCTCCTTCCTTGGAGGTTTTCAAACAGAGGCTAGATGGCCATCTGACAGCAATGAGGATCCTGTGAATTTAGGGGGAGGGATTTGTGAGTTTCCTGCCTTGTGCAGGGGGTTGGACTAGATGACCCTGGAGGTCCCTTCCAACTCTAGGATTCTATGACTGTTAAGAGCGGTTCCTCAGTGGAACAGGCTTCCTCCTTGGGAGGGGGTGGGCTCTCCTTCCTTGGAGGTTTTTCAACAGAGGCTAGTTGGCCATCTGACAGCAATGAGGATCCTGTGGATTTAGGGGGAGGTGTTTGTGAGTTTCCTGCCTTGTGCAGGGGGTTGGACTAGATGACCCTGGAGGTCCCTTCCAACTCTAGGATTCTATGACTGTTAGAGCGGTTCCTCAGTGGAACAGGCTTCCTCGGGAGGTGGTGGGCTCTCCTTCCTTGGAGGTTTTTCAACAGAGGCTAGATGGCCATCTGACAGCAATGAGGATCCTGTGAATTTAGGGGGAGGAATTTGTGAGTTTCCTGCCTTGTGCAGGGGGTTGGACTAGATGACCCTGGAGGTCCCTTCCAACTCTAGGATTCTATGACTGTTAAGAGCGGTTCCTCAGTGGAACAGGCTTCCTCCTCGGGAGGTTGGGGGCTCTCCTTCCTTGGAGGGTTTTCAACAGAGGCTAGATGGCCATCTGACAGCAATGAGGATCCTGTGAATTTAGCGGGAGGTGATTGTGACTTTCTTGCCTTGTGCAGGGGGTTGGACTAGATGACCCTAGAGGTCCCCTCCAACTCTATGATTCTATGATAAATTATGCAAATACAATTAAAATTCACATCTACGTAGTATGGGCCAGGCTACACGCCCATAACTTTTAGATCTCCTTCCCCTCGCATTGGCCACCCTGCATTGCTCTTGTTTTTTTCCAATTATGTCATTAAGTCGTTGCTTCATCCTCAACAAGTGTAGGCAGGCGGGGACGCGACCCAACGCAATCAGGCAACATAACAACCGTCATCATCGGCCGTGTGATGACACCGAGAATAGTTTCCCGTCGGCAGGAATGGGCGAAAACGTATCCTGCCATTATGATTTATGGGTATTTGTCTTTGTTTACCATGGGTCACCATGAATTTAAGTGAAAAATATAGTCCGCTTAAGCGTCCGCTTAATTTTTTCCTACCAAACTAGTTATTATAATTCATATTTGTGGATGTTCAGTGCTAAGGAGGCAACGAATGCTCTCATAAAGCCGCCTAATACTGAATCAGACCCTTGGTTCACCAAGGTCAGTCTGGTCTACTCAGACTGGCAGCCGCTCTCCAGGGTCTCAAGCTGAGGTCTTTTCCATCACCTCCTACCTGGTCCTTCGAACTGGAGATGCCAGGGCTTGAACTTGGGACCATCTGCATGCCAAGCAGATGCTCTGCCACTGAGCTATAGCCCCTCTCCATGGATCTCCAGGGTCTCAAGCTGTGGTCTTTCCCATCACCTCCAACCTGGTCCTTCGAACTGGAGATGCCGGGGCTTGAACTTGGGACCTTCTGCAGGCCACAGTCTCTCACCAAAAACGTTAAGAGGATGACGACATTGGATTTCTATTCCGCCCTCCACTCGGAGTGGCTCACAATCTCCTTTATCTTCCTCCCCCACAACAAACACCCTGTGAAGTGGATGGGGCTGAGAGAGCTCTTGCAGAAGCTCTGTGATAACAATGGCCGGCCCAAGGCCATTCCAGCAGCTGCAAGTGGAAGAGTGGGGAATCAAACCCGGTTCTCCCAGATAAGAGTCCGCACACTTAACCACTACACCAAACTGAGTTTTGGTCCAGCAAGGTCAGTATTGTCTCCTCAGACTGGCAGCAGCTCTCCAGGGGCTCAGACAGAGGTCTTTCCCATCACCTCCGGGCTGAAGATCCTGGAGACCGACCCTCTGCAAGCCAAGCAAGCACTATGCTTCTCAGCCACAGCCCCCTCCCCTAAATAGGAAATACTTCTCTAAAGGAAAGCAGCTCATACTTCTGGGGAAACAGAAAGAAATCAAAGTTGGTGTGTGACCAGCAGGTGATCTGGGCAGATCCACAGCTTAAGAACATAAGAGAAGCCATGTTGGATCAGGCCAATGGCCCCTCTAGTCCAGCACTCTGTGTCACACAAGTGGCCAAAACCCAGGGGCCATCAGGAGAACGTAAGAGAAGCCATGTTGGACCAGGCCAATGGCCCATCCAGTCCAACATTCTGTGTCACATAAGAACGCAAGAGAAGCCATGTTGGATCAGGCCAATGGCCAATCCAGTCCAACACTCTGTGTCACATAAGAACATAAGAGAAGCCATGTTGGACCAGGCCAATGGCCCATCCAGTCCAACATTCTGTGTCACATAAGAACGCAAGAGAAGCCATGTTGGATCAGGCCAATGGCCAATTCAGTCCAACACTCTGTGTCACATAAGAACAGAAGAGAAGCCATGTTGGATCAGGCCAATGGCCCCTCCAGTCCAACATTCTGTGTCACATAAGAACATAAGAGAAGCCATGTTGGATCAGGCCAGTGGCCCTTCCAGTCCAACACTCTGTGTCACATAAGAACATAAGAGAAGCCATGCTGGATCAGGCCAATGGCCCCTCCAGTCCAACACTCTGTGTCACACAGTGGCCAACAAACCAGGTGCCATCAGGAGGTCCATCAGTGGGGCCAGAACACTTGAATTAAAACCGTGCTTCAGATACGTTTCACATACACAGCGGGCTTAAGCTTATTCATTGCATTTTCCTGCATTAGCTATTATTTAGCGTGTATATGCTTACGTGCTTTTTTCTGGGGAGGGGTTTGCAGGTTCCATCGCATTCCCAAAGGGGTTCACGACCCAGAAAACGTAAAGAAGCACAACAGCAGACAAACCACAATGCGGGGAGAGTTCACCAGCTGCACAAAGCCACCGACGAGGAATCCGAGAGTTCCTTTTATCCAGGGGTGTCAAAAACATGCAGCGTAGGGGCTGAATCAGGCCCCCGGGAGGGCTCCGATCAGCCCCTCCCCCCCCGAGCAACTGGCTCTTGTCTGCTTCCTTCTCCCTCTCTCTTGCTTCCTTCTGCATCACAGCTTGTTTTCAAGGCGTGCTCAATCACACAGGAGGTACAGAGCAAAACATCGATTTTCTCCATTGGCTGAGGCTCCCCCCCCGTCCCCTGGAGAGGGAGGGAAAAGCTTCCTTTGTCCAGTTCCCTGGATCCCGTGGGAGAAATACAAAGAAAGCACCTTTAATACAAACAAGTGCTAGTGTTTTAAGCATGTTTAAAGTCTTTATTTTTTAAAACAAAAAAAATCTTTAGTCATGTTTGTCTGTGTCTTTAAAAAAGTTTATCTCTCTGCTACCTCATAGGTACAGACATGGCTCAACCCGGCAAGACAAGGTCTCATTTAGGTCAGATCCGGTCCTCAGAAGAAGAAATTGGATTTATATCCCGCCCTCCACTCCGAAGAGTCTCAGAGCGGCTAACAATCTCCTTTCCCTTCCTCCCCCACAACAGACACCCTGTGAGGTAGATGAAGATATTGGATTTATATCCCACCCTCCACTCCGAAGAGTCTCAGAGCGGCTCACAATCTCCTTTCCCTTCTCCCCCATAACAGACACCCTGTGAGGTAGATGAAGATATTGGATTTATATCCACCCTCCACTCCGAAGAGTCTCAGAGCGGCTCACAATCTCCTTTCCCTTCCTCCCCCACAAACCGACATCCTGTGAGGTAGATGAAGATATTGGATTTATATCCCACCCTCCACTCCGAAGAGTCTCAGAGCGGCTCACAATCTCCTTTCCCTTCCTCCCCCACAACAGACACCCTGTGAGGTAGATGAAGATATTGGATTTATATCCCACCCCACTCTGAAGAGTCTCAGAGCGGCTCACAATCTCCTTTACCTTCCTCCCCCACAACAGACACCCTGTGAGGTAAATGAAGATATTAGATTTATATCCCACCCTCCACTCTGAAGAGTCTCAGAGCGGCTCAACTATCTCCTTTCCTTCCTCCCCCCCAACAGACACCCTGTGAGGTGGGTGGGGCTGAAGAGATCTCTCAAAGCAGCTGCCCTTTCAAGGACAGAGTCTCAGAGCCGCTCACAAAACTCCTTTCCCTTCCTCCCCCCACTATAGACTACCCTGTGAAGCGGCTGGGGCTGAGAGGGCTCTCACAGCAGCTGCCCTTTTCAAGGACAACCTCTGCCAGAGCTATGGCTGACCCAAGGCATGCCAGCAGCTGCAAGTGGAGGAGTTGGAATCCAACCCGCTTCTCCCAGATAAGAGTCCGCACACTACACCAAACTGGCTCTCCTCAACAAATGGGTTCGACGCCCATGCTTTAATCCATCTGGAAACTTATAGACCACATTATAGGATCGACCTCACAAGTAAATTTGAGGATTAAAAAAGTAAAGGTAGTCCCCTGTGCAAGCACCAGTCGTTTTTGACTCTGGGGTGACGTTGCTTTCACAATGTTTTCATGGCAGACTTTTTACAGGGTGGTTTGCCATTGCCTTCCCCAGTCATCTACACTTTCCCCCCAGCAAGCTGGGGGACTCCTTTGACCAACCTCAGAAAGATGGAAGGCTGAGTCAACCTCGAGCCGGCTACCTGAACCAGCTTCCGCCGGGGATCGAACTCAGGTCGTGAGCAGAGGCTCCGACTGCCGTAATGCAGCTTTACCACTTCCTGCGCCACGGGGCTCTTTAAAAAAATTGGAGGATTACCCGCCCCCAAAAAAGTTTTAAAAAAAAAACCCTCTCCCCCAAAAAGGAAAAAAGTGCACACTCACCGTAGGAAAAAAAATATCCTACCAGACTGAGAGTGAAACAGGTCTGTACAAGAACTTCATCTCTAGAAACCAGACGGAAGCTACGCTTAAGTCCAGGGGTGTGTTTGCATGAAGCTGGCAGCCCAGAAAAAGCCGGTTCTGAACAAAAGGAAGGGATATCACCGATGCTTTTGAAAGCTCCAAATGCCAAAAAAAAAAAAGGCGGCAGGAAACAGTAATTGCAGTCAAAAATGTGATTTCCAGCCAAATGTGCAAAGTCCCTGGTTTGAGTCATGCCTGAGCGATGAAGCTCCCAGGTAGCCTCAGGGCAGCTGCTGGCTCTCAGCCTCTAGCTCTTTCCCCCCCCTCCCAAATTTGCAATGCAAGCACAGCACCATGACCTGGCCTACATCACAGGGGCAGGAGGATAACCAAGATCATGCACCCATGCAAAAGAAGAAGAAGAAGAAGATATTGGATTTATATCCCGCCTCCACTCCGAAGAGTCTCAGAGCGGCTCACAATCTCCTTTCCCTTCCTCCCCACAACAGACACCCTGTGAGGTAGATGAAGATATAGGATTTATATCCCGCCCTCCACTCCGAAGAGTCTCAGAGCGTCCCACAATCTCCTTTCCCTTCCTCCCCCACAACAGACACCCTGTGAGGTAGATGAAGATATTGGACTTATATCCCGCCCTCCACTCGAAGAGTCTCAGAGCGGCTCACAATCTCCTTTACCTTCCTCCCCCACAACAGACACCCTGTGAGGTAGATGAAGATATTGGATTTATATCCCACCTTCCACTCCGAAGAGTCTCAGAGCAGCTCACAATCTCCTTTCCCTCCTCCCCCACAACCAGACACCCTGTGAGGTAGATGAAGATATTGGATTTATATCCCGCCCTCCACTCCAAAGAGTCTCAGAGCGGCTCACAATCTCCTTTACCTTCCTCCCCCACAACAGACACCCTGTGAGGTGGGTGGGGCTGGAGAGGGCTCTCACAGCAGCTGCCCTTTCAAGGACAACCTCTGCCAGAGCTATGGCTGACCCAAGGCCATTCCAGCAGGTGCAAGTGGAGGAGTGGGGAATCAAACCAGGTTCTCCCAGATAAGAGTCCGCACACTTCACCACTATACCAAACTGGCTCTCCAGTGAAAGTGAAAGCACTTTCAGCGCTCAAAAGCTCTATGCAAATACTGCCATCCGCGTAGGAGCAAACAGACGAACCTAAGAAGAGCCCTGCTGGTCCACCTAGTCCAGCCACCTGTCTCACAGTGGCCAACCAGTTCCTCTGGAGGGCCAACAACAGGGCAGAGTGGCCGAGGCCTTCCCCTGAGAAGAACCCTGCTGGGTCAGACCAGGGAGGGTCCATCTAGTCCAGCCTTCTGTCTCACACAGTGGCCAACCAGTTCCTCTGGAGGGCCACCAGCAGGGCAGAGAGGCCGAGGCCTTCCCCTGAAAAGGAAATCAGAAGAGCCCTGCTGGATCAGACTAGTGGTCTATCTAGTCCAGCCTCCTGTCTCACACAATGGCCAACCAGTTCCTCTGGAGGGCCAGCAACAGGGCAGAGAGGCCGAGGCCTTCCCCTGGGAAGAACCTCAGAAGAGCCCTGCTGGGTCTGACCAGGGAGGTTCCATCTAGTCCAGCCTTCTGTCTCACACGGTGGCCAGCCAGTTCCTCTGGAGGGCCAACAACAGGGCAGAGAGGCCGAGGCTTTCCCCTTAGAAGAACCCTGCTGGGTCAGACCAGGGAGGGTCCATCTAGTCCAGCCTCCTGTCTCACACAGTGGCCAACCAGTTCCTCTGGAGGGCCAACAACAGGGCAGAGAGGCCGAGGCCTTGCCCTGAGAAGAACATTAGAAGAGCCCTGCTGGGTCAGACCAGGGAGGGTCCATCTAGTCCAGCCTCCTGTCTCACACAGTGGCCAACCAGTTCCTCTGGAGGGCCAACAACAGGGCAGAGAGGCTGAGGCCTTCCCCTGAGAAGAACCTCAGAAGAGCCTTGCTGGGTCAGACCAAAATCATCAGCTCTTAGAAGTTAAGCAAGCAGTGGACCCGGTTAGTGCTTTGGATTGAAGACCACCAAAGAAATCCAGGGCTGCTACACCGTGGCAGGCAATTACAAACCACTTCTGCACGTCTCTTGCCTTGAAAAACCATTAGGGTCACCACTCCAAATTGGCCGCAACTCGACAGCACTTTCTCCCACCAAATGGATCAGGAGAATACTTCAGGGCTTTCAGGAGGTCAGAGAAGCCCATCCATCTATCAAGGAGCAGGGGAGGAGGCAGACTGCAGAACGTATCTGCAGATCTATTGTCCTCAGGGGAAATTTTTAAAGAGGGGGAATGGCGGATCATTTTCTATAACAGGGGTGGCCAAACTGGTTTAATGCCTTCAGAAGCCTCACAGAATAAATGGCAGATGTTTTAGAGCCACAAGAGGGAGGGAGGGAGGGAGGGAGGGAGGGAGGGAGGGAGGAAGGAAGGAAGGAAGGAAGGAAGGAAGGAAGGAAGGAAGGAAGGAAGGAAGGAAGGAAGGAAGGAAGGAAGGAAGGAAGGAAGGAAGGAAGGAAGGAAGGACATAAGATAAGCCATGTTGGATCAGGCCAATGGCCCATCCAGCCCAACACTCTATGTCACACAGTGGCCAAATATACACACACACTGCGGCTAATAGCCACTGAGGGACCTCTGCTCCATATCTTTATCCCATCCCCTCTTGAAGCTGGCTATGCTTGTAGCCGCCGCCACCTCCTGTGGCAGTGAATTCCACAAGTTAATCACCCTTTGGGTGAAGAAGTACTTCCTTCTATCCGTTTTAACCTGACTGCTCAGCAATTTCATTGAATGCCCACAAGTTCTTGTATTGTGAGAAAGGGAGAAAAGGACTTCTTTCTCTACTTTCTCCATCCCATGCATAATCTTGTAAACCTCGATCATGTCACCTTGCAGTTGACGTTTCTCCAAGCTAAAGAGCCCCGAGCGTTTTAACCTTTCTTCATAGGGAAAGTATTCCAAACCTTTAATCATTTTAGTTGCCCTTTTCTGGACTTTTTCCAATGCTATAATATCCTTTTTGAGGTGCGGTGACCAGAATTGTACACAGTATTCCAAATGAGACCGCACCATCAATTTATATAGAAGGAAGAGGTGGGAAGGAAGCAACTTCAAATGCATTCTCCAAATCGCCATCAAGCGTGGCTTGAAAAACAGATTTAAATAAAGAAATGCCTTTTCCAAGCCAGCCAAGGGGGCAATGGGGCCTTCAAGAGTCACCCAATATGTTTGAAAGAGTCGCAGTTTGGCCACGCCTGTTCTATAAACACGAGAAATAGGATGCTGTCTATGAAAATCCAGGGAAAGAGGGAAGCATCTCGCAACCTTTCGCCATACCTGAACTGCCGGGTTATTTATTTTTACGGAGGTAGAGCAATCCCTCCCCCACCCCCCTACAAACCAAGGTCCTTGCTCGAAAAGGTGCCATGCCAAAGGAGTGGAGGCCCAGGCCTGCCCTAAGAGTTTTACCTTCTCTCTGACTACCTGGCAGCTACTGGCCTCATTGTACCTTGCAGGTGAACAACTTAAAAAAGGTAAAGGCAGTCCCCTGCGCAACCACCAGTCGTTTCCGACTCTGGGGTGAGGTTGCTTTCACGTTTCCACAGCAGACTTTTTACGGGGTGGTTTGCCCTTGCCTTCCCCAGTCCTCTACGCTTCCCCCCCAGCAAGCTGGGTGCTCATTTTACCAACCTCGGAAGGATGGAAGGCTGAGTCAACCTCGAGCTGGCTACCTGAAAACCCAGCTTCCACCAGGGATCAAACTCAGGTCGTGAGCAGAGGGCTCCGACTGCAGTACCGCAGCTTTAACCGACTTTATTCCACCATAAACAGGCCCGAGACCTGAGAAAGCAACCCCTCTGCCCCCACAGTTCACTCGCGTCCCGGGGCTCCTGTTCCGTTTCCCCCGCAACAGGCCACGAGTGCGAGAGAAGACGGTCTGCGACACGTTCTAGTGCACCCTTCGACAGCTGTATCGCCGAGCGCTGGGCCTCTGCCAGGACAGAAGGAACCGGTTCCCAGTTTCAACTGTGGCTTACATCAAAAAGATGAGTAACCGTCTTGGCTTGAGCGAAAAGAGGCAGCCGGGCAGCCACCCCTGCAGCGTTTGCTGCCAGTTCTACCTACCCCTCCACGGATTTGGATCTGCAACAGACTGAGAGCATCAGCCCAACGCTGCGTTTCAGCAACATGGGCCGCTCCGGAACGCCGCTCCGAAGGCCGCAACGTCGAGCCCTTTTTAATTTCCAGATCTGCTTTGTCCAACGCTTGCGGGAGAAAAACACAGCTGACGACTTTCTATTTTAACAGCTGAATCGGACTCCGACAGACCAGCTAGATTTCCCAGGATGTGAGCTCCCCTTCATGAGATAAAGGGCTCCGGGCCAGCCCTAGACGCTCCAGCACCCTAGGAAAGCTAACATCTGACACACACACACACCCCACTGCACTGATAATGTCACCAAGTCACGTTAGGGCACCCGGTTTTGTGCCCCCAGAAGGCAGGCGCCCCAGGCAACTACCTAGCAGCCGGGCCCTGCTCCAGGCTCTCTAGTCCCACTTGTATCTGACAAGGGTTGCCAGCCTCCAGGTGGGGCCTGGAGATCTCCCGCTTTCGCAACCGCTCTCCAGCTGGCAGAGATGGGCTCCCCTGGAGAAAACGGCTGTTCTGAAGGGGGGACTCTTTGGCATTGTACCACACACACACACACACACTGCACTGATAATATCACCGATTCACGCTAGGGCACCCAGTTTTGTGCCCCCCAGAAAGCAGGCGCCCCAGGAAAGGTTTCTGAAGGGGGGACTCTTTGGCATTGTACCACACACACACACACACCCCACTGCACTTCCCTCCCCAACCCGCATCCTCTCCTGTATACAACCACCAAAATCTTCATGTATTTTCCAACACAGACTTGGCAAACCTATATCTGACGAAGGAAGCTCGGACCCTGGAAAGCTCATATCCCGGAAAATGTGCAAGAGTCCCGGAACACCTTCAAAACCAGGGCGGCCAAACGGTGACTCGGGAGTCGCACATATTTCACGCATATTGTGCGGCTCTCGAAGCTGTTGGAGACGCTCTGCGTCCCCCTTTTTTAAAAAACCATGTAAAGAATCTATATAATTGAATCAATATGCAGGTATGATATTTTTTCACTAGGAGAGGGTTGGTGGTGTCTGAATGTCCTTCTGATATTTTTGTATAATATTTTCTTTTGTTAGTGGTCCCAGGTCTGATGAAGGCTGGAAAGAAACAAGTACTTCATCGATTGGTTGTCACCATACTACTTTGGGACTTGACTGTACATGTTTTGGACATTTGGACTGGTTTCTCTATATTTCTTAGAAAATTGGTCACTAGCTTCTATTTTGTTGTTGTGTGAAGCCAAGACAGCCAGCCGTATGGAGAAGACATGTCAAGTTAAATTAGCTTTCTTTCCACCTCTCCCTCCCTCCCCCCCCCTTCTATCTCCCTTCCTTCCTTGCTGCTCTCAAACGGCTGATGTTCCCGTCTTTGGGCTCTCAAACATCGGACGCTTATTCTATGAGGCTCTTGCGTCAAGCGAATTTGTCCACCGCTGTTCAAGAAGAACAACATCTGTGGCATGGGCAGGGGCGCTCACTTCTCCTAGAACAGGGGTGGCCAAACGATGGCTTTCAAACAAATTGTGTGGCTCCTGAAGCCCCCACTGCCCGGCTTGGAGAAGGCATTTCTCTCTCTAAATCTATTTTCCGAAGCCAAGCCTGATAGTGGTTTGGAAAACGCATTTAAAAGTTGCTTTCTTTCCACCTCTCCCTCCCTCTTGTGGCTCTCAAACATCTTCCATTTATTCTGTGTGGCTCTTACATTAAACCAGTTTGGCCACCCGTCCTAGAATGTATCTGGAGTAACCAGCTCCTCTCTCCTGCCACATATTTTGCCAGTCTTCAAGCTGCACCCGGACTCCTGCTCTTTTCTGCTGCTCCAAGGAGACTTAACGCAGCTCCCCATCTAGATCTAACCGCCCAAGGTGGTTGGGCTCTGAAGACGCTCCTGGGTTCGAATCTAGCCGTTCTACTGCAGGCCCGCACGGCTGCCCCCTCCGGCCGCCCTAGAACTAGCTTTATATTTTTTTAAAAACGTAAAAGAATTTTAAAAAAGGAAGAATCAAACTTGAAAGCCAAAGGAATCGGCAGATCTTCTCAAACACCGACCAAAGTTAAAATGGTTGCTGGGAAGCCTTGTCAACGTCAAATATTGCACAACTTTTAAAAAAGCTTCGAATGAAGCGACAGGATTGGAAAGAGGCGACGAATGCGACTAAAAGCAACGCGCCCTTGCATTTCCCCAGTGCATTTTTAAAGGTCTCGAGCGAGTTCCTGCAACGGTGCATGCATTAAAGGAAACGATGGGATTTGCAAAAATAATAAAAATAAGTAATAGTAAAATTAGTGCCGGCGGATCCAGATTACGGCCGCAGGCGCCTTACCAGGCTGTCGTCCTCGCTGCGAACGTCCACCAACGTACAAAGGCTCCGCGCCCCATTCATGGCTCGCCCTTCCCCGCCGACGCTCCCTGCGGAATGAAAGGGAGCGCAGCCACGCCCGCTCTTTATATATCGGTCACGCCCACTCGCCGCGAGCCACGCCCACTTTGCTTGACCCCGCGCCCGCGCATCCCTGAGTGGCTCTTCCAGCGTTCTGGCCGCGCCTTTCCCCGAAGCCGCGCCCACTGGCCTCTACGCCTCCGGTCTCCTGCTGCTTCGGGCGGCCGCCGCTGCGGCCCCGCCCCCTTCTCCTCAAGCCCCGCCTTCGTGCCCCCCTCCCTTTCCGCGCCTTCTCTCGCGCGCTACTGTGCGGGTTCCCTGCAGTCGGCTTTTGGTTTGCAAAGGGGAGGGCGGATCGGCGTGCAAAGTCAGGCCGTTGGCAATCCACAGCGATGACCTCACTGCTTAAGAAGCGCCTAGTCGAAGGGACCCTGAAGCCTGGGGTTGCCAACTCCAGGTTGGGAAATTCCGGGAGGTTTGGGGGTGGAGGCTAAGGAGGGTTTGGCAAAGGGAGAGGTGGAATGCCGTAGAGACCACCCTCCGACGCAGCCGTGTTTTCCCAGGAAAAGTGCTCTCCGGCTAGTACCCACAGGCAGGCAACCCCAGGCTTTTCTACAAAAAAAAGCCCAGCAGGAGCTCATTTGCATATTAGGCCACACCCCCTGATGTCACAATTGTTTCACACAGGGCTTTTATGTAGGAAAACGCAGCAGGAACTCATTTGCATATTAGGTAGGACCAGAACCAATGGGTTGAAATGAAATCAGAAGTTTCCAGCTCAACATTAGGAAGAGCTTCCTGATGGTTAGAGCGGTTCCTCAGGCTTCCTCTTTGGGAGGTGGTGGGCTCTCCTTCCTTGGAGGTTTTTCAGCGGAGGCTAGTTGGCCATCTGACAGCAATGCAGATCTTGTGAATTTAGGGGGAGATATTTGAAAGTTTCCTGCATTGTGCAGGGGGTTGGACTCGATGACCCTGGCGGTCCAACTCTATGATTCCAACTCTCTGATTCTAGGCTACACCCCCTGATTTCACCATTGTTCCACACAGGACTTTTTAAAGAAAAGCCCAGCAGGAGCTCATTTGCATACTAGGCCACACCCCCTGATTTCACTATTGTTCCACACGAATTTTTGAAGAAAAGCCCAGCGGGGACTCATTTGCATATTAGGCCACACACCCTGATGTCACCATCATTCCACACGGCTTTTTTGTAGAAAAAAGCCCAGCAGGAGCTCATTTTCATATTAGGCCACACCCCTGTTCCTGTACATTCCTGCTAAAAAAAAAAGCCCTTCACTGCTATCCTCCTTGGCAGCAGAGACCCTGGGGATTTCAGAGCTGCGTGACAGGCAGAAATTCAGCAGGTGAAGTTGAACCCAGCCATGCTTCATCTGGAGACAGGTTGCAATAAATCCATACCTCTAGGCTCCACCTGGAGCTTGGCAACCTTTATCTCTAGCCTCAATAGCCGATAACTGCCCAGCAGTTTATTAGCAGAAGAATGAAGAGTAACAACGAAAGCCTGCTAAACCCTGGAGACTGGGGGAGCGGGGAGTCCGGGAGGGTATAAAGTAGGGATGGGGAGGCCAAATTTCCTTAACGTAAGAGCCGCATAGAACACATGTCAGATGTTTGAGAACTGCAAGACAGGAACCTCAGATGTTGGAGATCCACAAGATAAAAAAAAGGGAAGAAATAGATGGGAGGGAGCGGTGGAAAGAAAGCAACTTTAAGGGCACTCTCCAAGCCGCCGGCTGGCTTGGCGAAGCTATTTAAAGAGACAAATGCCTTCTCCTAGCTGGCCCCCCCTGCTCTAATGCACAAGCTTTCGTGCACATGGTAGCTCAAGGAGTGTGCGCACACACAAAAGTTTATGCCCAGAATCCAACTTTGCTCTGCGGCTTCATACCCACACAGCTGCCCGCCTAGTTCTAGTAACTGTCCATAGAAATTAATATCAGAAATGGTGATTTTTTTTTTTAAGGCTAACTTCCTAGCCCTCGTGGTTACGCATGGAAAAGGGCCCTTTGCCAATGACTCTGCAGAGATTGCCATTTTAGCCCTGAGAAAGAGGCTCCCGGGTGTTCTGTGTTTATTTTTATACCGTTCGGAGGTTTTGGCAAGAGCACACCTGTAATTTTAGCCTTCCTTGCGAAAGGTGTGCCTGGTCTTGAGGTGGTAATTTTGTGCTCTGCTTTGGATTACCTAAGAGAGGATTCCTTCAGAAGCTTCGACTGGCCCCCGAACCGCAGCTGCTAAATTGATAGCAGATGCAACGCACAGGCAGGCCTCAGATTCAGCCGGAGCTCACAGAAGCGCAGCTCCTGAACCTTTCTGAGGGTTCCTCCCTCCCCACCTACCTTGCCCATGCAACAGAAGGTGCAGCTGCATAACAATCCTTGGATTAGGAGAGCGGGCGACCAGCCAGCTGGCCACCAGGGGCTTTGCCACGCACCCAGCAGCCCTCATTAACCCCTGGAGAAGCCCACGCCACCCTTTCTCCACTTCTGATGTGATTTTGAGGGGCGGGGGAGGGCTTGCTGGCTTTTTGACTGGGAATGGCCACGGTACAGCTCAGGAGAGCCCCAGGGCTCTCCTTTGCAGAGTGGTAAAGCAGCAGTACTGTGATCTGAACTCTCTGCTCACCTGAGTTCTATCCCAGCGAGAGCTGGTTCAGGTAGCCGGGCCAGGGGTTGACTCAGCCTTCCATCCTTCCAAAGTCGGTCAAATGAGTCCCCAGCTTGCTGGGAGGAAAGCATAGAGGACCGGGGAAGGCAAGGGCAAACCACCCTGTAAAAAGTCTGCCATGAAAAAGACATTGCAAAAGCAATGTCACCCCAGAGTCAAAAACGACTGGTACTTGCACAGGGGACAACCTTTCCCATTTTTTTAGTTTCCAGCATTCTCCAAAGACTGCTGGTAGGCTTCCCAACTCTAGGCTGGAGATTTGGAGGTGCAACCAAGAGATGGCACCATTTGTGGAGACGGGAACCTCGGTGGGAAATAATGCCACATAGAGTCTACTCACCCCCACACAGCAGCCGTTTTCTCCGCAGGAACTCTTTTGCATACTAGGCCACACACCCCTGATGGAGCCAATCCTCTAGGAGCTCTTTGTCCAGGGCAGGGATGGCCAAACTTGCTTAACATAAGAGCCAAAAAGAATAAATGTCAGATGTCTGAGAGCCACAAGACATGAACATCAGATGGGAGGGAGGGAGGGAAAGAAGGAAGGAAGATTTGGGGGGGGGGAGAAGTGAAAAGAAAGCAACTTTAAATGCATTCTCCAAGCTGCTTTAGAAAGAGAAATGTCTTCTCCAAGCTGGTCGATGGGGCAGTGGGGGCTTCAAGAACCACACAATATGTGTGAAAGAGCCACATGTGATTCCCGAGCCGCGGTTTGGCCACTGCTGGTCCAGGGCCTACTGTAAGCTCCTGTAGGATAGGCTATATCAGGGGGTGTGGCCTAATATGCAAAGGAGTTCCTGCTACAAAAAGAAAGCCCTGGATATCTACAATAAGAACATAAGAGAAGCCATGTTGGATCAGGCCAATGGCCCCTCCAGTCCAACACTCTGTGTCACATAAGAACATAAGAGAAGCCATGTTGGATCAGGCCAATGGCCCCTCCAGTCCAACACTCTGTGTCACATAAGAACATAAGAGAAGCCCTGTTGGATCAGGCCAGTGGCCCCTCCACTCCAACACTCTGTGTCACATAAGAACATAAGAGAAGCCCTGTTGGATCAGGCCAATGGCCCATCCAGTCCAACACTCTGTGTCACATAAGAACATAAGAGAAGCCATGTTGGATCAGGCCAGTAGCCCATCCAGTCCAACACTCTGTGTCACATAAGAACAGAAGAGAAGCCATGTTGGATCAGGCCAGTGCCCCCCCCCCAGTCCAACACTGTGACTGTGGTCAGACATGCTAAATAATCCACTTTCAATTTACTTTCAATGCACTTTCCAACTGGATTTTTGCCAGTTCAAAATACCCTCTGGGTATTTTGGTTGGGAGGTGGTGGGCTCCCCTCCTTTTGGGATTTTTAAACAGGCTAGATGGCCATCTGACAGCAATGCTGATTCTGTGAATTTGGGCAGGTGATGAGAAGGAGGGCAGGAAGGGTATGTATGGGGGGGGAGGTATTTGTGACGTTCCCGCATTGCGCAGGGCAGTTGGATTCGATGACCCTGGAGGTCCTTTCCAACTGTAGGATTCTATGAGCACATAACGGGAACGTGGCACGAGACAGAACGGGAGTTTTGCAGTGGGGCTTTTTGTTAAGCCACTTGTTAACGCGTATATTTAAAAAGGCATGAGAACTGAGCGGTCAGCTGGCCTTTCCAAGAAGGAGCAGCGGCGTCTGCTAACCACACGGTATGCTGCCCTCTTTCCAAAAGACAAAACCTTGCTAAGTTATGCTCATTTAATTGTTCCGTCACATTCTATCTAAGGGCAGGTGATTAATGAAGTACAAACGCTTCAAGCCGCCGGCTGTGTTGCTGGAAAACATCTCATTCATGCCGCGGCTAAATATTCACCGCCAAACCCCAGCTAGCAGCCTCCCGTCACCCTGACAGGAAGTTTTATGCCAAGTTGCCAACTCCAGGCTGGGAAATACCTGCAGGTTTGGGGTGAAGCCTGGAGGGTGGCTTTGGGAAGGGGAGGGGCCTCAGCAGGATAGAATGGCAGAGAGCCCATCCTCTGAAGAAACCGTTTTTTCCTTCAGAGAAACTCATTTCTGTCGTCTGGAGAGCAGCTGTCATTCCAGGTGACCTCTAGGTCCCTCCTGGTCCCACCTGGAGGTTGGCAGCTCTAGTATTAGGTTTCCCCACCCGGGAGGTTCCTCCCCCAGTGTCGTCAGCACAATGACGTCACCCGGAAGTGATGTCGTCGCACCGGTGACGTCACTCACGGCCTCTTTGGGCGTTTCCAAGAAAACTCTATGGTTTTCCCAGACACTCTAGCCATTTGGGAGGGGAAAACTCTATGGTACCTATTGTACCATAGAGCGGGATATTGTACCATAGATATTGTACCATATCGTACCATAGAGTTTTCCCTCCCAAATGGCTAGAGCGTCTGGGGAAACCATAGAGTTTTCCCGGAAATGCCTAGAGCGGCCACAAGGACTGGAAGGTAGCAAATGTCACCCCCATCTTTAAAAAACAGAGGCTAGATGGCTAGATGGCCATCTGACAGCAATGAGGATTCTGTGAATTTAGGAGGAGGTATTTAAGGGTCAAGAAGCAACTGTCAGAAAGGGATATGGAACGACAGATTGGTTTAGAACAGGAAAAGGAGTTTGACAAGGATGTATATTGTCACCCTGCTTATTTAATTCATATGCTGAGTACATCATGCGGAATGCTGGCCTGGATGAAGCAAAAGCTGGAATTAAGATCGCCGGGAAAAACATCAACAACCTCAGATATGCAGATGAC
The DNA here is from genome assembly GCF_032191835.1 of Heteronotia binoei. NCBI lineage: Eukaryota > Metazoa > Chordata > Lepidosauria > Squamata > Gekkonidae > Heteronotia > Heteronotia binoei. The sequence continues at coordinate 278,654,493 of NC_083223.1, forward strand.
ACCACTCTAATGGCAGAAAATGAGGAGGACCTAAAGAACCTCTTGTTGAGAGTGAAAGAGGAGAGCACAAAAGTAGGCTTGAAACTCAACATCAAAAAAAGCTAAGATCATGGCATCCAGCCCCATCACACCTTGGCAAATAGAAGGGGAGGACAGCTATGGCGAACCTGGGCAGTATAAGAAAAAGTAGAGACATCACCCTGCCAACAAAAATCCGTATAATCAAAGCAATGGTATTCCCAGTAGTCATGTATGGCTGTGAGAGCTGGACCATAAGGAAGGCCGAGCGCAGAAGAATAGATGCTTTTGAGATGTGTTGCTGGAGAAGAATCTTGAGAGTCCCTTGGACTGCAAGAAGATCCAATCAGTCAGTCCTAAGGGAAATCAACCCAGACTGTTCCCTGGAAAGTCAGATACTGAAGCTGAAACTCAAATACTTTGGCCACCAAATGAGAAGGGAGCACTCCCCGGAGAAGACCCTGATGCTTGGAAAGACAGAAGGCAAAAGAAGAAGATGGAGGCAAAAGAGGAGATGGCTGGACAGCGTTACTGATGTGACTAACATGAATTTGAGCAGACTTCGGATGTTGGTGGAAGACAGGAGGGCCTGGCGTGACTTTGTCCATGAGGTCGCAAAGAGTCGGACTCGACTGTGCGACTGAACAACAACAAAAAGTGGTGAGTTTCCTGCCTTGTGCAGAGGGTTGGACTAGATGACCCTGGAGGTCCCTTCCAACTCTACGATTCTATTATTCTGTAGTCTGGAGAAGAACTGTCATGTTGGGGGATCTCCAACCCCCAACTGGAGTCTGGCACCCCCAGCTACTCAGAGTGTTTTGGTTCGGAGTCCCTAACTGGAACACAGAATGAGTCAGAACTGGGCGTTGACGGTGGATTTTTATTAACACACTTGTTAGCGCGTATTTTGAGACAGGCACAGAAATTGAGTGATCCTCTGCTCTTCTAAGAACCCATGGCAGCGTCGGCTAACCACATGGTAAATTGGCCCTCTTTCCAAAAAGACACAACATGGCAAAGCTATGCTAATCTATTTGTTCCGTCTCTTCCCGAGGTGAGTTATTAGCCGAGTACAAATTCTTCAGGCTGCTTGCAAACACCGCATTCATTCCACAGTAAATATTCACCACTAAACCTGACCTAGCAGTCTCCGTTCGCCCTGACACAAAGCTTTACCAGGATGTATGTTTAACCCAGCCTGCAGACTCCAGGTCAGCCCAATTTCAGAAACTGGAGAAACGTCGACTGAGGGGTGACATGATAGAGGGTTACTAGATCATGCCTGGGATAGAGAAGGTAGAGAACGAAGTCCTTTTCTCCCTTTCTCACGATACAAGAACTCGTGGGCACTCGAAGAAATTGCTGAGCAGTCGGGTTAGAACGGATAAAAGGAAGTCCTTCTTCACCCAAAGGGTGATTAACACGTGGAATTCACTGCCACAGGAGGTGGTGGCAGCTGCAAGCATAGAAAGCTTCAAGAGGGGATTGGATAAAAATATGGAGCAGAGTTCCATCAGTGGCTATTAGCCACAGTGTATTGTTGGAACTCTCTGTCTGGGGCAGTGATGCTCTCTATTCTTGGTGCTTGGGGGGGCCACAGTGGGAGGGCTTCTAGTGTCTTGGCCCCACTGATGAACCTCCTGATGGCACCTGGGTTTTTTGGCCACTTTGTGAAACAGAGTGTTGGACTGGATGGGCCATTGGCCTGATCCAACAGGGCTTCTCTTACATTCTGCTTTCTGGGGCAGTGATGCTCTGTATTCTTGGTGCTAAGGGGGCACAGTGAGAGGGGTTCTAGTGTTCTGGCCCCACTGATGGACCTCCTGATGGCCCCTGGGTTTTTTGGCTACTGTGTGACACAGAGTGTTGGACTGGATGGGCCACTGGCCTGATCCAACATGGCTTCTCTTATGTTCTCATGTGACACAGAGTGTTGGACTGGATGGGCCATTGGCCTTACCCAACATGGCTTCTCTTCTGTTCTTATGTGACACAGAGTGTTGGACTGGATGGGCCATTGGCCTGACCCAACATGGCTTCTCTTCTGTTCTTATGTGACACAGAGTGTTGGACTGGATGGGCCATTGGCCTGACCCAACATGGCTTCTCTTCTGTTCTTATGTGACACAGAGTGTTGGACTGGATGGGCCATTGGCCTGACCCAACATGGCTTCTCTTCTGTTCTTATGTGACACAGAGTGTTGGACTGGATGGGCCACTGGCCTGATCCAATATGGCTTCTCTTATGTTCTTATGTGACACACAGTGTTGGACTGGATGGGCCACTGGCCTGATCCAACAGGGCTTCTCTTATGTTCTTATGAGTCTCAGGCAGGGCAGTCTTTGCTGCAGCCCAGCCCTTTTGGAGCCTTTTGCAGGCTGCGGGGAGGGCATCTCTAGGGGAAATGGGTCTGGCCTTCACCAGGACCTCCAACACATTTCCCTCCCCCAGACAGACCTGCAGCCGCTCCAGAGACTGCTCCCCTGTATCTTTTTCGCCTCTGGGTTTGGTAAGCGATGGGGGCCAGTTACGACCACTTAAGGCTTAGGGTTGCCAGACCTTAATGTGGGGCTGGAGGTCTTCCAGATTTACAGCCAAGGCCCCGGAGCAGAGAGCTCACTTCCCCTGGAGAATTGGGCAATTTCTGCCTCCCACACCTAAGCTGATATTCAACTGCTAAACCATGAGGGTTGCCAGGTGTATGTTGGAAGATATCTGGGGACTTTGGGGGTGGAGAGGGTGGGGTTTGGGGAGGGGAGGGGCCTCAGCATGACCCAATGCCACAGAGTCCACCCTCCAAAGCAGCCATTTTCTCCAGGGGAACTGATCTCTGCCTGCTGGAGATTAGTTGCAAAAACGGGAGATCTCCAGCCTGGAGGCTGGCAACCCTAGATCCAGGAGAAGGTGGGGTTTGGGGAGGGAAGGGTCCTCAGCATGGGACAATGCCCTAGAGTCCAACCTCCAAGACAGCCATTTTCTCCAGGGGAGCTGATCTCTGCCTGCTGGAGATCAGTTGCAAAGACGGGGGATCTCCAGCCTGGAGGCTGGCAACCCTAGATCCAGGAGAGGGTGGGGTTTGGGGAGGGAAGGGCCCTCAGCATGGGGCAGTGCCCTAGAGTCCAACCTCCAAGACAGCCATTTTCTCCAGGGGAGCTGATCTCTGCCTGCTGGAGATCAGTTGCAAAAACGGGTGATCTCCAGGCACCGCCTGGAGGCTGGCAACCCTACAAACCATTCCTCTAATCCTGTCTCCTGACTGCCCCTTGGTGCCCACAGGTTTGCCAGCTCTCAGGTGGGCGCAAAGAAAACCCTATTAAATCTATATTCATAAAGTGAACGCAGTTTACAAATTGCACGCAATTATACTATTAGTGACCTGCGTCTCACATCGCCAGGAATATTAGCCAGAAGAATTCAAACACACCATTCCAAAACCACTGCAAAATATCACCACGTTCACATTCGAGCAACAATCCGATCGCTGGGATTGTGCGTCTGAAATCTTCTGACTAATAGTCGTGGCTATGTGAGATGTATGTCACCAATGGTATAATTTGGTGCAATTTGTAAATTGAGCACAATTTTGTGAACGTAGATTTAAGAATGTGTCAAAAATGCAGATCAGGGGCCAAATCTTATCAGGCCCCTGAGCAACTGTCTGTCATCTGCTTCCTTCTCCCTGTATCTTGCTTCCTTCCGCATCACAGCTTGCTTTGCAAGGCTTGCTCAAACCGCACAGCAGAGCTACAGAGCAAAAGCTTTGTTTTCTCCATTGGCTGAAGCTCTGCCATTGGGGAGGAAGTGGGGAGGAATAGCATGCTTTGCCAGGCTCTCTCAATCTCACAGTACAGCTACTGATCCAAGCCTCTCTTCCTTCTATTGGCTAAGGCTCCTACTCCCCCCGCCCAGTCTCCTGGGGAAGGAAGGAAATAACCAGAGCTTCCTTTGCCCAGTTCCCTGGGCCCCGTGGGAGAAATACAAAGAAAGCAGCTTGAAGACCAATTAAGTGCTAATGTTTTAAGCATATTTTAAGTGTTTTAAATCTCTATATATGTGTCTTTGTTCTTTATAAAATGTATATCTCTACTACCTAATCTTAAACAGGTACACACACATGGTCCAGTCCAACAAAGTCTCATTTATGTCACATCCGGCATGGCTTCTGCAAAGGGAAGTTTGGCCTCACCAACTTTTTGGAGAAGAAGACGACTGCAGATTTATACCGGCCCTTCCCCCAGAGTCAGAGACTCAGAGTGGCCTACAGTCTCCTATATCTTTTCCCCCAACAACAGACACCCTGTGAGGTGGGTGGGGCTGAGAGAGCTCAGACAGAAGCTGCCCTTTCAAGGACAACATCTACCAGAGCTGTGGCTGACCCAAGGCCATTCCAGCAGCTGCAAGTGGAGGAGTGGGGACTCAAACCCGGTTCTCCCAGATAAGAGTCTGCCCTTTCAAGGACAACCTCTACCAGAGCTGTGGCTGACTCAAGGCCATTCCAGCAGCTGCAAGTGGAGGAGTGAGGAATCAAGCCCGGTTCTCCCAGATAAGAATCCACGCACTTAACCGCTACACCAAACTGGCTTTCAGGAGAGCCCATCACCTCCTGAGGAAGCCTGCTCCACTGAGGACACCCTGTGAGGTGGGTAGGGCTGAGAAAGCTCTGACAGAAGCTGCCCTTTCAAGGACAACCTCTGCCAGAGCTATGGCTGACCCAAGGCCATCCCAGCAGCTGCAAGTGGAGGAGTGGGGAATCAAATCTGGTTCTCCCGGGGAAGAGTCCGCGCACTTCACCGCTACGCCGAACTGGTTCTCTGTGGCCCTACGCTTAGACAACTTCCAGGTGATGTCCCATTATTACAACTGATCTCCCAGGTCCTCACCTGGTCACGGGGTGAGGGGGGCAGGGTCGCCACATCCAGGTTGGGAGATTCCTGGAGATTTGGGGATGGAGATGGGGGAACAAGGACCTCCGTGAGGTACACTGCCACAGAGTCCACCCTTCAAAGCAGGGGTGGCCGAACCGCAGCTCGGGAGCCACGTGTGGCTCTTTCACACATATTGTGTGGCTCTTGAAGCCCCTACTGCCCCATCAGCCGGCTTGGAGAAGGCATCTCTCTCTTTAAATCCCTTCTCCAAGCCAAGCTGGCTGGAAGCTTGGAGAATGCATTTAAAGTTAAAGTTGCTTTCTTTCCACCTCTCCCTCCTCCATCCCTCCATCTTCCTTCCTCCCTATCTCCCTTTCCCTCCCTCCCTCCCTCCCTTCCTTCCTCCCTCCCTCCCTTCCTTCCTCCATCTTGTGGCGCTAAAACATCTGCCATTTATTCTTCCCTCCTTCCTTCCTTCCCTCTCTTTCCTTCCTCCCTCCCTATCTCCCTTCCTTCCTTCCTTCCTTCCTTCCTTCCTTCCTTCCTCCATCTTGTGGCGCTAAAACATCTGCCATTTATCCTTCCTTCCTTCCTTCCTTCCTTCCTTCCTTCCTTCCTTCCTTCCTTCCTTCCTTCCTTCCTTCCTTCCTTCCTTCCTTCCTTCCTTCCTTCCTTCCTCCCTCCCTCCCTCCCTCCCTTCCTTCCTTCCTCCCTCCCCATCTCCCTTTCCTTCCTTCCTTCCTTCCCTCCTTCCGTCTTGTGGCTCTCAAACCTCTGACATTCACCTCTTGCGGCTCTCAAACATCTGATGTTTATTCTGTGTGGCTCTTACGTTAAGCAAGTTTGGTCACCGCTGCTCCAAACCATCCATCTTCTCCAGAAGCGGAACTGATCTCCGTAGCCTGGAGATGAGCAGTCATTCCAAGGGGCCCTCAGGTCCCTCCGGGAGGCTGGCATCTGGAGGCTGGCATCTTGCCAATCTCCAGGCGGGTAGCAAGGGAGCCCCTAAGGGTTCTGTGACTAAACCAGCCTCCAATATGCTCAACAAATTCTCATTAAAGTTTATAACAGAAACATAAACACTTAGAGCAATAAATTGTACATAAGATGAAGTCATACAATATGCACGGTCCTTGAAAAGGACAAAATAGGTGAAGTTCTACAATATGCACAGTCTTTCCTGGGACCAATACTCCTTCAAATGGTTTCAACCAAGAACTGGCAAGATAGAGTCTTCTTCACGAATCGAACTGCTGTAGAAAAAAAGCCAACAGTAGCAGACAGCTGAGAAGGCGGCGCCTCTCTGCCTCCGTTTCCCTGACGCTTCCACAGGCTTAATGCAAAAAAATCACAAAATTGACAATGGAACTCAATCCTTCAAGTGCCATGTAAGTGAAGTTTATAATGTGGTGCTCCAGCAACTCTCAGGTCCCATCTGGAGGCTGGCATCTGGAGGCTGGCATCTTGCCAATCCCCAGGTGGGGGCAGGGGATCTCCCGGTTTGAAGGCCCTTCCCCCACTTCAGAGTCATCAGAAAGCAGGGGGGGGGTATCTGCTGGGGACACCATTATTCCCTATGGAGACCGATTCCCATAGGGTATAATGGAGAATTGACCCACAGTTATCCAGGGCTCTGGGGGAGCTGTGTTTCGAGATAGAGGCACCAAGTTTTCAGCATCACATCCGATACCTCTCCTCAGAGCACCCTCCAAGTTTCAAAAGGATTGGACCAGGGGGTCCAATTCTGTGAGCCCCTAAAGATGGTGCCCCCATCCTTCATTACTTCCAATGGAGAGAAGGCATTTGAAAGGCGTGCGGTCCCTTGAAATGCGATGGCCAGAACTCCCTTTGGAGCTCAGTGATGCTTGTCACCCCCTTGCTCCTGGCTCCGCCCCCAAAGCCCCCAGATATTTCCTGAATTGGACTTAGCAGCCCTACTCCCCCCCCCCCCCCCCATAAGTCTCCTTGAGACCCACCTGGGAGCAGAAGACAGCCTTCGCCTTCACCTCTCGGTCCCAGCCGCGAGGATGGAGCAACGCCGCACCTGGGCCAGCCAGGACAGGCATGGAGAGCCTCCTGGGACCCCAAGGGCTGCGGGAGGCCGTGGCTCCTCTCCTGTACAGAGCATCCATCCAGAAGACCTTCACCCCAACGAGGGCCGGCAGGGGACCGAGGAGCAAATCGGGTTTCTCCTTCTCCTCTTCCCGGGCGACCAGGTGCTCTCTTTGCTCTCCGGTTCCAGCTCCCGCCACCTCCGCCTCCTCTCCCGAAGAGGCCCTAATTGCTACATTCCCGAGCGGTTAGCTCATGGGAGGCCTGCGGTGGAAGGAAGGCCTCCTCTTTTCCTCAAGGGGTTGCCAACTCCAGTCTGGGGAATTCCTGGAGACTTGGGACGGTGCCTGCAGTAGGGTTGCCAATCCCCAGGTGAGGGCAGGGGATCCCCTGGTTTGGGGGCCTTCCCCCAATTCAGGGTCTTCAAAAAGTGGGGGGGGTGGGAACGGAAAGGTCTGCTGGGCACTCCATTATTCCCTATGGAGACTGATTCCCAAAGGGAGAATTGATGGAGAATTGATCCGCAGGTTTCTGGGGGGCTGTTTTTTGAGGTGGAGGCATCAACTTCTCAGCATAGCATCCAGTGCCTCTCCTCAAAACACCCTCCAGGTTTCAAAAGGATTGGATCTGGGGGTCCAGTTCTATGAGCCCCCAAAGAAGGTTCCCCTATTGTTCATTATTTCCAAACGGAGGGAAGGCATTTAAAAGGCGTGGAGTCCCTTTCAATGTGACGGCCAGAACTCCCTTTGGAGTTCAATGATGCTTGTCACACCCTTGCTCCTGGCTCCACCCCCAAAGTCCCCAGATATTGCTTGAATTGGGCTTGCCAACCCTAGTTTCCTCTAGCCACGGCGTTTCTGTTGAGCCACCGTGACGCCTACCCTTGAATCGACTTCGCATTCCGCACGGATTAGCATGATCCTTTGTAACAACCACTTATTGTGGCAGAGAGTTCCGCCGGCTAAAAGGAAGGAAAGCTATTTCCATGGTTGGTGTATGGTTGTTACATGGGAGGGCCCGTGGCTTCCTTTTCCTTCGCAAGAAGATCAGGGCCCCTGAAGTCATACAAGGACAGCACACCCGACTTCCTTCCTTGGAGGTTTTTAAACAGAGGCTGGATGGCCATCTGACAGCAATGAAGATTCTGTGAATTTAGGGGGAGGATTAGTGAGTTTCCTGCATTGTGCAGGGGGTTGGGCTAGATGAACCTGGAGGCCTCTTCCAGCTCTATGATTCTATGATTCTAAGTTTCCACAGGCTTCCTTGGGAGGTGGTGGCTCTCCTTCCTTGGAGGGTTTTCAACAGAGGCTAGATGGCCATCTGACAGCAATGAAGATCCTGTCAATTTAGGCAGAGGATTGGTGAGTTTCCTGCATTGTGCAGGGGGTTGGACTCGATGACCCTGGAGGTCTCTTCCAGCTCTATGATTCTATGATTCTAAGTTTCCACAGGCTTCCTTGGGAGGTGGTGGGCTCTCCTTCCTTGGAGGGTTTTAAATAGAGGCTAGATGGCCATCTGACAGCAATGAAGATCCTGTCAATTTAGGCAGAGGATTGGTGAGTTTCCTGCATTGTGCAGGGGGTTGGACTCGATGACCCTGGAGGTCTCTTCCAGCTCTATGATTCTATGATTCTAAGTTTCCACAGGCTTCCTTGGGAGGTGGTGGCTCTCCTTCCTTGGAGGGTTTTCAACAGAGGCTAGATGGCCATCTGACAGCAATGCAGATCAGGTAAATTTAGGGGGAGGTATTTGTGAGTTTCCTGCCTTGTGCAGGGGGTTGGACTAGATGACCCTGGAGGTCCCTTCCAACTCTATGATTCTGTGAATCTGTGCTTCAGCATTCAAACAGGGAATTGTCCACAGAATTATAAGTCTGGGAAGGGAGAGGATGAGGTGGTCTGACCGGACACTTGCCAGAGTGTCCTCCGATAGGGCTCATGTGCCTTCCACAATTGCATGACCGACAAATGCAAGGTCTACTTAAAGCACCTTTCCCAGCCATGACCATGGAAAAGCCGAACCGGGAAACCCAGGAGAGGGCCCGGCCTTCTTGGTGACGGCCCCGAAGCTCTGGAACTCTTTCCCCAGGGAAGTTCATCTGCCCCCTTCTGTAATCACCTTCCGCCAGGGGTCTAATCTTTTTGGTTTCGTTTGGCATTCCTTCAACGATCTCTTCTGACTAACCGATGGTGTCGTGGCTGTTTTTACATTTTGCATGTGCGTTCCCTGTGTTTGTTTAGGACTCAGCAGTCGTCTAGCGTGCAGCAATGCAAACTTTGCCCGAGCCAGGTGGGTAAACAAAGGGCATTTCTGGATTGGCACGCACCTTCCTGCAACGGTTGCCGGCTTCCCGGCGGCTCCTGGACACGTTCCCAAATTAGAACTGTTCTCCAGGTTGCAAAGAACAATTCACCTGGCCAAAGTGAGGAGTCCGCCTCATCCAGGAATTGCAAAGCAGCTGCACCTGCTATTCATTGGACAAGATAGGGAGGTGGGAGGAAGGAGGGGGAACCCTCAGAAAGGTTCAGGAGCTGTGCTCCTGTGAGCTCCTGCTGAATCCGAGGCCTGCTTCCAACAATATGCTGTGGCCCTTCCAGCCCAACACTCTGTGTAACACAGTGGCCAAAAAAACCAGGAGCCATCAGGAGGTCCATCAGTGGGGCCAGGACACTAGAAGCTCTCCCACTGTGCCCCCCTAAGCACCAAGAGAAGAGAGCATCACTGCCCCAGAAAGAAGAATGTAAGAGAAGTCATGTTGGATCAGGCCAGTGGCCCATCCCATCCAACGCTCTGTGTCACACAGTCAAAAAACCCAGGTTCCATCAGGAGGTCCATCAGTGCGGCCAGGACACTAGAAGCCCTCCCACTGTTGCCCCTCCCAAGCACCAAGAATTCAGAGCATCACTGCCCCAGACAAAAGAACGTAAGAGAATCCATGTTGGATCAGGCCAGTGGCCCATCCAGTTCAACACTCTGTGTCTCACACAGTGGCCAAAAAACCCAGGTGCCCTCAGGAGGTCCATCAGTGGGGCCAGGACACTAGAAGCCCTCCCACTTGTTCTCTCCAAGTACCAAGAATACAGAGCATCACTGCCCAACACAGAGTTCCAACAATTTGTTGTTGTTCAGTCACACAGTCGAGTCCAACTCTTTGCGACCTCAAGGACCAAGTCAGGCCAGGCTCTCCTGTCTTCCACTATCCTCCAAAGTCTTCTCCAGTGAGTGCTCCCTTCTCATTTGGTGGCCAAAGTATTTGAGCTTCAAGGGACTCTCAAAAGTCTTCTCCAGCACCAGAGCTCGAAAGCATCTGTTCTTCTGTACTCGGCCTTCCTTATGGTCCAACTCTCACATCCATACATTACTACTGGGAATACCGTCGCTTTGACCTTATGGACTTCTGTTGGCAGGGTGATGTCTCTACTTTTTATTATACTGCCCAGGGTCGCCCTAGCTGACCTCTGCTCCATATGTTTATCCAATATGAAGCTGTGTATACTTGCAGCCGCCACCACCTCCTGTGGCAGTGAATTCCACGTGTTAATCACCCTTTGGGGGAAGAAGGACTTCTTTTTATCCCTTCTAACCCAACTGCTCAACAACTCCATGGAGTGCCCATGAGTTCTCGTATTGTGAATAAAGGAGAAAAGGACTTCTTTCTCTACCTTCTCTATCCCATGCAAGATGGCTGACATATTCCCCAAACAAACCCCAGAGCGAGTATTTGATATCTGGGACCCTGGAGAGCGGCTGCCAGTCTGAGCAGACAAGACGGACCTCAACGGACTGCTGGTCTGACACAGTAGAAGGCAGCTTCGTGCCCCAAATTGCTGTTTCTGCTCCGGCAGAGTGGATCTCTTTTGCCCTATGAACCATCCAAAGCACCTGGCTGAAATACAGAATCATCGCAAGGCAGGAAAGGGAGACGGAGAGACGATCAGCGGAACGTTTTAGGCTCGAATCTGGGAGGCCCGAGTTCAAATCCCCACACAGACAAAAAAAGTGACTTTGGGCGGGCCACACGCTCTCAACCTTACCTCCCACACGGGGTCGTTGGAGCAGGGATACCGTGGAGGAGGGGAAAACGTTGTAAGAGGCTTTCGGTCCTCCACAGAGGAGAGATGTGGGCTGCAAATATATAAACGAGAAATAAATAAGAAAGGGGGAAAGGGATGATTGATGATGATGTGAGAAATACACACTTAAACCTAGTTCAGAAGTGAGGGGGATGCCTGCTTTGTCAGGACAAACTCTTGGACGATGACGACGATGACGATGGCGATGTCAATGATGATGATGATGAATTCAGCTTGATGAACCACCCATCCCAGCCGAAGCCAGGCTTCAGGCGATGTACAACAATAAAAACATACAATAGCCCAGGAAAGAGGGAGGGCATTTAGGTTTGTGAGAAGGAGCGAGGGCATTTAGGCTTAGAATCATAGAATCATAGAGTTGGAAGGGACCTCTAGGGTCATCTAGTCCAACCCCCTGCACAATGCAGAAGACTCACAAATACCTCCCCCTAAATTCACAGGATCCTCATTGCTGTCAGATGGCCATCTAGCCTCTGGTTAAAACCCTCCAAGGAAGGAGAGCCCACCACCTCCCAAGGAGGAAGCCTGTTCCACTGAGGAACCGCTCTTAACAGTCATAGAATCCTAGAGATGGAAGGGACCTCCTGGGTCATCTAGTCCAACCCCCTGCACAAGGCAGGAAACTCACAAACACCTCCCCCTAAATTCACAGGATCTTCATTGCTGCCAGATGGCCATCTAGCCTCTGTTTAAAAACCTCCAGGGAAGGACAGCCCACCACCTCCTGAGGAAGCCTCTTCCACTGAGGAACCGCTCTTAACAGTCATAGAATCCTAGAGATGGAAGGGACCTCCTGGGTCATCTAGTCCAACCCCCTGCACAAGGCAGGAAACTCACAAACACCTCCCCCTAAATTCACAGGATCTTCATTGCTGCCAGATGGCCATCTAGCCTCTGTTTAAAAACCTCCAGGGAAGGACAGCCCACCACCTCCTGAGGAAGCCTCTTCCACTGAGGAACCGCTCTAACAGTCATAGAATCCTAGAGTTGGAAGGGACCTCCAGGGTCATCTAGTCCAACCCCCTGCACAATGCAGGAAACTCAAAAACACCTCCCATTAAAATTCACAGGATCTTCCAGTCCAAAACTCTGCGTCACATAAGAACATAAGAGAAGCCATGTTGGATTTGGCCAATGGCCCATCCAGTCCAACACTCTGTGTCACATAAGAACATTAGAGAAGCCCTGTTGGATCAGGCCAGTGGCCCCTCCAGTCCAACACTCTGTGTCACATAAGAACATAAGAGAAGCCCTGTTGGATCAGGCCAATGGCCCATTCAGTCCAACACTCTGTGTCACATAAGAACATAAGAGAAGCCCTGTTGGATCAGGCCAGTGGCCCCTCCAGTCCAACACTCTGTGTCACATAAGAACATAAGAGAAGCCCTGTTGGATCAGGCCAATAGCCCATCCAGTCCAACAATCTGTGTCACATAAGAACATAAGAGGAGCCATGTTGGATCAGGCCAATGGCGCCTCCACTCCAACACTCTGTGTCACATAAGAACAGAAGAGAAGCCATGTTGGATTAGGCCAGTGGCCCCTCCAGTCCAACACTCTGTGTCACATAAGAACATAAGAGAAGCCATGTTGGATCAGGCCAATGACCCAGTCCGTCCAACACTCTGTATCACATAAGAGAAGCCATGTTGGATCAGGCCAATGGCCCAGCCAGTACAACACTCTGTCACATAAGAGAAGCCATGTTGGATCAGGCTAGTGGCCCAGTCCAACACTCTGTGTCACACAGTGGCCAAAAACCCCAGGTGCCATCAGGAGGTCCATCAGTGGGGCCAGGACACTAGAAGCCTTCCCACTTTCCCCCCCACCGCCCCAAGCACCAAGAATACAGAGCATCACTTGCCCCAGACTGAGAGTTTCAACAATACGCTGTGGCTAACAGCCACTGATGGACCTCTGCTCCAGATGTTTATCCAGTCCCCTCTTGACGCTGTCTATGCTTGTAAAAATTTTAAAAATTGTAATTTAAAAATTAACATCATGAGGGAATGAAGCTGCCAACTTTGTCACTCGCTGTGCCCTTGGCATCAACGACATCAGCAAGCGTTGTGGGCTTTTTTTCTTGCCATGTTTGAAAAGTTCGATCGGCTGGTTCTAACCCAGGTCTGGTTGAGGCAGGGCCGAGGCGCTGGGAGGAGGTCAGGTCAGTTGGCAACCTCACCTGGAACTTCCCCGATTGACTTTAGGATAAGGTCAACGTCACATCACAGCTGGCAGTGACAGAGCTGCCAGCAAAGAACAAAGTCCAGTTGATCAGGAGGAAAGACACACCGATCCAGTTGCTGTAAAAAAGAGCAGGAGAGACCCACATCTTCCCTCCTCACCTGACGCAGCCCCGAGGCAGAAGAAGAAACAAAGGTCACCGAGAAAGCACCATCTCCCAAGCTCCTGACATGCCATCCAAACACTCCGGAAAAACCCTCTGGGAAGAAATCCAAGAAGAATGACTAAGCTCTTTGCTTTGTTTGACACAAGAGAGAAACGGAGACCAGAGGCAAAGTGAGTCAGTAATGGAGACAGGAATTGCATCGGCTCCCGGAGGGGTGTTTTGCTCCCCGCGCTCCCAATTAAATGCCTGTCCAGTGGAATTCCTGCCGGTGGCTAGGGGTGCCAATCCCCAGGTGGGCAAACGGGAAACTGCAGCGTACTGATCAGCGAGCACTAGAAACAAACCGCTGCGTTTTTACGCTGCAAAGAAATGCTTAAGCGATTTCTTTCGTAATGATGCAATTATATTATCGTCACGAACCAAACGTCCACAGGAAAATCAAAAAGTTATTTCACGCTACTCTTGTGAGGTAGTACTTTCAAAATCAAAATGTTATTTCACATCATTCTTGTAAGGTGGTACTTAACATAAGGACATAAGAGAAGCCATGTTGGATCAGGCCCATCCAGTCCAACACTCTGTGACACATAAGAACATAAAGAGAAGCCCTGTTGGATCAGGCCAGTGGCCCATCCAGTCCAACACTTTGTGTCACATAAGAACATAAGAGAAGCCATGTTGGATCAGGCCACTGGCCCATCCAGTCCAACACTCTGTGTCACATAAGAACATAAGAGAAGCCCTGTTGGATCAGGCCAATGGACCATCCAGTCCAACACTCTGTGTCACATAAGAACATAAGAGAAGCCCTGTTGGATCAGGCCAATGGCCCATCCAGTCCAACACTCTGTGTCACATAAGAACATAAGAGAAGCCCTGTTGGATCAGGCCAATGGCCCATCCAGTCCAACACTCTGTGTCACAAAAGAACATAAGAGAAGCCATATTGGATCAGGCCAATGGCCCATCCAGTCCAACACTCTGTGTCACATAAGAACATAAGAGAAGCCCTGTTGGATCAGGCCAATGGTCCATCCAGTCCAACACTCTGTGTCACAAAAGAACATAAGAGAAGCCATATTGGATCAGGCCAATGGCCCATCCAGTCCAACACTCTGTGTCACATAAGAACATAAGAGAAGCCCTGTTGGATCAGGCCAATGGCCCATCCAGTCCAACACTCTGTGTCACAAAAGAACATAAGAGAAGCCATATTGGATCAGGCCAATGGCCCATCCAGTCCAACACTCTGTGTCACATAAGAACATAAGAGAAGCCATGTTGGATCAGGCCAATGGCCCATCCAGTCCAACACTCTGTGTCACATAAGAACATACGAGAAGCCATGTTGGATCAGGCCAGTGGCCCATCCAGTCCAACACTCTGTGTCACATAAGAACATAAGAGAAGCCATATTGGATCAGGCCAATGGCCCATCCAGTCCAACACTCTGTGTCACAAAAGAACATAAGAGAAGCCATATTGGATCAGGCCAATGGCCCATCCAGTCCAACACTCTGTGTCACAAAAGAACATAAGAGAAGCCATATTGGATCAGGCCAATGGCCCATCCAGTCCAACACTCTGTGTCACATAAGAACATAAGAGAAGCCCTGTTGGATCAGGCCAATGGCCCATCCAGTCCAACACTCTGTGTCACAAAAGAACATAAGAGAAGCCATATTGGATCAGGCCAATGGCCCATCCAGTCCAACACTCTGTGTCACATAAGAACATAAGAGAAGCCATGTTGGATCAGGCCAATGGCCCATCCAGTCCAACACTCTGTGTCACATAAGAACATACGAGAAGCCATGTTGGATCAGGCCAGTGGCCCATCCAGTCCAACACTCTGTGTCACATAAGAACATAAGAGAAGCCATATTGGATCAGGCCAATGGCCCATCCAGTCCAACACTCTGTGTCACAAAAGAACATAAGAGAAGCCATATTGGATCAGGCCAATGGCCCATCCAGTCCAACACTCTGTGTCACATAAGAACATAAGAGAAGCCATGTTGGATCAGGCCAATGGCCCATCCAGTCCAACACTCTGTGTCACATAAGAACATACGAGAAGCCATGTTGGATCAGGCCAGTGGCCCATCCAGTCCAACACTCTGTGTCACATAAGAACATAAGAGAAGCCATATTGGATCAGGCCAATGGCCCATCCAGTCCAACACTCTGTGTCACTTAGTGGCCAAAAAAATTACCCGTATTTTTCGCTCCATAAGACGCACCTGAACATAAGACGCACCTAGTTTTTAGAGCCGTTTGTGTGAATTTAGAGGCATTTGTGTGAATTTTTTGCAGTATTCGCTCCTTAAGACGCACACACTTTTCCCTCCACTTTTTTGGGGGGGAAAAGTGAGTCTTATGGTGCAAAAAATACTGTATATTATACATATATATATACACCCACGCACACTGTGGCGAATAGAAACTGATTCCCATAGGATATAACGGAGAACTGATCTTGGCTCCACCCCCAAAATCCCCAGCCAGCCACCAGGGGCTTTGCCGCACCCCAGCAGTCCTCATTGACCCCTGGAGAAGCCCACACTGCCCTTTCTCCACTTCTTCAGTGATTTGGGGGGACAGGTGGCTGGCTGGCCTTTTGACTGGGGGGGGGGACAGGAGAGACTCAGGCAAGTGAAGCCTGTTTGGGCTGGCTGGATCTCTAGCCAATCCAAGCAGGCCTCACTTGCCGGGGGCTCTCCTTTTTTTGCACTGGGTTGCTTTTGACTGGTGGAGGGGAGCAGCATATGCTAATATGTTATGCTAATGAGCTCCACCACCTATTTTTCTACAAAACAAAGCCTGGTCAGGATCCAACGCTATGTTTGCAAAGCAGCATATAAAACCTACAAGGTGGGAAGGAGGGAAACCAGAGCGGCCGACTCTGGACCGGGAAATACCTGGAGATTTTGGAAGTGGAGCCTGGGAGAGGTTGAAGTTTGGGGACAATGCCACAGAGCAGGGGTGGCCAAACTGTGGCTCGGGAACCACATGTGGCTCTTTCATACATATTGTGTGGCTCTTGAAGCCCCCACTGCCCCGTCAGCTGGCTTGGAGAAGACATTTCTCTCTTTAAGTCTCTTCTCCAAGCCAAGTCAGCTGGCAGCTTGGAGAATTTTAACCTGGAGGCTAAAAACTGTATGGACTCTTATCTGGGAGAACCGGGTTTGATTCCCCGCTCCTCCACTTGCACCTGCTGGAATGGCCTTGGATCAGCCAGAGCTCTCGTAGGAGTTGTCCTTGAAAGGTGAGCTTCTGGGAGAGCCCTCTCAGCCCCACCCACCTCACAGGGTGTCTGTTGTGGGAGGAGAAGATACAGGAGATTGTAAGCCACTCTGAGTCTCTGATTCAGATCGAAGGGCAGAATATAAATCTGCAGTCGTTGTCTTCTTCTCATCTGGGAGAACCGGGTTTCATTCCCCACTCCTCCACTTGCACCTGCCAGAACGGCCTTGGGTCAGCCATAGCTCTGGCAGAGGTTGTCCTTGAAAAGGCAGCTGCTGGGAGAGCCCTCTCAGCCCCACCCACCTCACAGGGTGTCTGTTGTGGGAGGAGAAGATACAGGAGATTGTAAGCCACTCTCAGTCTCTGATTCAGAGAGAAACGCTTGGTATAAATCCGCAGTCTTCTTCGTCTTCTACTTTATTATTACCATCATTTTATTTTTGGGGCCGATAAGCGTTTACTCTGTAAAATGTGCCTTTTCCACCCACAATGCACTTTATTTATTGTTCTGCTGTTCTTATCTCGTTCAACTTTAATGCATTGTTTTTGCTCCGAATGGTAGGTTTTTATTGTTGGCGGTTTATGGTGTGATCCGCCGAGCCCATTTATGGGACAGGGTGGAATGTAAGCCTACAAAATAAATAAATTTTAAATTAAATTTTAAAAAAATATTAAACAAGTAGCCAGACTTCTTCAAAAAATGGGGGGGGGGGAATCGACTCCCTAGGGTGCTCCAAAGGGACGCTTAGGGTAGCCAAGTCCAATTCAAGAAATATCTGGGGACTTTGGGGGTGGAGCCAGGAGACTTTGGGGGTGGAGCCAGGAGACATTAGGGGTGGAGCCAAGATCAAGGCTGTGACAAGCATCATTGAATTCCAAAGGGAGTTCTGGCCATCACATTTAAAGGGACGGCACACTTTTTCAATGCCTTCCTTCCATAGGAAATAATGAAGGATAGGGGCACCTTCTTTTGGGGCTCATAGAATTGGACCCCCTGGTCCAATCTTTTTAAAACTTGGGAGGTATTTTGGGGAAGGGCACTAGATGCTGTACTGAAAATTTGGTGCCTCTACCCCAAAAAACAGCCCCCCCCCCAGAGCCCCAGATAACCGCAGATCAATTCCCCATTATTTTCTATGGGAATAAATCTCCATAGGGAATAATAGAATTCCCAGCAGACATTTCCCTCCCCTCCCCCGCTTTCTGATGACCCTGAAGCGGGGGGAGGGCCTCCAAACCGGGGGATCCCCTGCCCCCAACTGCGGATTGGCAACCCTAGGGACGCTACAACCGGGTGGTGTGTCCAGGGAACCGGATGGAGCAGCCTGAAACCGGCTCCACCGGCTCCACCATCCCGTTCTCAATGGCCAATGTTTTTAATGCCCACAGTGCCCACAGTGAAGGCCGGAATCCTTGCAGGCTGTCTCCTAGCAACCTCGAGTGCGGTGACATCAGCGGCCAGGTGTGAACAGACTCAAGGTGGATTCCATGCCGCTCAGCTTCCTCGGAGAGCCAGGTGAAAGGCGACACCCCAGAGCCATTTGCGGGAACAGAGGAAAGAACAAAAATCCAAAACTCCTGGGCTTTCAGCTCACAGCCCCGGGTGTGGAAACGCAGTGAAAAGATCCAGCCTTTCAGATATCAGCATAACGATATTTGGACACAGAATGTTCCCTCGAAGCTGCAGTCTTGCGAGCAAAAATTCCACTTTGTGGAGGGACAGTGGCTCCGTGGTAGAGCATCTGCTTGGGAAGCAGAAGGTCCCAGGTTCAGTCCCTGGCATCTCCAAAAAGGGTCCAGGCAAGTAGGCAAGAAAATCCTCCGCTTGAGACCCTGGAGAGCCGCTGCCAGTCTGAGAAGACAATACTGACTTTGATGGACCGAGGGTCTGATTCAGTAGAAGGCAGCTTCATATGTTCATATATGTGAGCTCCTGGCATTAAGGTTGTGAGCTATTGCATCGATTCGTTTGCTCTAGAGCCATTTTTTCCTGAGCTAAGACAAACATCTGTGAGTTGGAGGCCAAAAATCTGCGCGCTCGCTCACACTAACTCAGCTTAGAGGGAACACTGTATGCAATGTTCCCTCTAAGCTGCAGAGTCTGGTGAGCAAAAAATTCTACTTTGTGAGCTACTGGCATTCAAGCTGTGAGCTACTGCATCAATTAGTGCGCAGTAAATTAGTCCTTCCTGAGCTAAGACAGATATGTGTGAGCTGGAGGCTAAAAATCTGTGAGTCAGCTCACGCTAACTCAGCTTAGAGGGAACACTGGACACAAAGCAGATTTTTTTTTTTTTAAAGGTAAAAGTAGTCCCCTGTATGAGCACCAGTTGTTTCCGACTCTGGGGTGATGTCGCATCACGACGTTTTCACGGCAAAGTTTTTACGGGGTGGTTTGCCATTGCCTTCCTCAGTCACCAACACTTCCCACCCCCCCACCCCCAATGAGCCGGGTACTCATTTTACCGACCTCGGATGGATGGAAGGCTGAGTCAACCTTAAGCCGGCGACCTGAACCCAGCTTCCACCGGGATCGAACTCAGGTCGTGAGCAGAGCTTGCCTGCACTTCTCCAGCTGCTTTCAGACACACGAAAGAACGTACTTTCAATCCACGTCCAGTGCACTTTGCGACCAGATTTTACTGCGCGAAATGGCAAAATCCACTTGCGAACAGCCGCCGAAGTGGACTGAAAACACATTCTTCAGCATGTGCTACAGCAGAGAAGAAAAAGATGTATCCAAATTATAACTGTAGTGAATCATAATTGCAGGAAGAATTTATAATACATTTATTTCTCTCTGGGCCCCTGTATTAAATCTCATGTCAGAACAGAATATCCTTCCTTCATATTGCTCCTATTGTACTCTTCATTATTTTAAAAAAATTACATATGACCTGAAAAACCCATTTATGAGTGACTCATCTCAATAACTCACCTTTGCACTTACTTCGTCTTTTACACGGTGCGTGAAATTAAAAGATGTTTGCTCCTTGGGAGGACAGCTGTGGCGAACCTGGGCAGTATAAAAAAAAGTAGAGACATCCCCCTGCCAACCAAAGTCCATGGTATTCCCAGTAGTACTGTATGGGTGTGAGAGCTGAACCATAAGGAAGGCCGAGCGCAGAAGAATAGATGCTTTTGAGTTGTGGTGCTGGAGAAGACTCTTGAGAGTCCCTTGGACTGCAAGAAGATCCAATCAGTCAGTCCTAAGGGAAATCAACCCTGACTGTTCCCTGGAAGGTCAGATGCTGAAGCTGAAGCTCAAATCCTTTGGCCACCCAATGAGAAGGGAGCACTCCCTGGAGAAGACCCTGATGCTAGGAAAGACAGAAGGCAAAAGAAGAAGGGGACGGCAAAAGATGAGATGGCTGGACAGCAGTCCTGATGTAACAAACAAGAATTTGAGCAGACTTCGGGGGATGGTGGAAGACAGGAGGGCCTGGCGTGAGTTGGTCCGTGGGGTCGCAAAGAGTCGGACTGTGCGACTGAACAACAACGAAGTTACATATATATCCTGACTCTGAGTATCTTAATCTCTGTAATGATTTCTGTTGTTTGCTTAACTTTTTATTGTACTTATTAATATTTCATAATGAAGTATGTATTGTTATAAAAAGAGATTTAGCAGGTGGCCTGGTAGGCAGTCCCTGAGACACGGTTCTGTAACGGTGGTGCCACCACCAAGACGACACTGTTTGAGATGAAGAAATCTCAGCTTCTCTTTAATTAAAAAAAATGCTTTGAGACTTAGGTGCCTCTGGTTTGATCTCAGAAATACAGGTTGTGACTGTGAACCGCCTACAATAGGGGTTAGGGCTACCAGGTCCAACTCAAGAAATATCCGGGGACTTTGGGGGTGGAGCCAGGAGCAAGGGTGTAGCAAGAAGAAGAAAAATTGCAGATTTATACCCCGCCCTTCTCTCTGAATCAGAGACTCAGAGCGGCTTACAATCTCTTATATCTTCTCCCCCCACAACAGACACCTGTGAGGTGGGTGGGGCTGGAGAGGGCTCTCACAGCAGCTGCCCTTTCAAGGACAACCTCTGCCAGAGCTACGGCTGACCCAAGGCCATTACAGCAGCTGCAAATGGAGGAGTGGGGAATCAAACCCGGTTCTCCCAGGTAAGAGCCCACACACTTAACCACTACACCAAACGGGGCTCTCCCAAACAAGCAAGATTGAACTCCAAACCGAGTTCTGGCCATCTCATTTAAAGGGACTGCACACCTTTTAAATGCCTTCCCTCCACTTGAAATAATGAAGGATAGGGGCGCCTTCTTTTGGAACTCATTGGATTGGACCCCAAGTCCAATATTTTGTAAAAGAAGAAGATATTGGAATTATATCCTGCCCTCCACTCTGAAGAGTCTCAGAGCGGCTCACAATCTCCTTTCCCTTCCTCCCCCACAACAGACACCCTGTGAGGTGGGTGGGGCCAAGAGGGCTCTTACAGCAGCTGCCCTTTCAAGGACAACCTCTGCCAGAGCTATGACTGACCCAAGGCCATTCCAGCAGCTGCAAGTGGAGGAGTGGGGAATCAAACCCGGTTCTCCCAGGTAAGAGTCCACACACTTAACCACTACACCAAACTGGGCTCTCCCAAACAAGCACGATTGCACTCCAAAGGGAGTTCTGGCCATCTCATTTAAAGGGAGTGCACACCTTTTATATGCCTTCCCTCTACTGGAAATAATGGATAGGGGCACCTTCTTTTGGAACTCATTGGATTGGACCCCCAGTCCAATATTTTGAAGAAAAAGAAGATATTGGATTTATATCCCACCCTCCACTCCGAAGAGTCTTAGAGCAGCTCACAATCTCCTTTACCTTCCGCCCCCACAACAGACACCCTGTGAGGTAGATGAAGATATTGGATTTATATCCCGCCCTCCACTCCAAAGAGTCTCAGAGCTGCTCACAATCTCCTTTCCCTTCCTCCCCCACAACAGACACCCTGTGAGGTAAATGAAGATATTGGATTTATATCCCGCCCTCCACTCCAAAGAGTCTCAGAGCGGCTCACAATCTCCTTTCCCTTCCTCCCACACAACAGACACCCTGTGAGGTAAATGAAGATATTGGATTTATATCCCACTCTCCACTCTGAAGAGTCTCAGAGCGGTTCACAATCTCCTTTCCCTTCCTCCCCCACAACAGACACCCAGTGAGGTAGATGAAGATATTGGATTTATATCCCGCCCTCCACTCCGAAGAGTCTCAGAGCGGCTCACCATCTCCTTTCCCTTCCTCCCCCACAACAGATGCCCTGTGAGGTGGGTGGAGCTGAGAGGGCTCTCACAGCAGCTGCCCTTTCAAGGGCAACCTCTGCCAGAGCTATGGCTGACCCAAGGCCATGAGGAATTATAAATGAACTAATGACTATTCGTTATTTTGTCACGGTTTTTCTTTGGGTTTTCATTCCCTATGTGATTCTCTCTACTGCAGGGGTGGCCGATGGTAGCTCTCCAGATGTTTTTTGCCTACAACTCCTATCAGCCCCAGTCACTGGCCATGCTGGCTGGGGCTGATGGGAGTTGTAGGCAAAAAACATCTGGAGAGCTACCATTGGCCACCCCGGCACTACTGTATTTCTAACCCCCAGTGGGGCCAGGGAATCCCCCGGTTTGGAGGCCCTCTCCCCACTTCAGGGTCACTAGAAAGTTGGGGGGAGGGAGGGAAATGTCTGCTCGGCACTCCATTATTCCTTATAGAACATAAGAACAGAAGAGAAGCCATGTTGGATCAGGCTAGTGGCCCATCCAGTCCAGCACTCTTTGTCACATAAGAACATAAGAGAAGCCCTGTTGGATCAGGCCAGTGGCCCCTCCAGTCCAGCACTCTGTGTCACATAAGAACATAAGAGAAGCCCTGTTGGATCAGGCCAATGGACCCTCCAGTCCAGCACTCTGTGTCACATAAGAACATAAGAGAAGCCCTGTTGGATCAGGCCAATGGACCCTCCAGTCCAGCACTCTGTGTCACATAAGAACATAAGAGAAGCCATGTTGGATCAGGCCAATGGACCCTCCAGTCCAGCACTCGTGTCACATAAGAACATAAGAGAAGCCCTGTTGGATCAGGCCAATGGACCCTCCAGTCCAGCACTCTGTGTCACATAAGAACATAAAAGAAGCCATGTTGGATCAGGCCAATGGCCCCTCCAGTCCTACACTCTGTGTCTCATAAGAACATAAGAGAAGCCATGTTGGATCAGGCCAATGGCCCCTCCAGTCCTACACTCTGTGTCTCATAAGAACATAAGAGAAGCCATGTTGGATCAGGCCAGTGGCCCCTCCAGTCCAACACTCTGTGTCACATAAGAACATAAGAGAAGCCATGTTGGATCAGGCCAATGGCCCATCCAGTCCAACACTCTGTGTCACACTGTGGCTAATAGAAACTGATCCCCATAGGGTATAACGGAGAACTGATCTTGGCTCCACCCCCAAAATCCCCAGATATTTATTGAATTGGACCTGGCAACGCTTAATGATAAAAAGGAAGATTTAAGAACTTAAGAACATAAGAGAAGGCCAGTGGCCCCTCCAGTCCAACACTCTGTGTCACATAAGAACAGAAGAGAAGCTCTGTTGAATCACACCAATGGCCCATTCAGTCCAACACTCTGTGTCACACAGAAGCCAAAAACCCCCAGGCACTATCAGGAGGTCCAGCAGCGGGGCCAGACACCACCCCCGCCCCCTTTCTTGCAAAGACTCTCTACCTTCCAAGAAAGCCACATTCTGCTGCAATTATCTAGCCATTAACCGCAAATCGAACTGCTCCAATTAAAACAAAATGCAAACAAGTTGCCTGCCTCTTTTGGGTCTACAGATTTGCTTGCAAATTTTTATGGGTTACAGATTAAAAACCTCAGAGTGCCTGCATTCCACCTATAAAATGTGATTGCATGCCGAGATAATCTTTTTTGTAAAGAGAGGGCAAGATTTAATACCTAAGTTGCGGCCAGTTCGAGTGCTTGGCTTGGAAACCGCAATTACCTAGCACAAAATGGGAGAAATCCACTGGTACAAGATGTGGAGATATCCAGAAAGCTTGTAAAAGACGGGGGCACATCTGCCCTTTGCCGCCCTGAAATGCAAAAGGACAGACCACGTTAAATTTCTCTTTTTAAATTCAAGGTTGCCAACCTCCAGTTGGTAACCAGAGAAAACTGCTGTGTAAACAGTATTATCAGTAAAGATAGTCCCCTGTGGAAGCACTAGGGTTGCCAAGTCCAATGCAAGAAATATCTGGGGACTTTGGGGGTGGAGCCAGGAGACTTTGGGGGTGGAGCCAGGAGCAAAGGTGCGACAAGCATCATTGAACTCCCAAGGGAGTTCTGGCCCTCACATTTAAAGGGACCACACACCTTTTTAAATGCCTTCCTTCCATAGGAAATAACGAAGGAGAGGCGCACCTTCTTTTGGGGCTCACAAAATTGGACCCCCTGGTCCAATCTTTTTGAAACTTGGGGGGTACTTTGGGGAGAGGCACCGGATGCTATGTGGAAAATATGGTGTCCCTACCTAAAAAAAAACAGCCCCTCCAGAGCCCCAGATACCCATGGATCAATTCTCCATTATTTCATATAGGAATAAGTTCCCATAGGGAATAATAGAGTTCCCAGCAGACATTCCCCTCCCCTCCCCCCACTTTCTGATGACCCTGAAGCGGGGGTGGGTGGGCCTCCAAACCGGGGGATCCCCTGCCCCCACCTGGGGATTGTGTAACCAAATTAGAGAATCACAGTGAAGAAAGGCGGGGGAAACAAAGCATAAAGCTATCGTGATATTCAACCTCCAAAAAATTAAACCAAGAGTCCAAAATTACGCAAAAGTACCAAATATAATTGTTTTACAGTCAGTGAAGGCAATCCTTTTCAGTCCCTCCAAGGAACGACATTTCATCAGGAATCCCAATTCCTTCTCAAGCAAATGAATAAGAAAATTGATAGTACAATATTATGCAGTCAGCGATCCATAAGGCAACAGGATTGTACTGTTGTTCCTGTTTCGCGTTGTTAGCTTCTTCAAGCTTCTCACAATTAATATTCACATGCTGGGTAAGAACGCCATAAATTTCAAACACGTGTTGGAGTGTTACTCTGTGTTTGAAATTTATGGCGTTCTTACCCAGTATGTGAATATTAATTGTGAGAAGCTTGAAGAAGCTAACAACGCGAAACAGGAACAATAGTACAATCCTGTTGCCTTATAATATTATACAGTCAGCGATCCATAAGGCAATAGGATTGTACTATTGTTCCTGTTTCGCATTGTTAGCTTCTTCAAGCTTCTCACAATTAATATTCACATGCTGGGTAAGAACGCCATAAATTTCAAACACAGAGTAACACTCCAACATGTGTTTGAAATTTATGGCGTTCTTACCCAGCATGTGAATATTAATTGTGAGAAGCTTGAAGAAGCTAACAAAACGAAACAGGAACAACAGTACAATCCTGTTGCCTTATGGATCGCTGACTGCATAATATTGTACTATCAATTTTCTTGTATCTGGCATTCATTTGCTTAAGAAGAAATTGGGATTCCTGATGAAATATCGTTCCTTGGAGGGATTGGAAGCGATTGCCTTCACTGACTGTAAAACAATTATATTTGGTACTTTTGCATATTTTTGGACTCTTGGTTTAATTTTTTGGAGGTTGAATATCACGGCAGCTTTATGCTTTGTTTCCCCTGTCCACCTGAGGATTGGCAATCCTAACAAGCACCAGTCGTTTCCGACTCTGGGGTGACGTCGCATCACACAGCAGACTTTTGACAGGGTGGTTTGCCCTTGTCTTCCCCAGTCATCTACGCTTTCCCCCCAGCAAGCTGGGTCCTCATTTGACCCACCTCAGAAGGATGGAAGACTGAGTCAATCTCGAGCTGTCTACTTGAACGCAGTTTCTGCCAGGGTCGAACTCAGGTCGTGAGCAGAGCTTAGGACTGCAGTAGTGCAGCTTACCACTTTGTGCCAAGGGGCTCTTAGTGTTATTATCAGTACAGCTATTATAATCAAATAAATTACACACTTACAAGCCAGGGCTCACTTATAATCAGTGTTCCCTCTACGACGAGTTAGTGTGAGCTAGCTCACTGATTTTTTTTTATCTTAGCTCAGGAAGGATGACTCCAGATCACAACGATGGATGCACAACTTTAATGCCAGTAGCTCACAAAGTAGAATATTTGCTCGCAAGATTCTGCAGCTTAGAGGGAACATTGCTTATAACACCACTTTTATAAATCTATGCAAATGATTTACCAGATATATGTTTGATTCAACGCTGCGTACAGGCAAGTGACACGAGCAACAAAAGCTGTACTTAATAAAGCTAATTAAAAAAAACAAAAACGACTGGTCTGCACAAAATGCTGATAACAGAGCCCAGTAAGTCATATCGAGCGAATGCTCTCTTTGCAAGCGCTGCACACACAGCTTATAACACAGACGTAAAAGTCTCTTATGTAGATTGAAGTCTCATACCGATGCTGAAGACTTGCAATTTCAAGTGCCGTGCGGAGATGGCAACACGCTTCCTAGGGTCAGTCTCTGTGTGTTTCGAAGAAGCCTTCTTCCGGCCACATACAGTACATACAACCAGGGCTTTTTCTTGTAGCAGGGACTCCTTTGCCTATTAGGCCGCACACCCCTGATGCAGCCAATCCTCCAAGAGCTTACAGGGCTCTTCGTACAGAGCCTACTGCAAGCTCCAGGAGGATTGGCGACATCTGGGGTGTGCGGCCTAATAGGCAAAGGACTTCCCTGCTGCAAAAAAGCCCTGCATACAATTTATTCTGGAACTGTTATGTATTGACTTATGATGGAACCGCATGGCGAGCCCTACAGAAGGCGACCCCAGGGTCCCCGGATGTAGCTCGCCGGTCGCCCCGCCCACCAAGACCTGTGGCGGGAAGTTTGGACTGACCAGGATTGGCCTGGTCAAACCAGAGGGGCTGTCCGGGCGATGTATATAAGCGGGGCCCAGCCCGCGTGCTCTTCTGTCTGGCAATGTACTCCCCAATAAAGAATGTTGCTTTCAGCCTGTCTCGGTTCTCAGTACATTACATAAGAACATAAGAGAAGCCATGTTGGATCAGGCCAACGGCCCATCAAGTCCAACCCTCTGTGTCACACAGTGGCAAAAAATGTTATATACACACATACACTGTGGCTAATAGCCACTGATGGACCTGTGCTCCATATTTTTATCTAAACCCCTCTTGAAGGTGACTATACTTGTGGCCGCCACCACCTCCTGTGGCAGTGAATTCCACATGTTAATCACCCTTTGGGTGAAGAAGTACTTCCTTTTATCCGTTTTAACCTGTCTGCTCAGCAATTTCATTGAATGCCCATGAGTTCTTGTATCGTGAGAAAGGGAGAAAAGTACTTCTTTCTCTACTTTCTCCATCCCATGCATTATCTTGTAAACCTCTATCATGTCACCCCGCAGTCGACGTTTCTCCAAGCTAAAGAGCCCCAAGCGTTTCAACCTTTCTTCATAGGGAAAGTGCTCCAGCCCTTTAATCATTCTAGTTGCCCTTCTCTTACAGGAACCAATGCTCAACCGTAAAAAATGCAGTTAGCCAGTCCCTTCCAACTCTATAATTCTATGATTCTAAGGGTCTGTTTTGGTGGCCAGGCTCCCCTGGAGAAAATGGCTGCCTTGGGGGGGGGTCTCTATGGCATTATGTCCCATCGTGCATTATGTCTCTCGCTTCCCCAAATACTGTCCTACCCAGACTTCACCGCCATATCTTACTTTTAAAGCTTTACACAGCCTGGGACCGACACATCTACAGGACTGCCTCTCCCCAAATGTGCCCCGGAGATTACTACGATCCACCACACAACATCTGGTGACCGTCCCTAGCCCGAAGAACATCCATCTTGCCTCAACCAGGGCCGGGACCTTTTCAGCCTTGGCCCCAGCTTGGTGGAATCAGCTCCCTCTAGAGATCTGGGCCCTCACCGAATTGTTATCTTTCCATAGGGCCTGTAAAACGGAGCTATTCTGCCAGGCCTTCGGTCGAGGCAGCGGGCGTCTAACTCCACCAGCTGACCCTATGTGGCGATCCACCTCTGCCGTAACATAAATCTTTTATTCACTATCTTCGGTTCATATAATACGTGGCCAACTGAGCCGCCGTTTATAACTTCTACGATCTGTCAAACGGTATTGTCCACACATCGCTCGGGTTTCAACTGTTGTTTTTATACTGTTTTTAGAATGTTGTTATCCGCCTTGAGCCCATCCTTGGGGAAAGGCGGACTATAAATTGCTTAAAATAAAATAAATTAAATAAGTACCTACAGGAACTTCCCAACCCGGAGTTGGCAACCCAGCTCGGTAGGCAAACTCTTTCCCCTTTGGAGGCAAGTCTCGTGGAAGGTCGCCATTGCAATGATTCAAAGCAGAGGAGCCCTGCAAAGCCACCCGATGGTGTGTTAAAACGGTGTGTTAAATGGCGTGTTAAAACGCTTGGGGCTCATTAGCTTGGAGAAACGTCGACTGCGGGGTGACATGATAGAGGTTTACAAGATAATGCATGGGATGGAGAAAGTAGAGAAAGAAGTACTTTTCTCTCTTTCTCACAATATAAGAACTCGTGGGCATTCGATGAAATTGCTGAGCAGACAGGTTAAAACGGATAAAAGGAAGTCCTTCTTCACCCAAAGGGTGATTAACATGTGGAATTCACTGCCACAGGAGGTGGTGGCGGCTGCAAGCATAGACAGCTTCAAGAGGGGAATGGATAAAAATATGGAACAGAGGTCCATCAGTGGCTATTAGCCACAGTATATATATGTGTGTGTGTGTGTGCATATATATACACACACATATATTGGACACAGAGTGTTGGCTGGATGGGACATTGGCCTGATCCAACATGGCTTCTCTTATGTTCTTGTGTGTGTGTGTGTGTGTGTGTGGGAGTTGGCATCCTTGAGAGACAGTTTTGTTTGGTGGTGAAGTGTGCGGACTCTTATCTGGGAGAACCGGGTTTGATTCTCCACGCCTCCACTTGCAGCTGCTGGAATGGCCTTGGGTCAGCCACAGCTCTTGCAGAGCTGTCCTTGAAAGGGCAGCTGCTGTAAAAAGCTCTCTCAGCCCCACCCACATCACAGGGTGTCTGTTGTGAGGGAAGAAGGGAAAGGAGATTGTAGGCCGCTCTGAGACTCTGTCCTTGAAAGGGCAGCTTCTGGGAGAGCTCTCTCAGCTCCCACCTGCCTCACAGGGTGTCTGTTATGGGGGAGGAAGGGAAAGGAGGTTGTAGGGCGCTCTGAGACTCTGTCCTTGAAAGGGCAGCTTCTGGGAGAGCTCTCTCAGCCCCCACCTGCCTCACAGGGTGCCTGTTATGGGGGAGGAAGGGAAAGGAGGTTGTAGGCCGCTCTGAGACTCTGTCCTTGAAAGGGCAGCTTCTGGGAGAGCCCTCTCAGCCCCACCTACCTCACAGGGAGTCTGTTGTGGAGGGCGGGGGGAGGTAAAGGAGATGTAAGCCCCTCTGAGACTCTAAGATTCAGAGTATAGGGCGGGGTATAAATCCAATATCATCATCTTCTTGTAGCTGACCGCTGTGAAACAGGCAAGGAAGAAAGAGCGGCGGAATCGCCACCCAAGTTTGGCAAAGACAGGGTTGCGTCATTTTCTCCCTTTAAAGAGCAGGTCTTATCAGCCTCTGGAGCCGGACCCAGCAATGAAAAGCGTGTTGCAACCTGATACCCGAGAAACTCACCTGGAACAAAAGGCAAGACGTCGGTATTCTTCCTTCCTTCCTTCCCCCTCACCCCACCCCCAGTAAAAGCCACCCATGGACACCAGCAATCCGGAGGAACGTATGCTAAGGGGTATGGGTGCTGCTAGGAGAATTAAGGCAATTTTGTTTTATTTTTTTCATTTATTTGCTTTCTAAAATTTATTTGCTTCATTTCTTACACACCCAGGGAAATGTTAATTGCCATTTTGGGGCCAGGAAACAATTTTCTTTCAGGCCAGTTTGGTCAGGGACCACATAGGGGTTTATTATTATTATTAATCAGGGCTTTTTTGGTAGAAGCCCAACAGGAACTCATTTGCATATTAGGCCTCACACACACACACCCCGATGTCACCCGTTTCACATAGGGCTTTTTGTAGAAAAAGCCCAGCGGCAATTCATTTGCATATTAGGCCACGCCCCCTGACACCAAGCCAGCCGGAACGACGTTCCTGTGTGTCCCTGCTCAAAAAAAGCCCTAATTATCATCATCATCCTCATAGTTCCGGCTGGCTTGGTGTCAGGGGGTGTGGCCTAATATGCAAATGTGTTCCTGCTGGGCCTTTTCTACTAAAAAAGCCCTGTGTGAAACAGTGGTGACATCAGGGGGTGTGGCCTAATATGGAAATGTGTTCCTGCTGGGCCTTTTCTACTAAAAAAGCCCTGTGTGAAACAGTGGTGACATCAGGGGGTGTGGCCTAATATGCAAATATGTTCCTGCTGGGCCTTTTTCTACTAAAAAAGCCGTGTGTGAAACAGTGGTGACATCAGGGGGTGTGGCCTACTATGCAAATATGTTCCTGCTGGGCCTTTTCTACTAAAAAAGCCCTGTGTGAAACAGTGGTGATGTCAGGGGGTGTGGCCTAATATGCAAATGTGTTCCTGCTGGGCCTTTTCTACTAAAAAAGCCCTGTGTGAAACAGTGGTGACATCAGGGGGTGTGGCCTACTATGCAAATGTGTTCCTGCTGGGCCTTTTCTACTAAAAAAGCCCTGTGTGAAACAGTGGTGACATCAGGGGGTGTGGCCTAATATGCAAATGTGTTCCTGCTGGGCCTCTTCTACTAAAAAAGCCGTGTGAAACAGTGGTAATGTCAGAGGGTGTGGCCTAATACGCAAATGTGTTCCTGCTGGGCTTTTTTCTACCAAAAAAGCCCTAGTTATTATTATATTATTGCCATCTTCTGAGTATGGAAGAAGAGGAGGAGACTAGATTTATACCCTGCCCTACCTTTACCAACAAAAATGTCTAGGAATTTCCCACCCCAATGTTGGCAACTCGGTCAAGCTGGAGGGGCCCACCGCCCACTGGTTTAGTGAGGGGCCCACCCAGGGGTCATTTCATAGAAAAAGAGGTGCCGGAGCTCATTAGCACAACTCATCTGCAGCTGCCCCACACCCGACATCACCGGAAGGTGGGCTACATTATACCAGCTCAGCATCTCCCGTCAAAGACTTCTTGAATTAGAATTGTCAGAATGAACGCTTATTCCCATCACACTTTTTAAATGACTTTCTCCTATGTGGCCACAGGGGCATGAGGAAGATTTCCACCTCTCTGCTTTATATGTTTTGGTTATTCCCCCGTTTTTCTGGGGGGAAATGTTAGAAAGTTTGTAAAATCGTAAAGAGTTCAGCAAAACTCTCCCAGGGGTTTGAACAACGGAGGCCAGAAGCAAGTCTTTTTTGGGGGAGGGGGGTTAAGAAAGAAAGAGCACCATAAAATTTAGAGGTTCTGGAGCTCCCGCTCCTGTCCAAAATGAGGCTTGGGCCCACGAGATGGTATTGTCAGGACAACGGACCCACGTTTAGGCGGAGGTATTTGTGAGTTTCCTGCCTTGTGCAGGGGGTTGGACTAGATGACCCTGGAGGTCCCTTCCAGCTCTAGGATTCTATGATTCTCAGTTTCCACAGGCTTCCTCGGGAGGTGGTGGGCTCTCCTTCCTTGGAGGGTTTTCAACAGAGGCTAGATGGCCATCTGACAGCGATGAGGATCCTGTGAATTTAGGGGGAGGTCTTTGTTAGTATCCTGCCTTGTGCAGGGGGTTGGACTAGATGACCCTGAAGGTCCCTTCCAGCTCTAGGATTCTACGATTCTCAGTTTCCACAGGCTTCCTCGGGAGGTGGTGGGCTCTCCTTCCTTGGAGGGTTTTCAACAGAGGCTAGATGGCCACCTGACAGCACTGAGGATCCTGTGAATTTGGGGGGAGGTCTTTGTGATAGTCCTGCCTTGTGGAGGGAGTTGGACTAGATGACCGTGGAGGTCCCTTCCAACTCTAGGATTCAAGCAGACACGGGACCGCCTTTCTCCAGAGTCCCCAAAATCTGGGCCAAGTGCCAGAAACACAGGTGGGCGAGGGAAGTTTCCTTGGAAGGCGACGCCCTTCCAGCGGGGTTAAAACGCAGGCCACGAGGGGCGGCGGCCAATCCGGAGGAGCGTCGCCAGCGCAAGTCATGCTTCTCCGGCCTGCAACCTGCTCTTGGAATAGGTAACAACACAGGCTGCAGCCTCCTTCCCCACAAAGAGAGCAATGATAACAATGTCGGGTTGCGTAAACTTTGGTAGCTCTTAGGACAAAGAGAGACAGCAGGCATCAGGGAGCTGGCTTAGGGAGAGGGGCGTGCTGCGCCAAACTGGCACCCGGTACACGGGCAATCCAGATCGCAAGTTCACAGAATCGTAGATTGGGAAGGGACTCCCAGGGTCATCGAGTCCTGCAGTCCCCTACCTTTGGGCACCAGGGACTGGTTTTGTGGAAGGCAATTTTTCCACGGACCTGGGGGCGAGGCGATGGTTTTGGGATGATACAATTGTGCACTTTATTTCTAAAGCGTTTGGTGTGGTGGTGAAGTGTGCAGACTCTTATCTCGGAGAACCGGGTTTGATTCCCCCACTCCTCCGCTTGCAGCTGCTGGGATGGCCTTGGGTCAGCCATAGCTCTGGCAGAGGTTGTCCTTGAAAGGGCAGCTGCTGGGAGAGCCCTCTCCAGCCCCACCCAC
The DNA here is from genome assembly GCF_032191835.1 of Heteronotia binoei. NCBI lineage: Eukaryota > Metazoa > Chordata > Lepidosauria > Squamata > Gekkonidae > Heteronotia > Heteronotia binoei. The sequence goes on from NC_083223.1 coordinate 278,686,892, forward strand.
CTCACAGGGTGTCTGTTGTGGGGGAGGAAGGGAAAGGAGATTGTGAGCCGCTCTGAGACTCTTCGGAGTGGAGGGCGGGATATAAATCCAATATCTTCATCTACCTCATAGGGTGTCTGTTGTGAGGGGGGAGGAAGGGAAAGGAGATTGTGAGCCGCTCTGAGACTCTTCGAAGTGGGGGGCGGGATATAAATCCAATATCTTCATCTACCTCACAGGGTGTCTGTTGTGGGGGAGGAAGGGAAAGGAGATTGTGAGCCGCTCTGAGACTCTTCGGAGTGGAAGGCAGGATATAAATCCAATATCTTCATTTACCTCACAGGGTGTCTGTTGTGGGGGAGGAAGGGAAAGGAGATTGTGAGCCACTCTGAGACTCTTCGGAGTGGAGGGCGGGATATAAATCCAATATCTTCATTTACCTCACAGGGTGTCTGTTGTGGGGGAGGAAGGGGAAGGAGATTATGAGCCGCTCTGAGAGTCTTTGGAGTGGAGGGTGGGATATAAATCCAATATCTTCATCTACCTCACAGGGTGTCTGTTGTGGGGGAGGAAGGGGAAGGAGATTGTGAGCCGCTCTGAGAGTCTTCGGAGTGGAGGGCGGGATGTAAATCCAATGTGAGCCGCTCTGAGACTCTTCAGAGTGGAGGGCGGGATATAAATCCAATATCTTCATCTACCTCACAGGACGTCTGTTGTGGGGGAGGAAGGGAAAGGAGATTGTGAGCCTCTCTGAAACTCTTCGGAGTGGAGGGCGGGATATAAATCCAATATCTTCTTCTTCTTCCAATATAGGCAATTAAATATTTAAAACAGTTAAAACCTTAAAACCAATAAACATTCCAGTTACATGTTGTGAAAGAGGAAGGGAAAGGAGGTTGTGAGCTGCTCTGAGACTCTTCGGAGTGGAGGGCAGGATATAAATCCAATAACTTCTTCTACCTCACAGGGTGTCTGTTGTGGGGGAGGAAGGGAAAGGAGATTGTGCTTCTTCAGTTTGGTGTAATGGTGAAGTGTGCAGACTCTTATCTGGGAGAACCGGGTTTGATTCTCTCACTCCTCCCCTTGCACCTGCTAGCATGGCCTTGGGTCAGCCATAGCTCTGGCAGAGGTTGTCCTTGAAAAGGCAGCTGCTGGGAGAGCCCTCTCCAGCCCCACCCACCTCACAGGGTGTCTGTTGTGGGGGAGGAAGGGAAAGGAGATTGTGAGCCGCTCAGAGACTCTTCGGAGTGGAGGGCGGGATATAAATCCAATATCTTCATCTACCTCACAGGGTGTCTGTTGTGGGGGAGGAAGGGAAAGGAGATTGTGAGCCGCTCTGAGACTCTTTGGAGTGGAGGGTGGGATATAAATCCAATATCTTCATCTACCTCACAGGGTGTCTGTTGTGGGGGAGGAAGGGGAAGGAGATTGTGAGCCGCTCTGAGAGTCTTCGGAGTGGAGGGCGGGATGTAAATCCAATGTGAGCCGCTCTGAGACTCTTCAGAGTGGAGGGCGGGATATAAATCCAATATCTTCATCTACCTCACAGGACGTCTGTTGTGGGGGAGGAAGGGAAAGGAGATTGTGAGCCTCTCTGAAACTCTTCGGAGTGGAGGGCGGGATATAAATCCAATATCTTCATCTACCTCACAAGGTGTCTGTTGTGGGGGAGGAAGGTAAAGGAGATTATGAGCCCCTCTGAGACTCTTCGGAGTGGAGGGCGGGATATAAATCCAATATCTTCATTTACCTCACAGGGTGTCTGTTGTGGGGGAGGAAGGGAAAGGAGATTGTGAGCCGCTCTGAGACTCTTCAGAGTGGAGGGCGGGATATAAATCCAATATCTTCATTTACCTCACAGGGTGTCTGTTTATTTATTTTTATTTATTTATTTAGGATTTATATCCCGCCCTTCCCACAAGTGGCTCAGGGCGGCTTCCAAAAATTGGTCAACATAAAATTAAACACTTTTAAATATATAGAGTGCCAGTTTGGTGTAGTGGTTAAGTGTGCAGACTCTTATCTGGGAGAACCAGGTTCGATTCCCCACTCCTCCACTTGCACCTGCTGGAATGGCCTTGGGTCAGCCATAGCTCTGGCAGAGGTTGTCCTTGAAAGGGCAGCTGCTGTTGAGAGCCCTCTCCAGCCCCACCCACCTCACAGGGTGTCTGTTGTGGGGGAGGGAGATAAAGGAGATTGTGAGCCGCTCTGAGACTCTTCGGAGTGGAGGGAGGGATATAAATCCAATATCTTCTTCTTCTTCCAATATAGGCAATTAAATATTTAAAACAGTTAAAACCTTAAAACCAATAAACATTCCAGTTACATGTTGTGAAAGAGGAAGGGAAAGGAGGTTGTGAGCTGCTCTGAGACTCTTCGGAGTGGAGGGCAGGATATAAATCCAATAACTTCTTCTACCTCACAGGGTGTCTGTTGTGGGGGAGGAAGGGAAAGGAGATTGTGCTTCTTCAGTTTGGTGTAATGGTGAAGTGTGCAGACTCTTATCTGGGAGAACCGGGTTTGATTCCCTCACTCCTCCCCTTGCAGCTGCTGAAATGGCCTTGGGTCAGCCATAGCTCTGGCAGAGGTTGTCCTTGAAAGGGCAGCTGCTGTAAGACCCCTCTCCAGCCCCACCCACCTCACAGGGTGTCTGTTGTGGGGGGAGAAGATATATGAGATTGTAGGCCGCTCTGAGACTCTGTCCTTGAAAGGGCAGCTGCTGGGAGAGCTCTCTTAGCCCCACCTTCCTCACAGGATATCTGTTGTGGGGGAGGAAAGGAAAGTAGATTGTGAGCTCTGAGACTCCGAAATTCAGAGTGGAGGGGAGGATACAAATCCAATGTCGTCATCTTATTATTATTACTACATTGTAATGTATAATGAAATAATTATACAACTCACAGCCCGGTTGCCAACAAGCCACGGACTGGGGGTTGGGGAACCCTGATCTAGTCCAACCCCCTGCACAATGCAGGAAACTCACAAACACCTCCCCCTAAATTCACAGGATCTTCATCGCTGTCAGATGGCCATCTAGCCTCTGTTGAAAAACCTCCAAGGAAGGAGAGCCCACCACCTCCCGAGGAAGCCTGCTCCACTGAGGAACTGTTCCAACTGTCAGGAAGTTCTGCTGTAATTATCAGGAAGAGAGCCAGTTTGGTGTAGTGGTTAAGTGCGCAGACTCTTATTTGGGAGAACCGGGTTTGTCCCCACTCCTCCACTTGCAGCTGCTGGAATGGCCTTGTGAGGTAGGTTAGGCTTACCTTACAGGTCCCACGTTCACCCAGTGAATTTCATCAGCTCAAACTCACATTAAGCAATCTAATAGCTACATCTGATGGGCTCTTTCATCTCCCTTCCCCCAGATCACTTGAGGTCAAAAAGAAAAGTCGGTTTAAGAACATAAGAGAAGCCATGTTGGATCAGGTCAATGGCCCATCCAGTCCAACACTCTGTGTCACAAAGTGACCATAAAAACCAAGGCCATCAGGAGGTCCACCAGTGGGGCTAGAAGCCCTCCCACTGTGCCCCCTCCAAGCACCAAGAATACAGAGCATCACTTGCCCCAGACAGAGTTCCAACAATACACTGTGGCTAATAGCCACTGATGGACCTCTTCTCCATATGCCTATCCAATCCTCTCTTGAAGCTGTCTATGCTTGTAGCCGTCACCACCTCCTGAGGCAGTGAATTCCACAAGTTAATCACCCTTTGGGTGAAGAAGGACTTCTTTTTATCCCTTCTAACCCAACTGCTCAGCAATTTCAAGGAGCATCCACAAGTTAATCACCCTTTGAATGAAGGACTTCCTTTTATCTGTTCCAACCTGTGCTCAGCAATTTCACTGAGTGCCCACGAGTTCTCGTATTGTGAGAAAGGGAGAAAAGGACTTCATTCTCTGCCTTCTCTATCCCATCCATAATCTTGTAAACCTCTTATCCTGTCGCCCCTCAGTCGATGTTTCTCCAAGCTAAAGAGCCCCAAGCGTTTTAACCTTTCTTCATAGGGAAAGTGTTCCAAACCTTTAATCATTCAAGTTTTCCTGTCTGGTCGCCTGGGGGTTAAGTGTGGTTCATGACAGGTGAGCTGGTTAGCAGCTGGACTCCTTTGAGAACAGCCCCCACCCCGCCAAATCCAAGGGAAGAAGATATTGGATTTCTATCCCGCCCTCCACTCCAAAGAGTCTCAGAGCGGCTCACAATCTCCTTTACCTTCCTTCCCCACAACAGACACCCTGTGAGGTGGGTGGGGCTGGAGAGGGCTTTCACAGCAGCTCCCCTTTCAAGGACAACCTCTGCCAGAGCTATGGCTGACCCAAGGCCATCCCAACAGGTGCAAGTGGAGGGGTGGGGAATCAAACCCGGTTCTCCCAGGTAAGAGTCCGCACACTTAACCACTACACCAAACTGGCTCTCCTTAAGGGGAAAAGAATAAAATCAGAAGCCTAAATGAATATAGGTCTTTTTTTTAATTTTAAAAATCAATATACAAGTTTGTTCTTTTAATAAAGGGGAAAAAAATAAATCTGGAAAGAAATCAACAAAAAGTACAAATAATAAAATCACATTAGCAGCCATTTCAAAAGGTCCAAACCCAGCGCCGCAGGGTGTGTGCACAATCCAGGATCAACATTCCATTTTGATCATATTTCTGCCCCCCCCCCCCCGCCCTACCTGCCCCACCAATATACATCAAAATTATTGCATGGTTGTTAAGAAGTATAGCTTCAGAGGTCTCGGTGTAAAAAGTCAGCCACGGTTTGGCCCCCGGCAAGCTGAGCATGTGGCGGAAGTGGATAGGCTTATTTTCGTAATATCATTCTTTCAAGATACCACTTTGGAGCTCTGATGGACAGCTGTCCATTTAGCCCGATAGGTGCTTGCCTATCATCGCCAGTTTGCCCTCTGCTAAAATTTGTCTTTGAATGAGATTCAGAGCAAGTTCATGTGCTCAGAACTCCCCGTGCGGTACGGTGACGCATTTCTTAAACTGTGGCCACCATCTATGTGCAGCCTGGTTGCACAGAGGGTCTAAGACACGGTTGGGGTTGAAGCCACTGCGTCTTTGGCTGTCCAGGGTGGCAAGATGTGTTCTGGAGCCCTTCAGAAGGTCAAGTATCACACTTGGCCAGGTCTGCCTACCGCAGTCAGCCTTTGAGAGAGGCGTGAATGGCGACCGTTGTCATCTGCGCTGAGCTCCAAAAAGAGAGTTTTCCGTATCCGCCAAAAGCTTTGCCACAAACCTGACCGGAATTCAAGTTCTGTGTGAATTCAGGGCGCTTACAAGCCGGTGTTCTGGGAACGTGCGCTGATTTTTGGCCAGCGTAACACTTTGAGGAATCAAGCAGATCTGGAGCGTGGACAAGAGGGCCACAGTGCCCTGAACTCTGCAGCCAATGCTCAACTTGAATACTAAACCAAGCCCACGCAAACCCGCGACTCGCCACAATACAATTGCTACATACGGTGGGTCCACCAGAGGCACAAAATGTCATGATTTGGGCACATGCCAAAGATTGCAAGAACACAAAGGATTGTTCAGCAGCTACCAAGCCATAACGTATCGCTGACCGGCTCCGTTCAGCCTGCCGATAGATTATGTTCATCCGGTGAGTGGGCCCGGGGGAAACCCTCACAGCTCAACCTCCAAGCTCTGGGGAGGTTGGAGAAAAAAAACGACCGAAAGAAAAAAGTCCAGCGTTAAAAGAACCGTCCTGAGAATGTGCAAACTACCACCGGGGCAAGATGGCCGGACGAGTTTTGCAAGCAAGCTCTACCATGTTTCCTACAGAATCTGGAGCGAAACGGATGTTGCAACCGGGCAGCAAATTTAACACTGGAGCTCCTGACGGTTCACTGGTCCGCTGTTCCTCCAAGCAGATTGTTCCTGGTTTGACAGCAATCGGAAGGCCTGTCGTTGCTAGCAACCAAGCCCAAATCAGTCAAATCCTCTGGTGACTGAGCTAGAACAGGGCAAAGGGAGATAGCAGAGAGGCATTGATGAACGAGCAAGCTGGTTGCCCTGCTTTCGACACTCGTCATAGCAGAGCTGTCTGGGCCAAGGTCTGAACATCTGGTTTGCACACATGCTGATCATAACATGGAGGTGCTAAGTGACAGGCCTCCGTTTCCTAAAAGCTGACAAACGCTATCCTCGGTCAGCCTTCTCCAGTTCTGACAGCAAAATGAAAGCCCTTCCAAGAATTTCCTGTGATCGCAGGGCTGGTCGAGAAGGTGTCATCTTTTTGAGGAAGCCTTTCTTAGGCGCTTGCAATTAGCAACAAGATCGAGCTCCAGAGAAACAGACACTTGTTGAAATTTGGCAAGAGAAGCAGGGCCTCCAGTCACCTCAACGCTCCGACTGGATTTACAATGGGGACAACCTTCGGTACAGAAGATAGCCCCCTTCCCTACGCTCGTCTGTGGCTCTACCACAAATCCTCTTTTGTACCACAAACTACCCAAGGATGCCTCTGCTAAAGGCCTCAGAAGCGGGATAACTGGGAAGGGAGTTCCATGTAAGGCATTTTCTGCAGCAAATGTCCCTCCTGCAAATGCAAAGGCTGTTTGGTTTGATGACTGTCTCCAATGAGAACAAAAGACCTCGCCTGTTAACCCACCTTCCTCTCTGCTGGGCAACTGTTCAGCTGTAGAGGGCTACCCATCTTTAAGGATTCCCATTTATCACCCTTGTGAGACAGGTTCAGGAAGTTTTCAGGTGCAGAGCAAAAAAACAAAGCCAGCAAGGTGGCCCCCTTTCCCTCAGCTTGAGAAAACACAGATGTACAAGTACCACAGTCATGCCGTTATCACCAGTGGTGTGTTTTCAAGCATGACCTCCACATTTGGAATCCAGAGCAAAAAAAGGACCTCAAAATAATTCCCCTTTGAGGGATGGATGAGGAATAAGGCACACAGTGCAAGGCCTGGAAAGGTTTGTGTGGGGACACCCAAACTGGGTACTGTTACGGAAACGAGAGGGAAAAAGAGCCCTTACGAAGGTTCAGTGCCAAAGAGTGTTTCCGGTCTGGCCTGGTCTGCAAAGTGGGATTGAATGTGAGGTCAATGAGAAGGTGCCCAAGGGCACAGACTGATGCTCGCGTGACCTTACCCGTGTCCCCGCTGAAAATGCATTGAGACTGGAGTGCGGCCTCAGTCGTAATTTTTGCAACTCGCTGATAGTTGTACGAGAGAATGTTTGAGATATGCATTTGATGAGTTGGTTCAGGAATCTTGGCCGGGATATTCATACGAGACAAGACACCATATATCTTCAATTGCTTTGCAGACGCTCCCCCCAACTCGCACTCACGTAGAACCTGCAGAGGAAGAGTTTTGTGAAATGGCTCCCCCTCTGACTGAGCCTCCAGACTAGAACCCGCAGATCTGTCCCACTGATGGTGGTGCTTCCCCTGATATAAGAAGCTTGTTGAAATTTGAACCAGTCCATGGGATCAACCTCCCCAGTATTCCTTCTCCCCAGATTGTGAGGGAGTTCTTAGCAACATGTATTACTTCCTCGTGGATCACCTTTTTGGATAGAGACTATCAAGAGCACTCCCCTCTTTAAATGGTAAGATAGAAAGTGACTCATAGGCATCAGGATTTGGGTCATCTATGGCTATTTACTCATGGTCCAATTAAGGACTTCATCCTCCCCCCAAAAACTTGCAATAGCCTAAATTTGCAATTGCCTTCTGAAACTGAAGAAGAGTGTTGTAAGCCGGTACCTGCAGTGATACCTTCCCTAAAAACAGTAGGGCTGATGGTACTGTCAGCATAAGGAAAGTCAGAGACCACTGGAGTCAGAACGCTTGAGATTTATAAGATCTGGTAGCACAGACGAGAGGGTTTGTAGTTCATCATACCGCAGGCTTCTCGGTTCCCGACAACGAATGTAAAACGTTTCCTCCCTCATATCCTGCAAGAATACCAACAACCTTGCTCCCAACACAACTTGAGGAGTGCGAGAGACTGGATCTTCTCCATACAGAAAAGTTTCATCAGCTATCTTTCGACAAGATGCCAAATAGATCCTTGACAATCGGTCGGTGCCGGACTACTTAGATCAAGTGAATACCGTGGACTAAGTAAGATTTCCAGGGGATGAGCTTTTGAAAGTCAAATCTTTGACTCTCATCAGATCTGTCTCTCGACGTGTCTGGCTTCCATGACCACCCACTGAATTATGAGTTACATGGAAATCCTATCAGTACCCTGCCTGCCTTGCTGAAATCTTGGGGGAAAAAAATTAAAAAGTAGGCCTCTTTTCCTTGGTTCAGGCACATCCATTCCAAAGCCGGTTCCGCTTCTGGGCAAACAAAACGCATTCCTTGGACTGCGCAGTGGGGATCCAGACAGTAGACAAGGAAACATAAGAAAAGGATGTACGAGAGAATCAGAAATTGGCTTTGAGAGTCTTGGAAAAGATTACAAGCCAAGCCCCCGAGAAGGTTGCCCAATCACAAAGCAACGTTTGGGCTTTTCCAACTCCTACGCCTCGCGCTGAAGACCCTCCAGCCAAGAGTAGGACAAGACAATTGTTAAGGCCACCTCGGAATACATCTACCGACAGCTCAACGCACCTGTAGGTGTGTCTGCCAAGGAAGGCTATAGTGCCCCCCCCTTTGAGACACCCTCGTATACAATCTCCCCAAAATTACGCCCCCTCCTTATTGCACATTGATTTCAGTATTCATGCATTTTTACATACATACACAGACGTTTAGGCCTCTATATACACAGAAAAATTAAAATTTGGTTAAGAAAGAGATCCGCCTTTCGTTTTTGCTTTGAATCATTCATTCACCAATGCCCTGAGTACCAAATCAAGAAACGATATAGGTTAAATATAATTCCCCCCCCCCCCCGCTATTTTACACACTGCCTCTCTCCGAGCAAAAAAAAAAAAAAAATCTTTCCTTCACATCGATAAGAGGTCCACTTTTTACGGAAAAGGCCCAAGGGGTGTCTCCCCCCCACATCTTATACTTCTCTGCCCGATACGGCAGACGCTGTGACTGTTCCTTTGCGAGGCGACATTTTTCTGAACGGGTGTTCCCATGTCCACTCGGGGGCTTCAACGAGGAGGGATGAGGCATATCTCCCCTCCTCCCAGGGCGCCCAGCCCAACGCTGCTAGCAGGAACTGGTCTGGAGGTTCCCTTCGGTCAGGAGGGATGCAATGGAGGATGGGCCGTATGCGCTGTCAAACTCCTCATCTGAGCTCAAGTGGTCATCCTTCAGGGAGGACTCTGCCGTGGAGCGGGCTGCCTTGCGCCTGGATTCAAACGACAAAAAAGCAAGGAACTGGTTGCATTCATTCTGGAAAAGGATGCTGATGCAACTAGAGAAGGGGACCCTAACTTTTTTGAGCCTGTGGGCAGCTTCGGAACTGTGACATAGGGTGGTGGGCCCAACCACAAAATGGCTACCACACAAGGCAGAGCCTGCCACAAAATGGCTACCACATGAGGCAGAGCCAGTCACAAAATGGCTACTGCAGAAGGCGGAGCCAGTCACAAAATGGCCACCAAAGTAGGTGGAGCCGGCCACAAAATGGCTGCTGAGGGAGGGGAGCCAGCCATACGCAGAGAACGCTGAAGTGCAGGGGACTAGAGGAGTAATTTTTAAAAGTGGGGAAACCAAGTGTGAGTGAATAAAACCAACACTTTGAGAGCAGATGCTGCCATAACAATGTTCTTTTCATCTGTACAGCCCATCAGCAATGGCCAATTGGAAGCCCTGCAAGAGCCCCGCCCACTGCTGAGCACCAGAAAGGCAACGGCAGGTGCTATGGCACCTACGGGTGCCATGCTGAGGACTCCTCATTTAAGGCAGCTGGATTGGAGTCTATTAGCATTTTAGGAACCGGTAAGATTTTCAGGGGGTGAGCTTTTGAAAGTCAAAACTTTTGACTCATCGGCTCTTTGACTTTCGAAAGCCCATGCCCCCAAAATGTCGCTGGTCTTTAAGGTGCTCCAGGACTCGAATCCAGGCCTTCAACTGCAGATCAACGTGGCTATCCTCTGAAACAATTTCCTGATGATTCTGTCTCTCCCAGCCCACCTTTCCTTCTTCGCTCTTCTCCTCCAAACACAAGAAACTGCCGCTCTCAAGCGTCTTCCCTCTCACTGCCTCCTCTCTTTGGCCAAACTGTCGGCTCCTTGGGTCACAGAGCCATTTTTTCCTCGAGTACTCTGCGCTGCAAAGAACCCGGAAAGGGCCCCGTGTGCCTCCTCGGACATGCAAGAAAAATGCCGCAAAGTGCTGACGCCCCTCCCTTACCACAGGTCCTTCTCCAGGGCCCGGATCCGGTTCTGCAGCTGCTCGTTCATCTCGTGCTGCTCCTCCACCTCCCGCTGGGCTTTCTTGCGCGCCGCCTCCAGCCTTTCGATCTCCTCTTCGGCACTGTCCACCTGCCTCTTCAGCGCCTTGACCCGCAAGCTGAGCTGCGCATGCCAGGGGGAGGGAAGGATTGGGTGAGGGCCATGTTTAGAGATGTAAAATTTCCGGGAAATTGTGAAGCTCAGGAAAAAAAAACACGTGTTTTTTTTCCGGAAAAACATGGAAATTTTTGGAAAAATTGAAAAAAAAAAGCTATATTAGCACTTATTTTGTCTTTTCCGGATTGAAAATCATTGTTACTTTAGAAACATAAAACATGACTGGACAATTTCACTTCGCATGATCGCAACTAGCATATTAAAAATATAGTGTATCCAAACAATTATTACAAACAGAATTTACTTTTTAAATAATATTTGTAATTGCAACAAATGGAGCAACGCTCTCCTGAACTGTTTGCTAGTTTATGTGGAACAGACCAAAAAACCTCCACAAAACAATTTTTAAAAATCCAGAAGTAACAAATTCATATTTCCTCTCCACAGTATTAAATAAAAAACTCATTCTCATGAAAAGAATTGAAGAGGGGGGAAGTGGATTTGAATGGAGTGTAGGACTAAGTTACAGTGAATGGGCATGATTTAGGACTTGCTTGTCTTCAGTGCACAGAGATTAGAATAATCTGACACCATACATATTTTTTTAGAAATGATTTGGAAAATATTTGAACACCTTGTCTTAAAATATATTTATTCATCATGTTAAAATAAAACATTCCATAATCAATTTCTTTTCAATTTTTCCAGTTTTTGGAAACAAACCAAAAAAGGCTTCAGGAAAAAACGGGAAAAAACCGTTTCCCTTCTGAATTTTTTCCATTTTTTTTCTGGGCCTTCACATCTCTAGCCATGTTTGGTGCTACAGGGCTGTCAAGGAGCTGGGCCTCCAAGAGGCTGAGGCTCAGAGCAAACAGATGGGAGCGGCCTTCTACCTAGTCAAACCCTAATCACAGCACCATCTCCTCTGGCCAACGGCAGGTTTCTGAGGTCTCTAGTAGGGGTCTACATTCGGTTCAGCTGAACCGAATAGACTGCCGAATACCCGATTCGGAAGTATACGGCGTCGTCTACTTCCGAATCCAGCTCGCATGCATCACATCCCCATATACTTCCGAATCAAAATTCGAAAGGATACGGAACTCGATGTAAAAAGCGGGAAAGGAGCTTCTGCAGCCTCAAGAGAGCTGCTTGCCTCCTTTCCCACCTTTGGAAGCCTTTTCCCGCCTCTCCCATAGCCTCCCTGGGATCAGGGAGGGAGGGGGAGAGAAGCCCCAGCAGCCAATCCAAAGCATGCATTTGCAAAATGCACTGCAAATGCATGCTTTGCAGGGCTATTGTGTAGCTGATGGCTGGGCTAATCCCCCAGCCATCAGCAACATTGTTGTTCTTTTGTTTACTTGGGTATCCAAGTAAACACTGTTCTTTGGCCAAACACAGAGCAGTGGTATTTTTTGAAACTGCTCTGTGTAGGTTCACCTGTCCCCGTCTTGCTCTATCCTGCCCTGCTCCGCCTACCTGGTCTTTCTGATCGTTGATGTGCTGCCTCTCGTCATCGATCTGGATGCTCAACTCCTTCACCTTCCGCTCCAGCTTGCGGTTGGACGACACCAGGAGGCTCTTCTCTCTGCAAAAGGGGGGGGGGGGAGATTTCATGGGAAATTTCATTAAAGGAAGTCCTTCTTTACCCAAAAGGTGATTAGCATGTGGAATTCATTGCCACAGGAGGTGGTGGCGGCTACAAGCATAGACAGCTTCAAAAGGAGATTGGATAAACATCCGGATCAGAGGTCCATCAGTGGCTATTAGCCACAGCCTATTGTTGGAGCGCTCTGTCTGGGGCAGTGATGCTCTGTATTCTTGGTGCTTTGGGTGGGTGGGGGGGGGCACAGTGGGAGGGTTTCTGGAGTTCTGGCCCCACTAATGGACTTCCTGATGGCACCGGGTTTTTTGGCCACTGCATGATACAGAGTGTTGGATTGGATGGGCCATTGGCCTGATCCAACATGGCTTATGTCTGGGGCAGTGATGCTCTGTCTTCTTGGTGCTTGGGGGGCAACAATGGGAGGGCTTTTTGCTCTGACCCTACTGATGGACTTCCTGGTGGCACCTGGATTTTTGGCCAGTGTGTGAAACAGAGTGTTGGACTGGGTGGGCCGCTGGCCTGATCCAACATGGCCTCTCCAAAGGCAATCGTGGGGGATTGGGAGAGGAAACCTGGCCTCACAAAAGCCTGAGGGGCTCCGCGAACCAAAGCAGCACCCGAGTCCATTGGGCTGCTTAAGGGTTATATCCTGCATTGCTGCAGAGCCAGCCCAGCGTGAAGCTCAAGGGCTAGATCTTTTGTTGCAAGGCCTGAAGGGCTAGATGTTTTGCTGCAGGGAGGCCCTGCCGCTTACCTTTCTTCGGTCTGCAGCTTCTCCTGCAGCTCCTGGATCCTCGACTCCAGCTGCGAGATGTTGGCGCTGGGCTTCTGCAGCCCTTCGGAGCTGGCCAGGCGGCTCTTGAGGTCTTTGTTCTGGAAAGAAGGGTACAAAACGTGAGGTGGTGCGAGGGGCGGGGACTCGAGAATTGCCGCTTCCCTGGGGAAACCGAGTTACGAGCTCTTTCGGCCATAGATGTCAATTTAATGAAAAGAAACACGCAGCCGGGCATTCTGGGACTGACATAACCTGAGGGACCGCCTTTCACCATGTACGCCCTGGAGGGCATCGCGGTCTGCTACACAACACCTCCTGACCACCTCTGGCCCGAAGGACGTCCGTCTTGCCTTGACCAGGCCCAGGGCCTTTTCGGCTTTGGCCCCTGCCTGGTGGAACCAGCTCCCTATGGAGATCCTGGCCCTACCCTGAGCTACTGCCATTTCATAGGGCCTGTAAGACGGAGCTATTCCACTGGGCTTTTGGCTGAGGCGGCGGCCGTCCCATTCCACCAACTATTGCATCAGCTGGCCTCCCTTGTTGTGACATCATGCTTCACAGTCTTGTTGCGCCACTGAATCTTATGACACCATCATTCTTTTATGGGCCAAAAACTGCTGTATTTTGTGAAACGCGCCCTCTCCGCCGGTGATGTCCCTTATTTTGTCTGTTGTTCTGGCTTTTATTGTATTGTTTCAAATTTGAATTGTAGGTTTTGATTGTTCAATTTATGTCGTGCTCCGCCCTGAGCCCATTACGGGAAAGGGCGGAATATAAGAAGAAGATATTGGATTTATAGCCCGCCCTCTACTCCGAAGAGTCTCAGAGCGGCTCACAATCTCCTTTCCCTTCCTCCCCCACAACAGACACACTGTGAGGTAGATGAAGAGATTGGATTTATATCCCGCCCTCCACTCCAAAGAGTCTCAGAGCGGCTCACAATCTCCTTTCCCTTCCTCCCCAACAGACACCCTGTGAGGTAGATGAAGATATTGGATTTATATCCCGCCCTCCACTCCGAAGAGTCTCAGAGCGGCTCACAATCTCCTTTCCCTTCCCCCCCACAACAGACACCCTGTGAGGTAGATGAAGATATTGGATTTATATCCCGCCCTCCACTCAGAGTCTCAGAGCAGCTCACAATCTCCTTTCCCTTCCTCCCCCATAACAGACACCCTGTGAGGTAGATGAAGATATTGGATTTATATCCCGCCCTCCACTCAGAGTCTCAGAGCAGCTCACAATCTCCTTTCCCTTCCCCCCCACAACAGACACCCTGTGAGGTAGATGAAGATATTGGATTTATATCCCGCCCTCCACTCCGAAGAGTCTCAGAGCGGCTCACAATCTCCTTTCACTTCCTCCCCCACAACAGACACCCTGTGAGGTAGATGAAGATATTGGATTTATTTCCCGCCCTCCACTCCGAAGAGTCTCAGAGCGGCTCACAATCTCCTTTCCCTTCCTCCCCCACAACAGACACCCTGTGAGGTAGATGAAGATATTGGATTTATATCCCGCCCTCCACTCTGAAGAGTCTCAGAGCGGCTCACAATCTCCTTTCCCTTCCTCCCCCACAACAGACACCCTGTGAGGTAGATGAAGATATTGGATTTATATCCCACCCTCCACTCCAAAGAGTCTCAGAGCGGCTCACAATCTCCTTTCCCTTCCTCCCCCATAACAGACACCCTGTGAGGTAGATGAAGATATTGGATTTATATCCCGCCCTCCACTCTGAAGAGTCTCAGAGCGGCTCACAATCTCCTTTCCCTTCATCCCCCACAACAAACACCCTGCGAGGTACGTGGGGCTGAGAGAGCTCTGACAAAAACTGCCCTTTCAAGGACAGCTCTGCGAGAGCTACGGCTGGTCCAAAGCCATCCCAGCAGGTGCAAGTGGAGGAGTGGGGAAACAAACCCAGTTCTCCCAGATAAGAGTTCGAACACTTCACCACTACACCAGACTGGCCCTACTAAAGCCTACTAAATAAATAATTAGAAGCAAAAGGCTGATCAAGAGTCCCCTTCCCATGTATGCATTCTGTGTCTCCTCCTTATGTCTATCGTTCTACGCTGCCTGGCTGACTGACCACAATAGGAAAAGGGGAGGGGGGAATCACAGCCAATAGAACGTGAACGGAATAACAAGAAACTGTGATATCAGCACAATAAGGAAAGGAAAAGTCCCCCGTGAAAGCACCAGTTGTTTCCGACTCTGGGGTGACGTTGCTCTCATGTTTTCATGGCAGGCTTTTTACGGGGTGGTTTGCCATTGCCTTCCCCAGTCACCTCCACTTTCCCCCCAGCAAACTGGGTCCTCATTTGACCGATCTCGGAAGGATGGAAGGCTGAGTCAACCTCGAGCCAGCTACCTGAAAACCCAGCGTCTGCCGGGATCGAACTCAGATCGTGAGCAGGGAGCTCAGACTGGAGTACTGCAGCTTTACCACTCTGAGCCACAGTGCTCTTTAAAAGGGAAAGGGAGTCCCCTGTGCAAGCATCAGTTGTGTCCAACTCTGGGGTGACGTTGCTTTCACAATGTTTTCACGGCAACCTTTTTACAGGGTGGTTTTCCATTGCCTTCCCCAGTCATCTATGCTTTCCCCCCCAAGCAAGCTGGGTCCTTATTTTACTGACCTCAGAAGGAGGGAAGGCTGAGCCAACCTCGAGCCAGCGACCTGAAACCCCAGCTTCCGCTGGGATTGAACTCAGGTCGTGAGCAGAGCTTAGGACTGCAGTTTTAACACTCTGCGCCACGGGGCTCTAAGCACAATAAACGTATATACAAAATTCCTATTTCAAATCTTTTTGCCTCTTTTGCAAGGGCTGTCAACATTTGAAGAACGTTGTTACAGTAAAGCCATCAGTACACTGATTCCAATCCAGAATGAAGTCAAGTCTTATATTGAAATAAAGTCCAAAGGGAGTTTCCCTCTAAGCCAGGATTTGTCATGAGGACCGGATCTAACATAGATGAGACCTTGTTGGGCCGGGCCATGT
Source organism: Heteronotia binoei (assembly GCF_032191835.1). NCBI lineage: Eukaryota > Metazoa > Chordata > Lepidosauria > Squamata > Gekkonidae > Heteronotia > Heteronotia binoei. The sequence continues at coordinate 278,702,694 of NC_083223.1, forward strand.
CAGGCTGTGCCACATGTGTTTCTACTTAAGATTAGGTAGCAGAGATAGAAACTTTATAAAGGACACAAACACAAAGATTTTGGGTTTTTTTTTTTACAAAACATGTTTTGTACAAATTTTTTTACAAAAAATTAAAGGTGCTTTCTTTGTATTTCTGCCAAGAGATCCAGGGAACTGGGCAAAAGATGCTCTGGTTCTTTCCTTCCTTCCCCAGGGGACCAGGAGGAAGAGGAGCCTCAGCCAATAGAAGGAAGAGAGGCTTGGCTCATAATTTGTACATAATTTTTTACAAAAAATTAAAGGTGCTTTCTTTGTATTCCTGCCAAGAGATCCAGGGAACTGGGCAAAAAATGCTCTGGTTCTTTCCTTCCTTCCCCAGGGGACCAGGAGGAAGAGGAGCCTCAGCCAATAGAAGGAAGAGAGGCTTGGTTCATAATTTGTACATAATTTTTTAGAAAAAATTAAAGGTGCTTTCTTTGTATTCCTGCCAAGAGATCCAAGGAACTGGGCAAAAGTTGCTCTGGTTCTTTCCTTCCTTCCCCAGGGGACCAGGAGGAAGAGGAGCCTCAGCCAATAAAAGGAAGAGAGGCTTGGCTCATAATTTGTACATAATTTTTTACAGAAAATTAAAGGTGCTTTCTTTGTATTTCTGCCAAGAGATCCAGGGAACTGGGCAAAAGATGCTCTAGTTCTTTCCTTCCTTCCGCAGGGGACCAGGAGGAAGAGGAGCCTCAGCCAATAGAAGGAAGAGAGGCTTGGCTCAGTAGCTCTGCTGTGCAATCGAGAGAGCCTGGCAAAGCAAGCTACCCCTCCCCCCTTCCTCTCCAAGGGAGGAGCCTCAGCCAATGGAGAAAATGGAGGCTTTGCTCTGTAGCTCTTGTGCGATTAAGCAAGGCTTCTAAAGCAAGCCATGATGCAGAAGGAAGCAAGAGAGAGGGAGAAGGAAGCAGAAGACAGCCAGTTGCTCATGGGCCTGATAGGAGCCCTCCGGGGGCCTGATTCAGCCCTTGGGCCACATGTTTGACACCCCTGGTGTAAATTTTAAACATAGTATACGAATATTCATCACATACTTGTGAGTGAGTGGTGTTTTTATTTAATCACGGTATTGCATCAACCATCACCAGTGGTCTGACCTAGCCTCAGATCGCAAAGCATGGAGGCACACCATCCACCAGGCTGTCTCTTCCTTTGAGAACACACGCATAGCTGGTCTTGAGGACAAAAGGAGATTGAGGAAGAATCGCACTGCTGCAGCACCAACCCCAAATCAGACTTTTCCCTGCAGCCACTGTGGCCGGACCTGCCTGTCCCGCATTGGTCTTGTCAGCCACCAGCGAGCCTGCAGCAAACGTGGACTATTGCACCCTTCTTAAATCTTCGTTCGCGAAGCCAAGCCGAGAGAGAGAGAGAGAGAGAGAGTATTGTTTGTTGATATTTTCCTGCCCTGGAACTCTGCAAAGGGCAGCTTTCTTTGTCTCAGACTTCCACCTCCTTCCGCTGCATGCAGACTGGCTCGCTGGCTCAAGCAATCCAGAGTCCCCCCTTTCCCACGTACAAAGTGACATTCTCTAATGCGATCTGTTTTCACACACACCAAACAATGCCTTTTCGATTCGCTTCCGATGCGCTTTAGCGATCGTTAGCGAGTGGATTTTGCCGTACGAAAGGCGGATCTCTTTCTTAACCCAGATGCGAAGAGCGACTGTGAATTGCAAGAGTGTTCTTCAGCGTCTGTGAAAGCCCAGGCGCAGAAGTCTGGGCTGCAAGAGCAGGGTTCGAATGTGAGGGCGGGGGCTGGACTCAACAGTGTTTTGATCCCTTTCGGCTCTTCAAGGCCTTCCACCGGCTCTTCAAAGCCTCCGGCGGCGCTTAAAAACAAGGAAAGCCTGCACCACACGTTGTTATGTAACCCTGTCAGGCAGGAGGAAGTTTTATTACCAGAGTTATATAACAGTTAATTATTTTCTCTGCACTCTGAAGGGTGCCCAGCAAAAAAAACAGTATTGAAAAGGGTGCACCGAGTTCCAGGAGAGGCGGAGACGACTCCCTCCTCGTGTTCAAACACGCTACAGGTGAGTGGTCGCCCGGACGGAAAAAAGGACATAAGAACATAAGAGAAGCCATGTTGGATCAGGCCAACGGCCCATCCAGTCCAACACTCTGTGTCACACAGTGGCAAAAAATTTTATATATACACACACACTGTGGCTAATAGCCACTGATGGACCTGTGCTCCATATTTTTATCTAAACCCCTCTTGAAGGTGGCTATGCTTGTGGCCGCCACCACCTCCTGTGGCAGTGAATTCCACATGTTAATCACCCTTTGGGTGAAGAAGTACTTCCTTTTATCCGTTTTAACCTGTCTGCTCAGCATTTTCATCGAATGCCCACGAGTTCTTGTATTGTGAGAAAGGGAGAAAAGTACTTCTTTCTCTACTTTCTCCATCCCATGCATTATCTTGTAAACCTCTATCATGTCACCCCGCAGTTGACGTTTCTCCAAGCTAAAGAGTCCCAAGCGTTTCAACCTTTCTTCATAGGGAAAGTGCTCCAGCCCTTTAATCATTCTAGTTGCCCTTTTCTGGACTTTCTCCAATGCTATAATATCCTTTTTGAGGTGCGGCGACCAGAACTGCACACAGTACTCCAAATGAGACCGCACCATCGATTTATACAGGGGCATTATGATTTTTATTTATTTATTCCGGGATTTATATCCCGCCCTTCCCACGAGTGGCTCAGGGCGGCTTACAACAAACAATAAACAATAAAATCAGAACAAAGTTATTACATTTAAAATCAAACACTGGCTGATTTGTTTTCAATTCCCTTCCTAATAATTCCCAGCATGGCGTTGGCCTTTTTAATTGCAAACGCACACTGTCTTGTTATTTTCAGTGAGTTATCTACCACGACCCCAAGATCTCTCTCTTGGTCAGTCTCTGCCAGTGCACACCCCATCAACTTGTATTTGCAGCTGGGATTCTTGGCCCTCTCTCTTGCTTCCTTCTGCATCACAGCTGGCTTTGCCAGGCTTGCTCAATCGCACAGGAGCTACAGAGCAAACCCTCTATTTTCTCCATTGGCTGAGGCTTCTCCCTTGGGGAGGAGGGGGGGGAGGGAGGGCTTCCTTTGGAGAGCCAGTTTGGTGTAGTGGTTAAGTGTGCGGACTCTTATCTGGGAGAACCGGGTTTGATTCCCCACTCCTCCACTTGCACCTGCTGAGATGGCCTTGGGTCAGCCATAGCTCTGGCAGAGGTTGTCCTTGAAAGGGCAGCTGCTGTGGGAGCCCTCTCCAGCCCCACCCACCTCACAGGGTGTCTGTTGTGGGGGAGGAAGGTAAAGGAGATTGTGAGCCGCTCTGAGACTCTTCGGAGTGGAGGGCGGGATATAAATCCAATATCTTCTTCTTCTTCTTCTTCCTTTGCCAGGTTCTCTCAATCGCACAGCAGAGCTACTGAGCCAAGCCTCTCTTCCTTCTATTGGCTGAAGCTCCTCCCCCTCCTGGTCCCCTGGGGAAGGAAGGAAAGAGGCGGAGCTTCCTTTGCCCAGTTCCCTGGATCCCATGGGAGAAATACAAAGAGAGCACCTTTAAGATCAACCAGTGCTAACGTTTTAAGCAAATGAGTTTGACACTTTCGATCTAGAATCCTCGTGTGGACTAGGACTCCATATTGGACTTCTCGTGGACTTGACGGTTTCCATTTGAGAACTAATGAGTGCGAACTTACAAATGGACTTTGTGAATTAATTTCTTTGTCTATTGGACTTTTATGTACTCCTGCCTGCTGCCTTAATGCTCCATGTTAAGAGGCAATAATATTGCGTAAAACTTTAACAAGATTCCGTCATCATTGACATGAATGAAAATTGTTCTTTATTTGTGTGCTCTTACAGCTGACAGTGTGTTGGTTCCATAGGATCTAGAAGAGCCAGGTTCGAATCCCCCTTTCTGCCGCGCGAGCTTGCTGGGTGACCTCGGGCCAGTCACGAACTCTCAGCCTAACCTACCGAACCTGTTCCGCACAGAGGCTGGCAGCAGCAAACTACCTCTGCTCATCTCCTGCCTTGAAAATCCTAACAGGTCACTCACTGTAAGTCAGTTGCAACTGAACGGCGCTTCCCACCACTAAAGCAGTCAAGACTGTTCAAGAGGTGGCAGCTGAGAAGTGATCTGATCACCTGTCATGAGCCCTGACGAGGAGGAGCTGGGAGGGTTAACAGACCTGGAAGAGTTGCCAGCCAGTTCCTCAGCTGAACAAATGGCAGCTGGCTCATCAGTCACTCTCCAGGCACCAATGTCAGTTGTTGACAATCAATCTCCTCCAAGCTCTCCTCCTCCCATCTCAAGAGTTCGAAGCAGGCTCCGGAAAGAACTTTCAGAGCGAAGACATGAGGCACGCCGATGCTTCAGATCTCTCAGCCCTGAGTTCTAGCAGAGTCCCTGCCACCCAGGGAGCAGGCTGACTGAGACTCCCATGTAGCTCCCACCCAGGACCTGGTAACCTTGTGGAAGCAACAAGTCTGTTCTCTGGCTTGCATCCACGCTCCATCCTGATTCCTGATCCTGACCTACTTGATTTCCTTGGCACCCTGACCTTTTGGCTTTTGGACGTTGACTTCTGATTCCGGTTTGTGATTCTGCATTGGTGACTTGGCTCCTGCTTGACTTCCTGGACTTTGACCTTGGACTGGCTTTGGACTCCTGCCTGCCTGCACCCTCAGAACGTGACATCACCATCTTCAAGTCCTTGAAGGGCTGTCCTATAGAAGATGGTGTGGAATTGTTTTCTGTGGCCCCAGAAGGTAGGACCAGAACCAGTGGGTTGAAATTACATCAAAAGAATTTCCGGCTCAACATTAGGAAGAACTTCCTGACCGTTAGAGGTTCCTCAGTGGAACAGGCTTCCTTGGGAGGTGGTGGGCTCTCCTTCCTTGGAGGTTTTTAAGCAGAGGCTAGATGGCCATCTGACAGCGATGAAGATCCTGTGAATTTAGGGGGAGGTGTTTGTGGGTTTTCTGCATTGTGCCAGTTTGGTGTAGTGGTTAAGTGCGCGGACTCTTATCTGGGAGAACCAGGTTTGATTCCCCACTCCTCCACTTGCACCTGCTGAAATGGCCTTGGGTCAGCCATAGCTCTGGCAGAGGTTGTCCTTGAAAGAGCAGCTGCTGTGAGAGCCCTCTCCAGCCCCACCTACCTCACAGGGTGTCTGTTGTGGGGGAGGAAGGAAAGGAGATTGTGAGCCGCTCTGAGACTCTTCGGAGTGGAGGGCGGGATATAAATCCAATATCTTCTTCTTCTTGGACTAGATGACCCGAGAAGTCCCTTCCAACTCTATGGTTCTATGACTGTTAAGAGCGGTTCTTCAGTGGAACAGGCTTCCTTCTCGGGAGGTGGTGGGCTCTCCTTCCTTGGAGGTTTTTCAACAGAGGCTAGATGGCATTCTGACAGCAATGAGGATCCTGTGAATTTAGGGGGAGGTGTTTGTGAGTTTCCTGCATTGTGCAGGGGGTTGGACTAGATGACCCTGGAGATCCCTTCCAACTCTAGGATACTATGTTTCTAGGTTTCCACAGGCTTCCTTGGGAGGTGGTCGGCTCTTCTTCCTTGGAGAATTTTAAGCAGAGGCTAGATGGCCATCTGACAGCAATGAGGATATTGTGGATTTAGAGGGAGGTGTTTGTGAGTCTCATGCCTTGTGCAGGGGGTTGGACTAGAAGACCCTGGAGGTCCCTTCCAACTCTAGGATTCTAAGTTTCCACAGGCTTCCTCGGGAGGTGGTGGGCTCTCCTTCCTTGGAGGTTTTTCAACAGAGGCTAGATGGCCATCTGACAGCAATGAGGATCCTGTGAATTTAGGGGGAGGTCTTTGTGAGTTTCCTGCCTTGTGCAGGGGGCTGGACTAGATGACCCCGGAGGTCCCTTCCAACTCTATGATTCTAAGCAGGTTTTTTGAGTTTGGCTAAGTTGATGTCGGCTTGCCGTCTCATTCCACCAGGCAACGCAACTGCTCGCTGCCTTAGTCTGCTCTGCTTCGTTCCTCTCTCCCTCCCTCCCTCCGAGGGTTTTGATCTGTGATGTGTTTTAACGAAGACGCTATCTCAGGCACAGGCTCCAATAAATCAGTCAGGCGGCCTTTTAGCCGAGAGCTCGGCGGAGCAGACCAAACTGCAAGGAGCCGTCGACAGGTTCGGCGTTTGCCTCGAGAGCCGAGTGGAGTCCTGGCGCAACCGTGGCGCAGGCTGGGAATTTAAACGCGGCCCAGCCCCGAGTTCGAGACGCAAAAACAATATCCCAGCTCGAGAAGGATCCCTCGACTACGTACGCTCCCCGCGGAAAACAAAAATGTATTCAGGGAGGGTAAGACGGGTGCGGTGAACAAACCAAGGAGGGTGAGGCCTAGGATGGAGACAGCAATCAAATTAGCTCGTCGTCTGCTGACAGAGCTGGCTCAGGGGCTGAGGAGCAAGGAAGACTCCCGGGTGTTTCTGCCCTATCCTGGCTCGCGGCCAGAATTTCAGAAGACGGCTAATGCAAGGGCTGGGACGGTAGGAATGAGGGAGCGTTCCCTCAGCGCTTAGTTCCCGTGGCCCTTTCTTACGATCAATTCTTGATCAATTCCGTAGGGCCTGCAACACTACCCTTTTCCAGCTGGCCTTCGCTTAATGCGGATTTATAGTCTACTATTTTTATGTATTTCATTTCATTCGATTTATATCCCGCCCTACCCCACCAAAGCGGGCTCAGGGCGGCTCACAACATACTACATACGGCCATCATAAACTACCAAGGAGAACACTTAGAACAGAGCACGGTAAATGTTAGTTCTAATTTTGACGGTTTTAATTATAACGGTTTTAATTAGTACATTATATTGTACTGAGATAATGTTTTATATTGTAGCTCTGTAATTGGTACATGTTGTGAGCCGTCCTGAGCCTGCTTCGGTGGGGAGGGCGGGATATAAATAAAATATTATATTATTTTTATTATTATTATTATTACACGCCCAAGGAAATACTGATCACCGCTTTGGAGTCAGGCAGAAGTTTTTCTCTCAGGATCTTGGGAGGGGTTTTTTTTTTTGTCATCTTCTAGGTGTGGAGCAGAGGTCACTGGGGACATGGGGAGGGGTGAGGCATTTGTGAATTCCCTGCGTTGTGCAGGGGGTCAGACTAAATGATCCCCTTCCAACTCTATGGTTCTTATGAAGGAGACGACTGAAGATTTATGCCCCACCCTTCTCCCTAAATCAGAGTGGCTTACAATCTCCTATATCTTCTCCCCCCACAACAGACACCCTGGGAGGTGGGTGGGGCTGAGAGAGCTCTGACAGAAGCTGCCCTTTCAAGGATAACTCCCTCGAGAGCTCTGGCTGACCCAAGGCCGCTCCAGCAGCTGCAAGTGGAGGCGTGGGGAATCAAACTCGGTTCGCCCAGATAAGAGTCCGCGCACTTAACCACTACACCAAACTGCCTCTCATAATCATACGATGGTTATGATGATTATATTGGATTTATACCCTGCCCTTCACTCTGAATCTCAGAGTGGATCACGATCTCCTTCACCTTCCTCTCCCCCACAACAGACACCCTGTGAGGTGGGCGGGGCTGAGAGCTCTCTCCCAGCAGCTGCTCTTTCAAGGCCATTCCGGCAGCTGCAAGCGGAGGAGTGGGGAATCAAACCCGGTTCTCCATTGCCCTCTGCAAGTCTGATCCTGCCCAGGTTGGTTCTTGAGACTCGTAGATCTTTAACCTTTTGAGAATCACAACCCAACCTGCAATCAAGCCTCTCTTCCTTCTATTGGCTGAGGCTCCTCCTCCTCCTGTTCCCCTGGGGAAGGAAGGAAAGAGCCAGAGTTTCTTTTGCCCAGTTCCCTGAATCCCTTGGGAGAACTATAATGAAAGCACCTTTAAGACCCAACAAGTGATAATTTTTTGTTGTTGTTTGTTGTTCAGTCGCACAGTCGAGTCCGATTCTTTGCGACCCCATGGACGAAGTCATGCCAGGCCCTCCTGTCTTCCACCATCCTCCGAAGTCTGCTCAAATTTGTGTTAGTTACATCAGTCACGCTGTCCAGCCATCTCATCTTTTGCTGTCCCCTTCTTCTTTTGCCTTCTGTCTTTCCCAGCATCAGGGTCTTCTCCCTTCTCATAGGGTGGCCAAAGTATCTGAGCTTCAGCTTCAGCATCTGACCTTCCAGGGAACAGTCGGGGTTGATTTCCCTTAGGATTGACTGACTGGATCTTCTTGCAGTCCAAGGGACTCTCAAGAGTCTTCTCCAGGGAGTGCTCCCTTCTCATTGGGTGGCCAAAGGATTTGAGCTTCAGCTTCAGCATCTGACCTTCCAGGGAACAGTCAGGGTTGATTTCCCTCAGGACTGATTGGATCTTCTTGCAGTCCAAGGGACTCTCAAGAGTCTTCTCCAGGGAGTGCTCCCTTCTCATTGGGTGGCCAAAGGATTTGAGCTTCAGCTTCAGCATCTGACCTTCCAGGGAACAGTCGGGGTTGATTTCCCTTAGGTCTGACTGATTGGATCTTCTTGCAGTCCAAGGGACTCTCAAGAGTCTTCTCCAGGGAGTGCTCCCTTCTCATTTGGTGGCCAAAGGATTTGAGCTTCAGCTTCAGCCTCTGACCTTCCAGGGAACCGTCTGGGTTGATTTCCCTTAGGACTGACTGATTGGAACTTCTTGCAGTCCAAGGGACTCTCAAGAGTCTTCTCCAGGGAGGGCTCCCTTCTCATTGGGTGGCCAAAGTATCTGAGCTTCAGCTTCAGCATCTGACCTTCCAGGGAACAGTCTGGGTTGATTTCCCTTAGGATTGACTGACTGGATCTTCTTGCAGTCCAAGGGACTCGAGAGAGTCTTCTCCAGCACCACAGCTCAAAATGTTTTAAGCATGTTTAAAGGATATTTTAAAAAAATCTTTGTGTTTGTGTCCTTTATAAAGTTTATATCTCAGCTACCTAATCTTAAATAGGCACACGCATGGCCCGGCCCGACAAGGTCTCGTTTGTGTCTGATTCTGCCCACATAACAGACGAGGTCAGCACCCCTGTAGGGTTTCCGAAGCCTAAACAGCTAAGGGGAGATGGTTCCCCCTTGGGCTGGGAGCAACATGCCGGGGCCCAGGAGAGAAGCTTTCCCTGCCGATCCTGTGCCTTGGCGGAGTTTGATGTTGCCACAAGCGTACAGTTGTGTGGCAGCTTCATAAATCCATCAGCTCCGCCTCACCGGCCTGAGAACACCCTCAGGTTTCGATGTCACAGGGAAGCTGCAACCCAAAGAGGGGAAAGGAGAGAAAGAACGCAGCTGATGACTCAGCCCTTTGGCTCTGGAGGAAGCTGAAGTAGGGCCCCGTTTCCCGGTTTTCAGACCTGATTGGTTCGGCAAGCGTTTTGTCATCGAGGGACGACCACTTAAACCTCACAAGCCAGCCTGCCATGGGAACCTCCACATTCAGAGGCACTAAACCTCTGCATCCCACAGCCTGGAGGCAACATCAGGGGAAGGCCTCGGCCACTCTGCACCGTTGCTGGCCCTCCAGAGGAACTGACTGGCCACTGTGTGAGGCAGGAGCTGGACCGGATGGACCCTCACTGGTCTGATCCAGCAGGGCTCCTCTGAGTTTCTTCTCAGGGGAAGGCCTCGGCCCCTCTGCCCTGTTGTTGGCCCTCCAGAGGAACTGGTTGGCCACTGTGTGAGACAGGAGGCTGGACTAGATGGACCCTCACTGGTCTGACCCAGCAGGGCACTTCTGATGTTCTTCTCAGGGGAAGGCCTCGGCCTCTCTGCCCTGTTGTTGGCCCTCCAGAGGAACTGGTTGGCCACTGTGAGACAGGAGGCTGGACTAGATGGGCCCTCAATGGTCTGACCCAGCAGGGCTCTTCTGATGTTCTTCTCAGGGGAAGGGCTCGACCTCTGTGCCCTGTTGTTGGCCCTCCAGAGGAACTGGTTGGCCACTGTGTGAGACAGGAGGCTGGACTAGATGGACCCTCAATGGTCTGACCCAGCAGGGCTCGTCTGATGTTCTTCTCAGGGGAAGGCCTTGGCCTCTCTGCCCTGCTGTTGGCCCTCCAGAGGAACTGGCTGTCCATTGTGTGAGACAGGAGGCTGGACTAGACGGGCCCTCAATGGTCTGACCCAGCAGGGCTCTTCTGATGTTCTTATGCCTTCTACTGAATCAGATTCTTGGTCCATCAAAGTCAGCACTGTCTACGCAAACTGGCAGACACCCTCTGGGGTCTCAGGTCAAGGTCTTTCCCATCATCTCCTGCCCGGTCCTTTTTAACTGGATGTGCCAGGGACTGAACCTGGGCCCTTCTGTATGCCAAGCAGATGCTCCACCAATGATTCCCATTGCCGCTGCCTTCTTATGGCACATGAAGGGAGACCCAGATACGGGACATCGGAGTACTTCCAGCAGACCTCTGGGTGGGCGGGCCTTTAAGATTAAGAGCTCCCCTGACTAACAACACTCTCCACCCTCCCAATCTCACCTGCCTCTCCAGAGAAATCTTGTCGCACTCCAGGTCCTGCCGGACGGAACGCTCCTGTAGCAGCTCAGCACGCAATTGGTCGATCTGGAGAAAGAGAGAGAAGGAGGAAGGGCGGGGCTTAACACGAGGTTTCCTGCCTTACGGCCTGAAACCAAAGTCTGTTCCGAAAGCGACACAACAGAGAACGGAAGAAGGGCGGCGGCTCGGGAGCCACATGTGGCCCCACTGGCTGGCTTGGAGAATGCATTAAAAGTAGTCTTCTTTCCACCCCTCTCTCACTCCATCTATTTGCTTTCCTTTGGGGTGTAGTATGGTGTAGTGGTTAAGCGCACAGACTCTTATCTGGGAGAACCGGGTTTGATTCCCCACTCCTCCACTCGCAGCTGCTGGAATGGCCTCGGGTCAGCCAGAGCTCTTGTAGGAATTGTGGAAAGGGCAGCTGCTGTGAGATTCCTCTCAGCCCCACCCATCTCACAGGGTGTCTGTTTTGGGGGAGGAAGATAAAGGAGATTGTGATCCACTCTGAGATTTGTAGCAGAGAGCCAGTTTGGGGTAGTGGTTAAGTGTGTGGACTCTTATCTGGGAGAACTGGGTTGGATTCCCCACTCCTGCACTTGCACCTGCTTGGAATGGCCTTGGGTCAGCCAGAGCTCTGGCAAAGGCTGTCCTTGAAAGGGCAGCTTCTGGGAGAGCCCTCTCAGCCCCACCCATCTCACAGGGTGTCTGCTGAACATGAACATATGAAGCTGCCTTATACTGAATCAGAACTTTGGTCCATCAAAGTCAGTATTGTCTTCTCAGACTGGCAGCGGCTCTCCAGGGTCTCAAGCTGAGGTTTCTCACACCTATTTGCCTGGACCCTTTTTGGGGGGGAGGAAGGGAAAGGAGATTGTGATCCACTCTGAGATTTGTAGCAGGGAGTCAGTTTGGTGTCATGGTTAAGTGTGCGGACTCTTATCTGGTAGAACTGGTTTGGATTCCCCACTCCTCCACTTGCAGCTGCTGGAATGGCCTTGGGTCAGCCAGAGCTCTGGCAGGAGTTGTCCTTGAAAGGGCAGCTTCCGTCAGAGCTCTCTCCACCCACTCACAGGGTGCCTGTTGTGGGGAGAGAAGACATAAGAGCCACTCTGAGGCTCTGATTCAGAGAGAAGGGTGGGGTATAAATCTGCAATTTCTTCTTCCTTCCTTCCTTGCAGATCTCAAACATCTGACATTCATGCCTTGCAGCTCTCTAATGTCTGACGTTTAGCACACGAGGTTTCCTGCCCTACGGCCTGAAGCCAAAGTCTGTTCCGAAAGCAACACAACAGAGAACAGAAGAAGGGCTGCGGCTCGGGAACCTAAAAGTATTTCCTCGCATACACCCAGTTTTACCTTCGCTCCTGCAGGGAAGATCCTTGTGTTTGTGTTGGCAGCTGCAGTCAAAGCAACGGGTTTTGTTTGGTTTTTAAATCCGCACCGCCAATCAGATTTCTGATGGCCAATCACAACCCCTGCCGGGCTTCTCCCCCTTTTTAAAATCACTCGGCAGAGTTCGTGGGGAAGGTGTCAGCGGGCGCCGTGTGGGGCCTGGGGCCAGGGGATTCCCCCTTTCCCGCCCTCAGCCCCACGCTCTGCAATAAGGCAACCTTCCTTACACGCCCTTTGCTAGGGGTTACAAAAAGATAAAGATGATGATGATTTTGGATTTATATCCCGCCCTATACTCTGAATCTCAGAGTCCCAGAGCGGTCACAATTGCCTTTACCTGTCCCCACCACAACAGACACCCTGTGAGGTGGGTGGGGCTGAGAGAGCTCTCCCAGCGGCTGCCCTTTCAAGGACAACTCCTACGAGAGCTCTGGCTGACCCAAGGCCATTCCAGCAGGTGCAAGTGGAGGAGTGGGGAATCAAACCCGGTTCTCCCAGATAAGAGAGCTCTGGCTGACCCAAGGCCATTCCAGCAGGTGCAAGTGGAGGAGTGGGGAATCAAACCCGGTTCTCCCAGATAAGAGAGCTCTGGCTAACCCAAGGCCATTCCAGAGGGTGCAAGTGGAGGAGTGGGGAATCAAACCCGGTTCTCCCAGATAAGAGAGCTCTGGCTGACCCAAGGCCATTCCAGCAGCTGCAAGTGGAGGAGTGGGGAATCAAACCCGGTTCTCCCAGATAAGACAGCTATGGCTGACCCAAAGCCATTCCAGCAGCTGCAAGTGGAGGAGTGGGGAATCAAACCCGGTTCTCCCAGATAAGAGAGCTCTGGCTAACCCAAGGCCATTCCAGAGGGTGCAAGTGGAGGAGTGGGGAATCAAACCCGGTTCTCCCAGATAAGAGAGCTCTGGCTGACCCAAGGCCATTCCAGCAGGTGCAAGTGGAGGAGTGGGGAATCAAACCCGGTTCTCCCAGATAAGAGAGCTCTGGCTGACCCAAGGCCATTCCAGCAGGTGCAAGTGGAGGAGTGGGGAATCAAACCTGGTTCTCCCAGATAAGAGAGCTCTGGCTGACCCAAGGCCATTCCAGCAGGTGCAAGTGGAGGAGTGGGGAATCAAACCCGGTTCTCCCAGATAAGAGAGCTCTGGCTGACCCAAGGCCATTCCAGCAGCTGCAAGTGGAGGAGTGGGGAATCAAACCCGGTTCTTCCAGATAAGACAGCTATGGCTGACCCAAAGCCATTCCAGCAGCTGCAAGTGGAGGAGTGGGGGAATCAAACCGGGTTCTCCCAGATAAGAGAGCTCTGGCTGACCCAAGGCCATTCCAGCAGGTGCAAGTGGAGGAGTGGGGAATCTAACCCGGTTCTCCCAGATAAGAGTCCGCGCACTTCACCACTACACCAAACTGGCTCTCTTAAGAAGAAGGGTCGGCGTTTGTTTCCCGCCTTTCGCCGCCGATAGGCGCCTCAAAGTGGGTCACAACCTCCTCCCCCTCCTCTCCCCACAACAAGCACCGTGTGAGGTAGGTGGGGCTGAGAGAGAACGTGACTGGCCCAGGGTCACCCGGCCGGTTTCGTGGGGTGGGAGATGGGGAATCAAACCCGGTCGATTGAGCCAGATCCGAGGCTGCCGCTTTTTCCCACTATGCCACGCCGGAATGAAAGTGCTGTTAAAACACTCAGTATTTAATGCAGCAGCAAACCCTCTGTTGGGAAGGCGACCGCACTGTCGGGTAAGGATTTAAGCAGGCTTGTTTCCGGGTCGTGCAGCGAGGCCGAGCCGGCCGCTGAATACCCTTACAGGGCCGTTTTTTGTACCAGGAACTCCTTTGCATATGAGGCTTCACACACACACCCCTTGAAAGTCTGGCGAAAGAGCTCTGCTTTACAGGCCCTGCGGGATTGATTCCGATCCCGCAGGGCCTGGATCTCCAGGGGGAGCTCATTCCATCAGGCAGGGGCCAAGGCTGAAAAGGCCCTGGCCCTTGTTGAGGCCAGACGAACATATGAAGCTGCCTTATACTGAATCAGACCCTCGGTCCATCAAAGTCAGTATTGTCTACTCAGACGGGCAGCGGCTCTCCGTGGTCTCAAGTGGAGGTTTTTCACACCTATTTGCCTGGACCCTTTCTAGTTGGAGATGCCGGGGATTGAACCTGGGACCTTCTGCTTCCCAAGCAGGTGCTCTACCACTGAGCCACTGTCCCTCCCCTAGGAAAATCTGCGTTGCTGATCGTAAAGACCTTTGGGGCTCATATAAGGGTTTCCCAGCCCCTTCCAACAAAGAGCATCTCTCCCCCTCTTCCAGTGCATTTTCCCATCACGTATTGCTCGTGACTTCCCCCTGTGAAGTCTGGACTGCAGAAGGCGGAAAGGAAACCTAAAAATGGACCACTCGGGGTGCCGACTGGCCCAGCTGCCCTTTCAAAATCCAAAATCTTCTTTCGATGGCCCCCCGAAGTTCTGCAAGCGGCGGAGGCAGCGTGCGAGTCTAGTTTCTCACCTGGTCGCGGGTACGGTTGATCCTCTCCGTTAACAGCTCGGTTGTATTCCTTTCCTCATCCAGCTCCACTTCAAGCCGTTTTGATTTGTCCTGTAAATGGCATTGGGGGGGGGGGGGGACAAAAAAACATCATGTTTGCATACAGCACTGGGTCTGAAAAGATCCCTGAAGCGTTAAAGGCAGGGTTTGCCGACAATTTCTGCTTTGGGCATTGCCTGGGCGGTTTGGAACCTTAAGAACATAAGAGAAGCCATGTTGGATCAGGCAAATGTCCCATCCAGTCCAACACTCTGTGTCACATAAGAACATAAGAGAAGCCATGCTGGATCAGGCCAGTGGCCCATTCAGTCCAACACTCTGTGACACATAAGAACATAAGAGAAGCCATGCTGGATCAGGCCAGTGGCCATTCAGTCCAACACTCTGTGACACATAAGAACATAAGAGAAGCCATGTTGGATCAGGCAAATGTCCCATCCAGTCCAACACTCTGTGTCACATAAGAACATAAGAGAAGCCCTGTTGGATCAGGCCAGTGGCCCCTCCAGTCCAACACTCTGTGTCACATAAGAGAAGCCATGTTGGTTCAGGCCAGTGGCCCCTCCAGTCCAACACTCTGTGTCACATAAGAACAGAAGAGAAGCCATGTTGGATCAGGCCAGTGGCCCATCCAGTCCAACACTCTGTGTCACATAAGAACAGAAGAGAAGCCATGTTGGATCAGGCCAGTGGCCCATCCAGTCCAACACTCTGTGTCACATAAGAACAGAAGAGAAGCCATGTTGGATCAGGCCAGTGGCCCATCCAGTCCAACACTCTGTGTCACATAAGAACATAAGAGAAGCCATGTTGGATCAGGCCAGTGGCCCCTCCAGTCGAACACTCTGTGTCACATAAGAACATAAGAGAAGCCATGTTGGGTCAGGCCAATGGCCCATCCAGTCCAACACTCTGTGTCACATAAGAACATAAGAGAAGCCATGTTGGATCAGGCCAGTGGCCCATCCAGTCCAACACTCTGTGTCACATAAGAACATAGCAGAAGTCATCTTGGATCAGGCCAATGGCCATCCAGTCCAACACTCTGTGTCACACAGCAGTCCAATCCCAGGGTCCATCAGGAGGTCCACCAGCAGTGGCGGAACTCCAGAAGCCCTCCTGTTTGCTGTAGTGGTTAAGTGCGTGGACTCTTTATCTAGGAGAACTGGGGTTTGATTCCCCACTCCTCCACTTGCTGCAATGGCCTTGGGTTAGCCACAGCTCTTGTAGGAGTTGTCCTTGAAAGGGCAGTTTCTGTCAGTGCCCTCTCAGCCCCACACACCTCACAGAGTGTCTGCTGTGGGGGAGGAAGGGAACGGATATTGTGAGTGGCTCTGAGTGTCCTTGAAAGGGCAGCTGCTGTGAGAGCTCTCTCAGGCCCACCCACCTCACAGGGTGTCTTGTTGTAGGGGAGAAGATAAAGGAGATTGTAAGCCGCTCTGAGAATCTGATTCAGAGAGAAGGGCGGGCTATAAATCTGCAGACTTTTTCTTCTCCCACTGTGCCCCCCACCCCGAAGCACCAAGACGACAGAGCATCACTGCCCCAGACAGAGTCTTGCGTTGATCCCTTGTGGCTGATAGCTACTCATGACCCTCCACTCCGTATGTTTATCTGATCCCTTCTTGAAGCTGTCTGTGCTTGTAGCCGCCACCACTTCTTACAGCTGTGAATTCCATGTGTTTAATTACTTTTTGGGTGAAGAAGGACTTCCTTTTATCTGTTCTAACCAACTGCTCATTAATTTCATGGAGTGGCCCATGAATTCTTGTATTGAGAGAAAGGAGGAAAAGTCCTTCTTTCTCTACCTTTTCTATCCCATGCATAATTTTGTAAACCTCTATCATGTATCCCCTCAATTGTTATGTCTCCAAGCTAAAGAGCTCCAACCTCTTTGATATTTCTTCCAAGGGAAGGTGTTCCATTCCTGTTTTAGTTGCCGTTTTCTGCACCTTTTCCAATACTTATAAAATCTTTCTTGAGGTGCAGTGACCTGAACTGTACACCATAGTCCAAATGAGGTCGCACCATAAATTTACTCAGGGGCATTATGATATCTGGCTTTACATTGTAGGGAAACAACTTTTTTTTTTTTAAGAGAGAGCCAGTAGTGGTTAAGTATGCGGACTCTTATCTGGGAGAACCGGGTTTTATTCCCCCACTCCTCCACTTGCACCTGCTGGAATGGCCTTGGGTCATCCAGAGCTCTCTTATCTGGGAGAACCGGGTTTGATTCCCCACTCCTCCACTTGCACCTGCCAGAATGGCCTTGCGTCAGCCAGAGCTCTCTTATCTGGGAGAACCGGTTTGATTCCCCACTCCTCTGCTTGCAGCTGCTGGAATGGCCTTGGGTCAGCCATAGCTCTCTTATCTGGGAGAACCGGGTTTGATTCCCCACTCCTCCACTTGCAGCTGCTGGAATGGCCTTGGGTCATCCAGAGCTCTCTTATTGGGAGAACCAGGTTTGATTCCCCCACTCCTCCACTTGCACCTGCTGGAATGGCCTTGGGTCATCCAGAGCTCTCTTATCTGGGAGAACCGGGTTTGATTCCCCTCTCCTCCACTTGCAGCTGCTGGAATGGCCTTGGGTCAGCCAGAGCTCTCTTCTCTGGGAGAACCGGGTTTGATTCCCCTCTCCTCCACTTGCACCTGCTGAAATGGCATTGGGTCAGCCATAGCTCTCTTCTCTGGGAGAACCGGGTTTGATTCCCCATTCCTCCACTTGCACCTGCTGGAATGGCCGTGGGTCAGCCAGAGCTCTCTTATCTGGGAGAACCGTGTTATTCCCCACTCCTCCACTTGCAGCTGCTGGAATGGCCTTGGGTCAGCCAGAGCTCTCTTATCTGGGAGAACCAGGTTTGATTCCCCACTCCTCCACTTGCAGGTGCTGGAATGGCCTTGGGTCAGCCAGAGCTCTCTTATCTGAGAGAACTTGGTTTGATTCCCCCACTCCTCCACTTGCAGCTTCTGGGAGGGCCTTGGGTCAGCCATAGCTCTGGCAGAGGTTGTCCTTGAAAGGGAAGCTGCTGTGAGAGTCCTCTCAGCCCCACCCACCTCACAGGGTATCTGTTGTGGGGGAGGAAGGGAAAGGAGATTATGAGTCGCTCTGAGACTCTACGGAGTGGAGGGCGGGATATAAATCCAATATCTTCATCTACCTCACAGGGTGTCTGTTGTGGGGGAGGAAGGGAAAGGAGATTGTGAGCCGCTCTGAGACTCTTCGGAGTGCAGGGCGGGATATAAATCCAATATCTTCATTTACCTCACAGGGTGTCTGTTGTGGGGGAGGAAGGGAAAGGAGATTGTGAACCGCTCTGAGACTCTTCGGAGTGGAGGGCGGGATATAAAACCAATATCTTCATCTACCTCACAGGGTGTCTGTTGTGGGGGAGGAAGGGAAAGGAGATTGTGAGCCGCTCTGAGACTCTTCGGAGTGGAGGGCGGGATATAAATCCAATATCTTCATCTACCTCACAGGGTGTCTGTTGTGGGGGAGGAAGGGAAAGGAGATTGTGAGCCGCTCTGAGACTCTTCGGAGTGGAGGGCGGGATATAAACCAATATCTTCATCTACCTCACAGGGTGTCTGTTGTGGGGGAGGAAGGGAAAGGAGATTGTGAGCTGCTCTGAGACTCTTCAGAGTGGAGGGCGGGATATAAATCTAATATTGTCATTAATCTCACAGGGTGTCTGTTGTGGCGGGGGGCGGAGGGAGGTAAAGGAGATTGTGAGCCACTCTGAGACTCTTCGGAGTGGAGGGCGGGATATAAATGCAATATCTTCATCTACCTCACAGGGTGTCTGTTGTGGGGGAGGAAGGGAAAGGAGATTGTGAGTCGCTCTGAGACTCTACGGAGTGGAGGGCGGGATATAAATCCAATGTCTTCAATGTCTTCTAAATGTAGAAAAAATGTGAGCTTTGAAACATACAAAGAGGCAGCGAGCAACTTGGATATTTCTTTACAAACAGAAACACCTGCCAAACAACCTTTTTTTCCATAGGCAGGCAAACAAGAGCAGAGAGAAAGCAAGAAGGCTCTTTGAAAAGCAGTGCCGCCCCCTGCTGGCAAGGAAAGATTTTGTTTTCATGCACCAGCAGCCGCAGGCTGTATAGAGAGCTACTAAAATCAGATCGAAAGGCAAGGTTTTGGAACTTTAGTTGCTTTAGAGATGCAGAAGGGATAAAGGAAGGCGACTTCCCCACTCTACACAGTGAAGGAAAGGCTTGGACATGTGCTTGAAAAACTTCTATTCTCTTTCTTCCTCCTTGTTGGAAGAGAGCTCCAAAAAAGGTCCTCTGTCCAAGCACCAGTCGTTTCCGACTCTGGGGTGACGTTGCTTTCACGTTTTCACGGCACACTTTTGACGGGGTGGTTTGCCATTGCCTTCCCCAGTCCTCTACGCTTTCCCCCCAGCAAGCCTGGGATTCATTCTGCAGACCTCAGAAAGATGGAAGGCTGAGTCAACCTCGAGCCAGCTACCTGAAAACCCAGCTTCCACCGGGGATCGAAATCAGGTTGTGAGCAGAGCTTAGGACTGCAGTACTGCAGCTTTAACACTCTGCGCCACGGGGCTCTGTTTTAACCTATGTTAAAGAGGTTGGGTCTCTTTAGCTTGGAGAAATGACGACGGAGGGGTGACATGATAGAGGTTTACAAGATTATGCATGGGATAGAGAAGGTAGAGAAAGAAGTAGTTTTTTCCCTTTCTCACAATACAAGAACTCGTGGATACTCAATGAAATTGCTCAGCAGTCGGGTTGGAATGGATAAAACGAAGTCCTTGTTCACCCAAAGGGTGATTAACATGTGGAATTCACTGCCACAGGAGGTGGTGGTGGCTACAAGCATAGCCAGCTTCAAGAGGGGATTGGAGAAACATCTGGAGCAAAGGTCCATCAGTGGCTATTAGGCACAGCATATTGTTGGAACTCTCTGTCTGGGGCAGGGATGCTCTGTATTCTTGGTGCTTGGGAAGGGCAACAGTGGGAGGGCTTCTAGTGTGGACCTCCTGAGGGAGGGCTTTTGATGGACCTCCTGAGGCCACCTGGTTTTTTTGGCCACTGTGTGACACTTTAGAGTGTTGTACTGGAGGGGCCATTGGCGTGATCCAACATGGCTTCTCTTACATTCTTATATCTGGGGCAGGGATGCTCTGTATTCTTGGTGCTTGGAGGGCACAGTAGGAGGGCTTCTAGTGTCCTGGCCCCACTGGTGGACCTCCTAATGGCACTTGGTGTTTTTTTGGCCACTGTGTGACACAGAGTGTTGGACTGAAAGGGCCATTGCTCTGATCCAACATGGCTTCTCTTAGGTTCTTATGTCGGGGTAGTGATGCTCTGTCTTCTTGGTGCTTCGGAGGCAAGAGTGGGAGGGCTTCTGGAGTTCTGGCCCCACTGCTGGACCTTCCATTGCCCCTGGGTTTTGGCCACTGTGTGGCACAGAGCGTTGGACTGGATGGGCCTTTGGCCTGATCCAACATGGCTTCTCTTAGGTTCTTATGTCTGGGGCAGTGACACTCTGTATTCTTGGTGCTTGGGGGGGAACAGTGGGAGGACTTCTAGTATCCTGGCCCCACTGATGGACCTCCTGATGGCACCTGGGGTTTTTTTGGCCACTGTGTGACACTGAGTGTTCGACCGGATGGGCCATTAGCCTGATCCAACAAGTATTCTTGGTGCTTGGGGGACCTCTCATTTTACTTTAATGATACTCAGGGCTTTTTTTTTGTAGCAGGAACTTTGCCTATCAGGCCACACACCCCTGATGTAGCCAATCCTCCTGGAGCTCTCAGTAGGCCCTGTACGAAGAGCCCTGTAAGGAATTCTAGCAGGACCTCCTTTGCATATTAGACCACACACCCCTGATGTAGCCAATCCCCCTAGAGCTTCCAGTAGGCCCTGTACGAAGAGCCCTGTAAGGAATTCTAGCAGGACCTCCTTTGCATATTAGGCCACACACCCCTGATGTAGCCAATCCCCCTGGAGCTTCCAGCAGGCCCTGTACGAAGAGCCCTGTAAGGAATTCTAGCAGGACCTCCTTTGCCTATTAGGCCACACCCCCTGATGTAGCCAATCCTCCTGGAGCTTACAGTAGGCCCTGTACTAAGAGCCCTGTAAGGAATTCTAGCAGGACCTCCTTTGCCTATTAGGCCACACCCCCTGATGTAGCCAATCCTCCTGGAGCTTACAGTAGGCCCTGTACGAAGAGCCCTGTAAGGAATTCTAGCAGGACCTCCTTTGCCTATCAGGCCACACCCCCTGATGTCGCCAATCCTCCTGGAGCTTACAGCAGGCCCTGTACTAAGAGCCCTGTAAGGAATTCTAGCAGCACCTCCTTTGCATATTAGGCCACAACCCCCTGATGTAGCCAATCCTCCTGGAGCTTACAGCAGGCCCTGTACGAAGAGCCCTGTAAGCTCCTGGAGGATTGGCTACATTGGGGCGTGTGGCCTAATACGCAAAGGAGTTCCTGCTACACAAAAAAGCCATGGTGATACTGCTCACCCAGTCAATTTAGCTCTGAGCAGCGTTCACACGGAGATAAGAGGGACCTTTGTAGCAGAGGCCCGAAGGTGACCCTGGGCTTTTCTTCGGGGAACCGAAGAGCAGAGAAATACGAACCTCCAGCGCCTTGACTTGCCGGGATCGATCGTCCTGGGACCGCCGCCTGGAGTCCATCTCCTGCTCCAGGTTGTGGAGGCGCTGAGCCAGCAGCTCCTTGTCCAACACGGCGTTCTCCCGTTCGGCTTGGCTGTCCTGCAGGGCTTGCTTGAGTCGCGTGACCTTGGGGGAGGGAAGCGAAAAGGGAGCTGAGGAAAGCGGAACTCGCCCTCGGAGGGCTTGAAAGGCAGAGCTCTGAACCGGGATTCCCCAACTGCCCCGAACCCCACTTGCTGCGCTGTGTCTGATCTTCGCTCAGAAGCGATTCTGATCACCCCGCCTCAAAAAGATATTCTTGCATTGGAAGAAGTGCAAAAAAAGGGCAACTAGAAGGATTAAAGCTGGAGTATCAAACATGCGGCCTGGGAGCCGAATCAGGCCCACGGAGGGCTCCTCTCCGGCCCCCGAGCAACTGGCTGTCATCTGCTTCTCCTTCTCCCTCTCTCTTTCTCCCTTCTGCTTCACAACTTGCTTTGCCAAGCTCTCTCAATCGCACAGGAGCTACAGAGCAAAACCTCTATTTTCTCCACTGGCTGAGTCTCCTCCCTTCGGGAGGCAGAGCTTGCTGTACCAGGCTCTTTCAATCACACAGCAGAGTTACTGAGCCAAGACTCTCTTCCTTCTATTGACTGAGGCTCTTACACCTCCTGGTCCTCTGGAGAAGGAAGAGAAGAGCCAGAGCTTCCTTTGCCCAGTTCCCTCAATCCCATGAGAGAAATACAAAGAAAGCACCTTTAAGACCAACAAGAAATACAAAGAAAGCACCTTTAAGACCAACAAGAAATACAAAGAAAGCACCTTTAAGACCAACAAGAAATACAAAGAAAGCACCTTTAAGACTAACAAGTACTAATGTTTTAAGCATTTTTTTTTTTAAATCTTCAATTCTGTTTGTCTGTGTGCTTTATAAAGTTTCTATCGCTACTACCTAATCTTAAATGGGAACACACATTGCCCGGCCCGACAAGGTCTCATTTATGTCAGATCTGGCCATCATAAACAAGAAGAAGAAGAAGATACTGGATTTATATCCCGCCCTCCACTCCGAAGAGTCTCAGAGCAGCTCACAATCTCCTTTCCCTTCCTCCCCCACAACAGACACCCTGTGAGGTAGATGAAGATATTGGATTTATATCCCGCCCTCCACTCCGAAGAGTCTCAGACCGGCTCACAATCTCCTTTACCTTCCTCCCCACAACAGACACCCTGTGAGGTAGATGAAGATTTGGATTTATATCCCGCCCTCCACTCCGAAGAATCTCAGACCGGCTCACAATCTCCTTTACCTTCCTCCCCCACAACAGACACCCTGTGAGGTAGATGAAGATTTGGATTTATATCCCGCCCTCCACTCCGAAGAATCTCAGACCGGCTCACAATCTCCTTTACCTTCCTCCCCCACAACAGACACCCTGTGAGGTAGATGAAGATATTGGATTTATATCCCGCCCTCCACTCCGAAGAGTCTCAGACCGGCTCACAATCTCCTTTCCCTTCCTCCCCCACAACAGACACCCTGTGAGGTAGATGAAGATATTGGATTTATATCCCGCCCTCCACTCTGAAGAGTCTCAGAGCGGCTCACAATCTCCTTCCCCTTCCTCCCCCACAACAGACACCCTGTGAGGTAGATGAAGATATTGGATTTATATCCCGCCCTTCACTCTGAAGAGTCTCAGAGCGGCTCACAATCTCCTTTCCCGTCCTCCCCCACAACAGACACCCTGTGAGGTAGATGAAGATATTGGATTTATATCCCGCCCTCCACTCCGAAGAGTCTCAGAGCGGCTCACAATCTCCTTTCCCTTCCTCCCCCACAACAGACACTCTGTGAGGTAGATGAAGATATTGGATTTATATCCCGCCCTCCACTCCGAAGAGTCTCAGAGCGGCTCACAATCTCCTTTCCCTTCCTCCCCCACAACAGACACCCTGTGAGGTAGATGAAGATATTGGATTTATATCCCGCCCTCCACTCCGAAGAGTCTCAGAGCGGCTCACAATCTCCTTTCCCTTCCTCCCCCACAACAGACACCCTGTGAGGTAGATGAAGATATTGGATTTATATCCCGCCCTCCACTCCGAAGAGTCTCAGAGCAGCTCACAATCTCCTTTCCCTTCTATGTTCTTATGTGACACTGACTTTGGCGGACCACTGGCCTGACTCAGCAGAAGGCAGTTCCATGCGTGTCCAGACGAGACCCGCACAATAAATTCTACGCTGGATTCCCACCCTGCGGAGACGTCGCCTCGCTGCCGAAGGACGTCGCTGGGTTCTGCCACGAACGCCCTTCTTTCTGGCCGCCTCCTTCGGCAGGGAGGCCTCGCGGTTCTTTGCTGACCGAGGTAAGTTCTCAACGTACACTTCCCCCCCAGTCCTGCAAAACCAGCCCGGAATTCCCGAAAGGCCGTCCTGTCCTTTGCTTGACAGAAAAGTGAGGTTTGGCGAGTTAAAGAATCAATCGTCCTCAGCCTTAGCCAAGGGCTGGGAAGGCATAGTCAGCAACTCATCTTTTCCTAGGCAGCCTTTTTTTCAAACTAAGCGAGGAAAGGGGGAGAGAGAGCGCCTCCAAGGCCGCCTCTAACCCATGGATGACAAGCAAGTTCTGCTGCTCCAGTCCTTAACTTTTGCAGGAATTCAAAAAACTTTAGCCTAGAGAGGAGGCGGCTGAGAGGTGATCTGATCACCATCTTCAAGTCCTTGAAGGGCTGTCCTAGAGAACAGGAGTGGCCAACGGTAGCTCTCCAGATGTTTTTTGCCTACAACTTCCATCAGCCCCAGCCATTGGCTATGCTGCCTCGGGCTGATGGGAGTTGAAGGCAAAAAACATCTGGAGAGCTACCATTGGCCAACCCTAAGAACATAAGAGAAGCCATGTTGGATCAGGCCAATGGCCCATCCTGTCCAACACTCTGTGTCACATAAGAACGTAAGAGAAGCCCTGTTGGATCAGGCCAGTGGCCCCTCCAGTCCAACACTCTGTGTCACATAAGAACATAAGAGAAGCCATGTGGGATCAGGCCAATGGCCCATCCAGTCCAACACTGTGTCACATAAGAACAGAAGAGAAGCCCTGTTGGATCAGGCCAGTGGCCCATCCAGTCCAACACTCTGTGTCACATAAGAACAGAATAGAAGCCATGTTGGATCAGGCCAACGGCCCATCCAATCCAACACTATGTGTCACATAAGAACATAAAAGAAGCCATGTTGGATCAGGCCAATGGCCCATCCAGTCCAACACTCTGTGTCATACAGTGGCCTACCTACCTACCTATCTACCTACCCACCCACCTACCGTGGCTAATAGCCACTGATGGATCTCTGTTCCATATTTTTATCCAATCCCCTCATTCTTGAAGCTGGCTATGCTTGTAGCCACCACCACCTCCTGTGGCAATGAATTCTACATGGTAATCATCCTTTGGGTGAAGAAGCACTTCCTTTTATCCGTTCTAACCCGACTGCTCAGCAATTTCATTGAATGCCCACAAGTTCTTGTATTGTGAGAAAGGGAGAAAAGGACTTCTTTCTCTACCTTCTCCATCCTATGCATAATCTTGTAAAGCTCTGTCATGTCACCCCGCAGTCGACGTTTCTCCAAGCTAAAGAGCCCCAAGCATTTTAACCTTTCTTCATAGAGAAAGTGTTCCAAACCTGTAATCATTCTAGTTGCCCTTTTCTTGACTTTTTCCAATGCTATAATATCCTTTTTGAGGTGCGGTGACCAGAATTGCACACACTACTCCAAATGAGACGGCACCATCGATTTATACAGAGGCATTATGATACTGGCCGATTTGTTTTCAGTTCCCTTCCTAATAATTCCCAGCATGGCGTCTTTTTTTATTGCAATCGCACACTGACTTGACCCCAGCTATAGAGGATGGTGTGGAATTGTTTTCTGTGGCCCCAGAAGGTAGGGCCAGAACCGATGGATTGAAATTAAATCAAAAGAGTTTCCGGCTCAACATCAGGAAGAACTTCCTGACCATTAGAGCAGTTCCTCAGTGGAACAGGCTTCCTCCTTGGGAGGTGGTGGGCTCTCCTTCCTTGGAGGTTTTTCAACGGAGGCTAGATGGCCATCTGAGAGCAATGAAAATTCTGTGAATTTAAGGGGAGGTATTTGTGAAGTTCCTGCATTGTGCAGGGGGTTGGACATTAGACAACCCTGGAGGTCCCTTCCAGCTCTTCAAGTCCTTGAAGGGCTGTCATATAGAGGATGGTGTGGAGTTATTTTTTGTGGCCCCAGAAGATAGGACCAGAACCAATGGGTGGAAATTAAATCAAAAGAGTTTCCGGCTCAACATTAGGAAGAACTTCCTGAGCGTTAGAGCGGTTCCTCAGTGGAACAGGCTTCCTCGGGAGGTGGTGGACTCTCCTCCTTTGGAGGTTTTTAAGCAGAGGCTAGAGGGCCATCTGACAGCCACGATGATTCTGAGAAGAAGGGCAGGAAGTGTTGTATCAGTGCTTAGTTCTTGTTGGTCTTTCTGACATGCTCAGTGTAATGCTGATTGCCACTTTGGGGTCAGGCAGCAATTTGTGCTGGAGAAGACTCTTGAGAGTCCCTTGGACTGCAAGAACATCCAATCAGCCAGTCAGTCCTAAGGGAAATCAACCCAGACTGTTCCCTGGAAGGTCAGAGGCTGAAGCTGAAGCTCAAATACTCTGGCCACCCAATGAGAAGGGAGCACTCCCTGGAGAAGACTCTTGAGAGTCCCTTGGACTGCAAGAAGATCCAATCAGTCAGTCCTAAGGGAAATCAACCCAGACTGTTCCCTGGAAGGTCAGAGGCTGAAGCTGAAGCTCAGATACTTTGGCCACCCAATGAGAAGGGAGCCCTCCCTGGAGAAGAAAGATCCTGATGCTGGGAAAGACAGAAGGCAAAAGAAGGGGATGTCAAAAGAGGATATGGCTGGACAGCGTTAGTGATGTAACTAACACAATATTGAGCAGACTTTGGGGGATGGTGGAGGACAGGAGGGCCTGGCGTGACTTGGTCCGTGGGGTCGGAAAGAGTCAGACTCGACTGTGCGATTGAACAACAACAAAAGCAATTTGTCTCCAAGTCAGTTTGGCCAGAGATCCTGGGGGGTTGTGTATGTGTGTGTGTGATCTTCTGGGCATTGAACAAGGGTCACGGGGGAAGGGGGGGTGAGATAGTTGTGAATTTCATACACTGTGGAAGTGGGGTGAACTAGATGACCCTGGAAAGTCCCTTCCAACTCTGTGGTTCTGTGATTCTATGAACTTGGGGGAAGGAACCCAAAAATTTGACAACTGCAAGGATTACATTTTAAAAGGGTCGTTCCTAGCTCTTGGGCTTTTTCTTTTAAAAGGGCCGGGCAGGCAGGACTGGTCTCCTGTGTGCTGAAGACTTGGGGCGGGGTGTGTGTGTGGCGGGGGGGGGGGGGGGAGGAAATCGTGATGAGGTTTAAGATGAACCAGGCCTCCAAATATGGCTCTTCGTTTTCACACCCGGACACACCTGAGGCTGCCTGATGCTGAATCAGACCCTCCGCCCATCAAGGTTAGTATCGTCTACCCAGACTGGTTGCAGCTCTCCAGCTTTTTCGCATCACCTACCACGGAACACTTTTCACTGGAGATGCTAGCAACTGAACCAGGGCCTTCCGTGTGCCGTGCTGAGGCTCGTCAGAGAAGTCGCAGCTCCTCCCCACCCTTGGTTCAGGGAGGTCCTTTTAACAGGAGATGCGGGGGATTGAACCTGGGACCTTCTGCATGCCGAGCAGAGGCTCTTCCTCTGAGCTATGGGCCCTCTCTGTGGTTCTCCAGGGTCTCAGGCTGAGGTCTTTCCCACCACCTCCTGCCTGGTCCTTTTAACTGGGAGATGTGGGGGATTAAACCTGGGACCTTCTGCATGCCAAGCAGAGGCTCTTCCTCTGAGCTATGGGCCCTCTCTGTGGTTCTCCAGGGTCTCAGGCTGAGGTCTTTCCCACCACCTCCTGCCTGGTCCTTTTAACTGGAAGATGTGGGGGATTAAACCTGGGACCTTCTGCATGCCAAGCAGAGGCTCTTCCTCTGAGCTATGGCCCCTCTCTGTGGTTCTCCAGGGTCTCAGGCTGAGGTCTTTCCCACCACCTCCTGCCTGGTCCTTTTAACTGGGAGATGTGGGGGATTAAACCTGGGACCTTCTGCATGCCAAGCAGAGGCTCTTCCTCTGAGCTATGGGCCCTCTCTGTGGTTCTCCAGGGTCTCAGGCTGAGGTCTTTCCCATCACCTCCTGCTTGGTCCTTTTTAACTGGAGATGCCGGGGATTGAACCTGGGACCTTCTGCATGCCGAGCAGAGGCTCTGCCACTGAGCTATGGCCCCTCTCCATGGTTCTCCAGGGTCTCAGGCTGAGGTCTTTCCCATCACCTCCTGTCTGCTCCTTTTAACTGGAGATGCTGCAGATTGAGCCTCGGACCTTCTGCATGCCAAGCAGAGGCTCTGCCACTGAGTCACGGCCCCTGCCCTTTCAAAAGAGGGAATCCACCCCCAAACTTGTTCCGGGCTCACTTCCTCCTGTTCATACTTTAACTTCTCTGCAGGAGGACTCTGTGCTTTCTGCTCCCAAGATGACGATGCCAACTGTCTAGCCTCCTCTCATTTCACACACTCTTATTTAAGAAGACGACATTGGATATATATTCCACCCTCCACTCAGAGAGGCTCATAATCTCCTTTATCTTCTTCCTCCACAACACACACCCTGTGAGGCAGGAGGGGCTGAGAGAGCTCTGACAGTAGCTGTCCTTTCAAGGACAACTCCTTGGAGAGCTATGGCTGACCCAAGGCCATTCCAGCAACTGCAAGTGGAGGAGTGGGGAATCAAACCCGGTTCTCCCAGATAAGAGAGCTCTGGCTGACCCAAGGCCATTCCAGCAGCTGCAAGCGGAGGAGGGGGGAATCCAACCCGGTTCTCCCAGATAAGAGAGCTATGGCTGACCCAAGGCCATTCCAGCAGCTGCAAGTGGAGGAGTGGGGACTCAAACCTAGTTCTCCCAGATAAGAGTCCGCACACTTAACCGCTATACCAAACTGGCTTATTTAAAAGGATACAGTAATGCCCACAGGCAAAGACAGTTTTGAATGGGGATCAGATAAATGGAGGAGAGGTCGATCAGTGGCTACTACCCATGGTGACTGAGAGGAACCTCCCCATTCAGAGGCACTAAACATCTGAATCCTGGAGCCAGGAGGCAACATCAGGGGAAGGCCTTGGCCTCTTTGCCCTGTTGTTGGCCCTCCAGAGGAACTGGTTGGCCACTGTGTGAGACAGGAGGCTGGATTAGATGGACCCTCCCTGGTCTGACCCAGCAGGGCTCTTCTGAGGTTCTTCTCAGGGGAAGGCCTCGGCCTCTCTGCCCTGTTGTTGGCCCTCCAGAGGAACTGGCTGGCCACTGTGTGAGACAGGAGGCTGGACTGGATGGACCCTCCCTGGTCTGACCCAGCAGGGCTCTTTTGATGCTCTT
Organism: Heteronotia binoei; assembly: GCF_032191835.1. Taxonomy (NCBI): domain Eukaryota; kingdom Metazoa; phylum Chordata; class Lepidosauria; order Squamata; family Gekkonidae; genus Heteronotia; species Heteronotia binoei. The sequence goes on from NC_083223.1 coordinate 278,731,282, forward strand.
CTCAGGGGAAGGCCTCTCTGCCCTATTGTTGGCCCTCCAGAGGAACTGGTTGGCCCCTGTGTGAGACAGGAGGGCTGGACTAGAAGGACCCTCCCTGGTCTGATCCAGCAGGGCTCTTCTGATGATCTTCTCAGGGGAAGGCCTCGGCCTCTCTGCCCTGTTGTTGTCCCTCCAGAGGAACTGGTTGGCCCCTGTGTGAGACAGGAGGGCTGGACTAGAAGGACCCTCCCTGGTTTGATCCAGCAGGGCTCTTCTGATGATCTTCTCAGGGGAAGGCCTCGGCCTCTCTGCCCTATTGTTGGCCCTCCAGAGGAACTGGCTGGCCACTGTGTGAGACAGGAGACTGGACTGGATGGACCCTCCCTGGTCTGATCCAGCAGGGCTCTTCTGATGATCTTCTCAGGGGAAGGCGTCGGCCTCTCTGCCCTATTGTTGGCCCTCCAGAGGAACTGGCTGGCCACTGTGTGAGACAGGAGGCTGGACTGGATGGACCCTCCCTGGTCTGATCCAGCAGGGCTCTTCTGATGATCTTCTCAGGGGAAGGCCTCGGCCTCTCTGCCCTATTGTTGGCCCTCCAGAGGAACTGGCTGGCCACTGTGTGAGACAGGAGGCTGGACTGGATGGACCCTCCCTGGTCTGATCCAGCAGGGCTCTTCTGATGATCTTCTCAGGGGAAGGCCTCGGCCTCTCTGCCCTATTGTTGGCCCTCCAGAGGAACTGGCTGGCCACTGTGTGAGACAGGAGGCTGGACTGGATGGACCCTCCCTGGTCTGATCCAGCAGGGCTCTTCTGATGATCTTCTCAGGGGAAGGCCTCGGCCTCTCTGCCCTGTTGTTGTCCCTCCAGAGGAACTGGTTGGCCCCTGTGTGAGACAGGAGGCTGGACTGGATGGACCCTTCCTGGTCTGACCCAGCAGGGCTCTTCTGATGATCTTCTCAGGGGAAGGCGTCGGCCTCTCTGCCCTGTTGTTGGCCCTCCAGAGGAACTGGCCAGCCACTGTGTGAGATAGGAGGCTGGACTAGATAGACCCTCACTGGTCTGACCCAACAGGGGTCTTCTGATGTTCTGAAAACTAAAACGGCCATTCTGTCTTGCATCTCTCACGCTAGAAGAATCCATAAGAGCCACTCAGCCCCTGAGCCCCTACCTCATCTTGCAGCCTCCCCACGTTGTACTGCATCTTCTCCACTTCGGTGTTCCGATCCTTGGCCTGCTTCTGGGAGTCGGTTATCTCCTTGCGGGACTTCTCCTTGTAGTCCTCCAGCTGCGACTGCAGGACGGACAGGGTCCGGTGGGACTCTTCGGTCATCTGATCCAGCTGGAGGGAGAAGAGAAGGACTCGGAATTAAGCTGGCTCAAAAAACACAGATCGTGAAATGAATGAGCAGGAAACTTAGGAGAAACATCTGGAGCAGAAGCCCATCATTGGCTATTAGTCACGAGTTATAGAGGGAACGCTGTCTGGGGTAGTGAAGCTCTGTATTCTTGGTGCTTGGGAGGGGCAACAGTGGGAGGGCTTCTAGTGTCCTGGCCCCACCGGTGGAACTGTTTTTGTTTTTTGGCCACTGTGTGACACAGAGTGGTGAACTGGATTGGCCATTGGCCTGATCCAATATGGCTTCTCTTATGTTCTTATGTGACACAGAGTGTTGGACTGGATGGGCCATTGGCCTGATCCAACATGGCTTCTCTTATGTTCTTACGGGACACAGAGTGTTGGACTGGATGGGCCATTGGCCTGATCCAACAGGGCTTCTCTTATGTTTCTATGTGACGCAGAGTGTTGGACTGGATGGGCCATTGGCCTGATCCAACATGGCTTCTCTTCTGTTCTTATGCGACACAGAGTGTTGGACTGGATGGGCCATTGGCCTGATCCATCATGGCTTCTCTTATGTTCCTATGTGACGCAGAGTGTTGGACTGGATGGGCCATTGGCCTGATCCAACATGGCTTCTCTTCTGTTCTTATGTGACAGAGTGTTGGACTGGGTGGGCCATTGGCCTCATCCAACAGGGCTTCTCTTATTTTCTTATGTGTGATACAAAGTGTTGGATTGGATGGGCCACTGGCCTGATCCAACATGGCTTCTCTTATGTTCTTATGTGACACAGAGTGGTGAACTGGATGGGCCATTGGCCTGATCCAACATGGCTTCTCTTATACCCTGATTTTACTCCCTCCCTCCCTTTCATCCTGGATATAGAAAAATCTTCCTTGATGACAGGGAGAAAGCACAATAAAACGTAGAGGTTCTGGAGCTCCGCTCCTGTGAGCTCCATCCCAACATGAGGCCTGGTTATGCGTGACCCTGCTCCTGACATTGTATGGTTGGCTCTGACTTCTGTGGTAGCCATTTTGTAGTTGGTTGCACCTGCCACACTGTTCAAGAATTCCAAGTGTACCCAAGAGCTCAGAACACCCTGCTGTGAGGTAAATTATGCTGAGAAATAGAGAGAGAAACTGGCCCACCATTTCTGAGCAGACTTCATGACCAGCTGGAACTAGAACTTGGACCTCACAGATTCTAATCCCTCACTCCCTTCCCTTCACTGAGCTTCGGAACATTCTCCCTTCCCCAACAGCAATACACGCTCCATCTTCTCTCTCCCTTGCACATTCACAAGCTGGGGCTGCATTCTTCTAAGAGTACATATATTACACTTCCTAATCTTTCAAGATTATAAATATATTTAGCACAGAAGTCGGGTGGTTTTTTAAAATTTAAGCTCAAGAGAGAGAAGCTATGAGCCTCAGCCTCAACCGAGGGCGTAAATTGCAGAATAATCCCTTCTTAATGCGCGTTAATCCTTTCCTGTTTGTCAGGCGAGCGGGAAAAGGAGAGGGATGTGGATTTGAGCACTGCCATTTTGCTCTCGATGTGTCAGGATTAGTGACACATCATTGCTCACGGATTGTGGGCTGGGGAGATGGAGGGAGAGACCGAGAAGGTAAAACGACGTCTCGCAGGTTTGGGGCTGAGGCAGAAATTCCAGTGCTGGTCTGCACTCATTCAGAAAATGATTTTGCCTCAGATTCTATGCTACGCTTGGGATATCGTTTGTTGGATTGTTGTTAAGGATCACCAAGATCTAGCGATCTGTCCTTCTTCATCCCGCCCTTCCCTCCCCAAAATTTCAAGGCAACATACATGGTTCTCCCCTCCTCCCTGCCACTCTCCTCACGACAGTCTTGTTTGGTAGGGTCAGGCTGACAGCAAGTTTGCTTCATGGCAGAGCGGGGACTTGAACTCGGGTCTCCCAAGTTCTACCCCCACACTCTAAGCGCTGCACCACACTCTCTTCAAAAGTACAAAATAAGAAAGTACTAGGGGGGAGGCAGTGGCGCAGTAGCAGAGCATCCGCTTGGCTTGCAGATGGTCCCAGGTTCAATCCCCGGCATCTCCAGTTAAAATAACCGGGCATAAGACAATGTGAAAGACCTCAGTCTGAGACCCTAGAGAGCCATGGAGAGGGGTCACAGCTCAGTGGCAGAGCCTCTGCTTGGCATGCAGAAGGTCCCAGGTTCAATCCCCAGCATCTCCAGTTAAAAGGACCAAGCAGTGGGTGACGGGAAAGACCTCAGCCTGAGACTCTGGGGAGCCATTGAGAGGGGCCATAGCTCAGTGGCAGAGCCTCTGCTTGGCATGCAGAAGGTCCCAGGTTCAATCCCTGGTATCACCAGTTACAAGGACCAGGCAGTGTGATGAAAGACCTCAGCCTGAGACCCTGGAGTGCTGCTGCCAGTTTGAGTAGACAAGACTGACCTACATAAGAGAAGCCATGTTGGATCAGGCCAATGGCCCCTCCAGTCCAACACTCTGCGTCACACAGTGGCCAAAAAAATTATTTATATATATATACACACATATATATACACACACACACTGTGGCTAAAAGGCACTGATGGACCTCTGTTCCATATTTTTATCTAAACCCCTCTTGAAGCTGGCTATGCCTGTAGCCGCCACCACCTCCTGTGGCAGTGAATTCCACATATTAATCACCTTTTGGGTGAAGGACTTCCTTTTATCCATTTTAACCCGACTGCTCAGCAATTTCATTGAATGCCCACGAGTTCTTGTATTGTGAGAAAGGGAGAAAACTACTTCTTTCTCTACTTTCTCCATCCCATGCATTATCTTGTCAACCGCTCTCATGTCACCCTGCAGTCGACGTTTCTCCAAGCTAAAGAGCCCCAAGCGTTTAAACCTTTCTTCATAGGGAAAGTGTTCCAAACCTGTAATCATTCTAGTTGCCCTTTTCTGCACTTTTTCCAATGCTATAATATCCTTTTCGAGGTGCGGCGACCAGAATTGCACACAGTATTCCAAATGAGACCATACCATCAATTTATACAGGGGCATTATGATACTGGCTGATTTGTCTTCAGTTCCCTTCCTAATATTCCCAGCATGGCGTTGGCCTTTTTTATTGCAATCGCACACTGTCTTGACATTTTCAGTGAGTTCTCTACCACAACCCCAAGATCTCTCTCTTGATCAGTCTCTGCCAGTTCACACCCCATCAACTTGTATTTGCAGCTGGGATTCTTGGCCCCAATGTGCATTACTTTGCACTTGGCCACATTGAACCGCATCTGCCACGTTGACGCCCGCTCACCCAGCCTCAACAGATCCCTTTGGAGTGCCTCACAATCCTCTCTGGTTCTCACCACCCTGAACAATTTAGTGTCATCTACAAACTTGGCCACTTCACTGCTTACTCTCAACTCCAAATCATTTATGAACAAGTTAAAGAGCATGGGACCCAGTACTGAGCCCTGCAGCACCCCACTGCTTACTGACCTCCATTGCGAAGACTGCCCATTTATACTCACTCTCTGCTTCCTATTACTCAGCCAGTTTTTGATCCACAAGAGGACCTGTCCTTTTACTCCATGACTCTCAAGCTTTCTAAGGAGCCTTTGATGAGGAACTTTATCAAAAGCTTTCTGGAAGTCAAGGTAAACAACATCTATCGGGTCTCCTTTGTACACAGCTGCCGGCTGCTTTCCTTTCGGCCTCCCTCCCCGGGCTCACCTCTCTGGTCAGCTTCCCGATGCTCTTGTCCAGCAGCCGCTTCTCCTCCTCCAGTTCGCTCTTGGCCCTCTTCAGCTGCTCCTTCTGCTTGGCCTCCTCATGGTAAGAGACAGTCAGGTCCTCGTGCTCCCGTGAGAGCCGGGCCAGGCTCCGCTGGGCCTCCTCCAGGCGGCTCTCCAGCGACCTCTTGGAGAGCAGCAACTCCTGCTCTTGGTCCGTGGCGTCCCCCAGGCTCTCCTCCATCTGCCGACGCTCGGCCTGGGAGGGGAAAGGGAAGGGGAGGAAGCCATCTTTGTAGACTGGCGAGCGACTCTAATATCAAGAATTCATCAGGCTCCAACTGGAGGTTGGCAACCCCTTTCAGTTAAGAAGAGTTCTGATTAATCAGACCAAGAGTCCATCTAGTCCAGGCTCCTGCCTCACACAGGGGCCACCCAGTTCCTCTGGAAGGCCAACAACAGGGCAGAGTGGCCGAGGCCTTCCCCTGAGAAGAACATCTGAAGAGCTCTGCTGGGTCAGACCAGGGAGAGTCCATCTAGTCCAGCCTCCTGTCTCACACGGGGCCCAGCCAGTTCCTCTGGAGGTCCAACAACAGGGCAGGGAGGCCGAGGCCTTCCCCGGAGAAGAACCTCTGAAGAGCCCTGCTGGATTACACCAGTGAGGGTCCATTTAGTCCAGTCTCCTGTCTCACACAGTGGCCAACCAGATCCTCTGGAGGGCCAACAACAGGGCAGAGAGGCCAAGGCCTTCCCCTGAGAAGAGCATCAGAAGAGCCCTGCTGGATTACACCAGTGAGGGTCCATTTAGTCCAGCCTCCTGTCTCTCACAGTGGACAACCAGTCCCTCTGGAGGGCCAACAACAGGGCAGAGAGGCCGAGGTCTTTCCTTGAGAAGAACATCAGAAGTGCCCTGCTGGGTCAGACCAGGGAAGGTCCACCTAGCCCAGCATCCCGTCTCACAAAGTGGCCAGCCAGTTCCTCTGGAGGTCCAACAACAGGGCAGAGAGGCCGAGGCCTTCCCCTGAGAAGAGCATCAGAAGAGCCCTGCTGGATCAGGCCAGTGAGGGTCCATCTAGTCCAGCCTCCTGTCTCACACAGTGGCCAGCCAGTTCCTCTGGAGGGCCAACAACAGGGCAGAGGGGCCGAGGCCTTTCCCTCATAAGAACATCAGAGGAGCCCTGCTGGGTCAGACCACGGAGGGTCCATCTAGTCCAGCCTCCTGTCTCACACAGTGGCCAGCCAGTTCCTCTGGAGGGCCAACAACAGGGCAGAGGGGCCGAGGCCTTTCCCTCATAAGAACATCAGAGGAGCCCTGCTGGGTCAGACCAGGGAGGGTCCATCTAGTCCAGACTCCTGTCTCACACAGTGGCCAGCCAGTTCCTCTGGAGGGCCAACAACAGGGCAGAGAGGCCGAGGCCTTCCCCTGAGCAGAACATCAGAAGAGCCCTGCTGGGTCAGACCAGGGAGGGTCCATCTAGTCCAGCCTCCTGTCTCACACAGTGGCCAGCCAGTTCCTCTGGAGGGCCAACAACAGGGCAGAGGGGGCGAGGCCTTTCCCTCATAAGAACATCAGAGGAGCCCCACTGGATCAGAGCAATGAGGGTCCATCTATATGGACCCTCCCTGG